>NC_047592.1:11132678-11458838 GCF_011004845.1 Esox lucius | reverse complement strand
AGAACAAGACTCTTAGAGTTGCGTCATTCAAACGGGGATCAAATTCCCTCCTGAAATAGCCTGCACATACAGCCTTCAGTGGGCAACGATGGACATTAAAACCCAACAGATTACATCCCCTTGACATGTCCTTTTAACACAGAAAGGTTATGGGAGTAGACATGCCAGTGTTTCCGATGAGGAATATCAGATTTTGAAGCAGGACCGATTTGTTATAGATGGTGAGCATTTAGTTGTAACTGAAAATGTTTTGGCTCACCACTATTGGATGTATCTGAAACCGATTGTTGTAACAATGCTGCCAGGAGCTGATAACTCCACTGACAGCACAAAGTATACTCATGGGTCACAAAAAACATGTTGGGTGTTTTAAGGATACTTCGGTCTCCCCTACTCTAGTTGACACGTTTTGGCCGAGTTATAAGATACACCAATAAAATCTAGAACTTAATATCCATAGGTGTTCATATTTGGGTTAAAATGTAGCAAAAAGCTATTTTTTTCTTTATAAAATGTGATGCAGTGGTACAGTAAGATAGTTGCCAAGCGTCACTAAGGTGTAAGAAAAGAAAAAAAGGAAGAATGTGATCTGAAAATGCATGCATAGGTGACCAACCAAGAAAATGCAAACAGAAGGATGAAATACATTTTAATTGCACCGAAGTGACTTCCAGAAAGTGCACTGTGAAGGAGAACACACAAAGGAAAATGAAAAAGCAAAACAACATACAGAATGAAAGAAAGCAACCCTATACAAATGTATACCCTAACATTACAGGGTGGTTCATCATAATGCACATTTCTGTAATTGTGCTTCATTAAAAATCTCTTTAATAATCTTTGATTGTTCTTTGCCATCATTTTAAAACAAAGTACGTTGACTGAAACATAGAAAAACATAGACAAAGCTGAAATCTGAAGAGTAAGAAGACATCCATTGTAGGTTGAAGCTAAAAAGCTAGTGACTGCCATTTGGGAAGGTGAAATATGTCGACTCGCTCACAGGTACATAATCTTTGACATATTTAAATTTAGGGAACTAAATAGCTGGTAAAATCTTTGAAATGAAACCCAAACCATTCAAAACGGGTCTTTGGAAAATCCACTGATTGATAATGTACAAGATCTATTTCCTCCTTTCATCCAAGTCCAGTCCACCTCCAAAGACAAGCCCCAGCAAAAAGGTTTTCTTTACGTATACATTCATTTATAAAATACAAAACGTCTGTTTGACACAATAAAGCCCATTCCTATCCATTATTGAATATTAATATTACATCCACCAAATCTAAATTATTTCCCAATACACCAAACACATACATATGTATGAAGCCAGACAGCTGTCAAACCTGACCCTTATTATACTTAGTATCTGACCACACCCATACTCCCTTACCATGTATTAAACCCCTTATTAATACATTATTCTTAGGTCTTTCTTCCCTTTTGTCATCAAAGTCAATATTGAGTTTGTCCATACACTCTTGATCTTTTCAAACTTGCCACTCACTTACCTTAGTACTTAGAAAAGACAACATTTTCTTAAATTCCTTCCAAGCTTCTCATTTACCTGTTCCTCTGAATTCTCATTCATATTCTGTCAATCGCTGCTTACAAGGTCCAATACATCAATACTGACTAACATCATAAGTACATTTTATGCACTTTGTGGTTTTACTATAAAACGTTGCCTTGGTTTACTTATAAGGTATACCAGTATAGTAAATTCAATTTTCAATGTTTTGTGCAATATTGCAAATAACATTACACTGAAAAGCTTTGCTTTAAAAACCAAAGATGCTATAGTTGTATATGGTTTAAGAGTGAATGTAGGAAAACTGAATCCAAACTTTATATCTAAAATTGTGTTTTCACTTTGTGCCACCGTGTTTGTTTAAAAAGTTGTCTATTCAATATTTTGAAAAGGATGCTTATAACCTTTTTATATACTGCATTTATGTGTGAATGTATGCATGTTATCAGAATCACTCTTTCTCTGCAACTGTTGGCTTCCAGACCTGGGCTGAACTCTTTTTAGCCATGAACCTGGGCTTTGGAGCAGTGCTACCCCCAGAGATGGACTCTGGCTTTCCGGCTATTGGAAAGCTCGGCACCACGTAGGTACTGGGAGGTAGTGGCTGGTAGGGGGCTTGGGGGGCTGCTTGGTAAGGGGGACTATGGGCTGGCTGATAAGGACCATGGGGGTTTTGTGAGTAAGCAGGGTTTGAAGCAAGGGGCTGGTGCTGGGCCTGGGGTTGATAAGAGCCTGGTGGGGCTTGTTGGTAAGGGGGATTATATGGATGTTGGTAAGGGCCAGCAGGAACCTGCTGATAGGGATTGTTAAGAGGTGGCTGGTAAGCATTGGGTATAGCATGGTGGTAGGCACTCCCATGCATGGGTGGTTGAGGGGGCATCCCGTAGAGCTGCTGGGGATTATTTGGATAGGGAGCATTCATAGATCCAGCCGGCTGGATAGCTTGCTCATATCCGATTGGTTGGTTTTGTATGGGAGGGGCTGGGGCTGCTTCAGGCTTCGGCGCGTTGGCCTTGGCAGCCTCTGCAGCCTCCACCGCTGGGCCATAAGTAAAGAGGGAGGAGTTCAGCTGATAAGGCTGATGTTTCATCACATCTATTACGGCAAGAGGTTTGGGGGCGGGCTTGGCTTTCCCTTTCTTGGCTTTCACCATCGGGCTAGATGGAGGGGGTTGCTTAATGGCCCCTGGCGGATACGAAGGGGACTGTATGGGGTTGTAATTCGATGTAGGGGGAGCTCTGCAGTTGGGCGAATATTTCCATGAGTTGGGTATGGATGGTGAGGGCGATGTGGGCCTTGCCTTGTTTGCCTGGGCCATGGCTGCCTGGGCTTGTTGGGCTGCAGTGGCCGCCTGCACTGTGTCGGAATCAACCACATACTTCTCCATACGGGACTGCCTCTTGGCAAACAAATCTGCTCCTTTCCCCCTGACAGCTGGCATCGACAAGGCCGATCCTATGCCCCCCGCCGGCGCCAAGACACTGGCCATTGGATTGACGAGGGGTGACGATGACCTTTCCCCGAACGTGTAGGAGTTCATTCGCTGTGGGGGGGGCGGTGGAGTAGAATGGGGAGCACTTTGTGGTGCATTCCAAGGCTGCGGAGATGGTTGAGGCACTCTGCTCATCGGGGTCTGGGTATTCGCTGGGGCTTGTGGTGGTGGTTGGGCCCAGGTACTTGTGTGTGTCTGAGGCTGTGCGTGAGCTGTGGGCCACGCGTTCATCGGTGACTGCAGGGGTGCTTGCTGTGGAAGTGGATGTTGCCAGTTTTGCTGGGTTGGGGATTGTGTCGGAGGGGGTTGGGACCAAGGCGGCTGTGGCCGGGGCTGATTTTGATCTGAGGCCCAGGCATTCGTGGATGGCTGTGTTTGCTCTTGATGCTTCTGAGCCCAGGGAGGCTGGACCTGAGCCTGAACAGGCGCTGTAGCCCACGCATTCATAGGGGGTTGCGGGTGAGCTGGAGGTTGCGATTGCATTGGTTGCGCTGGCTGGGCCTGGCTCTGTGGTGGTGTCCAAGCATTCATTGGGGGCTGAGGCTGGGTTGATGACATCCAAGGTGGCGGATGTTGGGCCTGGGTCTGATCCAGGGGCCAAGCCTGTTGTGGAGAATTCGTTTGTTGAGCCCATGGTGGCTGGGGCTGACGCTGTGCTCGTTCTTGTGGCTGAGCCCATGGTGGCTGGGGCTGGTGCTGTGCTTGTTCTTGAGGCTGAGCCCATGGTGGCTGGGGCTGGTGCTGTGCTTGTTCTTGAGGCTGAACCCATGGTGGTTGGGGCTGGTGATGTGCTTGTTCTTGAGGCTGAGCCCATGGTGGCTGAGCCTGATGTACTTCTTCTTGAGGCTGAGCCCAGTGTTGTTGAGTCTGTTGCTGCCCTCGTTCTTGAGGCTGAGCCCATGGTGGCTGAGCCTGATGTACTTCTTCTTGAGGCTGAGCCCAGTGTTGTTGAGTCTGTTGCTGAGCTCGTTCTTGAGGCTGAGCCCACTGAGATTGTGACTGGGCAGGCGCTGGAGCCCAAGCATTTGTCAGTGGCTGAGACTGAGCTTGAGGCTGATGAGGGGGTTGGAGGGTCACCCAAGGGAGCTGTTGTGGGGATTGACTTGGAGCTGGAGCCTGGGGCTTCATTTCCGCAGGTGCCCAAGTACTCACCGTTGGCTGCTGTGGTGGCTGCTGTGGGGCTTGTGTTTGGGGCGGACCCCAGGAACTCACTTGAGGCTCAGGTTGCAAATCAGGCTCAGGTGGAGGACCATTTCCTCCCCAGGGTGTCTCTTGTTGAGGCTGCTGTTGTGCCTGGGACCCTAAGGAACTCCATGTGTTTTTGTCTGATGAGGGGGGATTGGCAGGAACAGGAGTTTCCTCTGGTGCAAGTGGGGGGGAGGGTTCTGGGGCCAAATCTGGAGCAGGAGCAGACTCCGGCTCGGGGGCTGCAGCAGGTGCGGGGACTCTATTTTCAGCTTGCTGTGGCAACTCCTGGTTAGACAGCTCAGGCTGGGGGGACCAAGGCGGTGAGTTGGGGTTAATAACAGGCTTGGGGGCGACTGGGGGAGGAGTTTTCTGTTTGACTTTTGAAGACTGGAGGAAGTTACAAGCCTCCGCTCCCAAGCTCAGGTAGTCCTCTTCCGTGCCTGACTCAACATCTAACTTCTTGTCACTCCTGTTGAGGAGATTCAAAAGCTCAGGGTTGGGGGACACTTTGGGAGCCTGTTTGAAATTGAACATTGGCTTGCCCTTGAACCTGGTCCTTGTGTCTTGCAAGATCCCAGACTTGATTGCCGGAGTTGAAATGCGTTCATCGCGCGAGGCAATCTGCTCCCCTTGACCCATTGTCTCCTGGTTGCTCCCAGTCACCAGAGAAGAAAATGTGCCAGACACCTGGTTTTCAACCGAGAAGGGTTGGGCGGTTTGATTGCTCACGGAACTATGCATTTCAGCAGTTTGGTGGTTGACCGTACCGTTCATGTTGGACAAGTACTGACGAGTTTGATGCTGCTGGTACTCTTGATGTTGATGGAACTGCTGCTGTGGTTGTTGATGTTGCTGCTGGTGGTATTGCTGCTGGTACTGCTGTTGCTGCTGGTACTGCTGCTGCTCATACTGTTGTTGTTGTTGCTGATATTGCTGCTGCTGCTCATAGTACTGCTGCTCTTGGTACTGCTGATACTGTTGCTGTTGCCGCTGTTTCAGGTGCACGTTCACATCCATGTAAACCTGGCTCTCCGCGTTGGCCTGCATGTATGAGCGCTCTTCCATTTGCTGGTGGGCGGCATTCTTCTCCACCGCCTCCACCCCCTCCACGGGGATCCCCTGGCGCCTCATCTCCTCGTGTTCGGCGGCAATCTCGTCCATGCGCTGGCGGCGCTGGGCAAACATCGTAGCCCCCTTGCCGGTTGTGTTGGGCAGTTGTTCCATCTTGTCTCCGGAGTTGAGCTTGCGTTCGATCTCAAGAAGTCCTGTGTCCCAGTCAAAGGTTAGAACTCTGCTACGGCCCAGGACATTAGGGATGAGGTCCTTGTCAAGCTCTGACTCGTTGGTGGTGGCTGCAAGTTTGAATTCAATTGCTCTGGCGTCTTCTTCTGTGTACTCTTCTTCCTCTTGGCTGTCGTCGTCCTCGTGTTCCGGGTCACTCTCACCGGTGCCGTAACTGATGAGTGTGTACTTGTTAGCCCTTTGTCGACGCTTCTTGAACATCAACAACCCCTTGTTATGGGGGTTGGGAGCGTCAGTGTTCAGAAGAATGGCAATCCGCTTACATTTAGACTTGGCCTCCTTCACCTGCTTGTCTGACAGGCTCTCACTGCGCCTGAGCCCTAAGAGAGGGAGATAGAGACGGAGAGGGGTATGTTAAGGGATAGAGGGGGAGTGAGAGAGAAAAGTGGTATTTCAATGGTTGCTTCTTGTGGCCTAGTTCATTTGAATCAATATTATGGATATTAATAACTTGGGTAGAAGTGAAACCACACCAAATCATTCCATTTGTATTAACGGTAATCTGAAAAATAACATGCATTGCTAAAACACCTCAGATATGATGAATGTATCTCTATTCCTACATATTTCATCTGCAGTTTAAATTACTTTGATTCATTATTTTTCTATTGATTTATTCACCACATCAAGTTACAATAGGCTTACAGTGAAGTTTAATCTTGAATACATCCAAACACCGGACTCCACCCTAATTATAGTGTTAAAACATACATCTAAATACATTATTGTAACAACTTACTAATAATTCTCATTGACATTTCACAATTCCACAAACTGCTCATTCAAATCAAGCCATGCTACATGTGAGTAAAATAAACTTGAGCAAAAAATGTATCATACAATTACAAACCAAATCTAAATACCTACAATTTTCGTAAATGTCCATAAAAAACATAATTTATGGACAATCCCCACATAACCCAGTCATACGAAATACAGTTCAATAAAGCAGTATTAATTTTGTTCATTCATTCAACCAATACTTTCTTGATCCTAATCTGATACTGGGCTATAACCAAACAAACTAGCTTTCAAACGTTGTTACTTTAATGTCAAAAATGACACAATCTCTATTCACTAGACAAAGCAATTACCAAACGCCCTGCCCCATGCCTAATATCATCCTTGTTTTCCCCGATAATACACACTATTAACACAGCTGTGCCAGTCTGTTCATATGCTAGATTTTAAAAATAGCCCATGGGACAGTAGTTCACCAGAATCCAAGCACCTTACCCACTCCTTATCTGTTAGTCCACATACAAACCTTCTGTCCTCTTTCGGATTTGTCAACATTTGCCAACAAAACCAAACGCAACGACTGGCATATACCTACAGATTTCACCAGCCTTGACCATGCACACACACACACACGCACACACAAAGCAGTGATTTGAAAAATATTATCTACCCGTACATTTTTATTTCCCCAGTGCGACTAACCTCAAGGTGGAGGAAGACAGGGAGTAGTGAGCGAAGATCGCTTTATGGCACAGGCTAAGACATGCTATTTTAAAGGATCGGATAACCAGTGCGGCACATGCTGGTGTCTGTCAAAGACAAGTTCTGCAGGCATCATCAACGCAATGGTGTTTTATTTATGTCCCCGTGCGCTTGCTCTATCCAATGCCCAATCTATCCCTCTGGTAGGCACATCTTCGAGCCTCAACTCAGAGTTAGAGGAAAACATTGAATGGGACATTTACTTAATGTATTTCTTTAGGTGTATACAATACTTCATTCTGCCTCTCCCTTCTATTTCACCATATTGATTGATTTCCATCATTCTCTCTTCTGATATAGTATTATATTTGTCAGTGTTCTGCCTTTTGTCTTTGTTGCTACAATCTGAACTCTACTTCTCTCCGAACAAAACCCCACCCGAGTAAGTGAGAGCATCTACTATTTTGGGGGGCATATTTTTGTGAGCAACAGGGCACCCAGCAAAGGAACGCACACATGTCTCCCAGAGCGTAGTTAGTTTCACGGCAGTGCAATTTCTGCACTTGGGTCAATTAGGCTATTAGCCTGTGCAACCTGAAGGCAACAATAACTGGACACTCAAACAACACACAGACATGCAAAGGAAGAGCAGTGAAGTCAGTGGAAGGGAACAGGTGTTGTGTACTCACTGGCGTGCCTGGCCCGGTGTTTGCTGGGTCTCCCAACGTCCTTCCCTGAATCAGAGTCTTGCTCCTCTGCCGACGAGAGACGTTCTGCAGGAATTCCAAATGAGACTGTGAAGGAGGCGTGAGCTCCCTTGCTTTTCCCTCCTCCTTCATCCCCGGGGGCATGAATGACACTTTCACAGGCACCCACCCCCTCTACTAGCCGTGGGTAGCCCCTCCCAGCCGTCGGGTGCTGTGTGGTGACCTCCACCTTGCCGGTCAGGGACGGTGAGCTCAGCACCACTCCATGCTGACCAAGGGGCTCCCTAACTGGGCCAGGTACATAAAGCGAGTGGGTGGTGGTGTGGAGTAGAGCCCTGTTCTGCGTGGCCTCTCTGGCCTGGATCTCCCCCTCTATTCCAAGGGCACTTCCCAGGGAGGTACATTTGGGATCCTCCAGGGTGTGTTTGGACAGGGACAACTGGAGCTCCACCATTGCCCCCGGGGGGAAACTCCCCACTCGAGGTCCCACCTGATCTCTGTCTTTTCCTCCTCCAGCGAATTGGCACTCCTCTGCCGCAGGTACACGGAGCTGTGTGCAGACCACGTCGATACCGTGTTGAGCCTCCGTGTCGCTTTCCGTTTCCCCGTAGTAGGCCTCATCCTGGGACTCAGCGATGTAGTGCTCCCTAGTAGGCTGAGGCCTCCCCGGGGATAGGATGTGGAGCGTTGTGCTTTCCAAAGCCTTGCCAGAGTCCGTTGCACCAAAGTATGTCTTCTCTGAATCAGTTTCCTTGGGGGTCTGGGTGCAGCACCTACATGAGGAGAAGCATAACACAACACTCATGTTCAATGAAAATAGTTCCCAAAAACGAGGTAACCAAGTTTTGAAACTGCAGAGTAAAACTAGCATTTGCTGTTGTTTGGCTATAGTGGCTGTGTTTACAATGTTCACACTCTCCCTTCCCACTGGCAATCTGTTATCTTTTTCTGATGTCATGATTTCATTGGATGTCCAATATGCAATATCTTGTATTTGTGCTACACACCCATGCACTTGGCCTTTAGCTAAGGCCATCTCATCAGCTTGGCCCTCAAGTGGTCACCATAATCAAGCTAACTCAATTTCCATATTTCATGTTAATTAAATGACCGCACTGAAGTACTGAGGTGGAAAGTAACATTCACATTTAAAATTTGGTCTCACTTCATTTCCCCTTTGTGTGTCATAGATGGAAACAGAATGTCATTCTGTGGCTACAATTATTGCATTGAAATCAACTGGAGCCTATGAACCAAGGGGGGAGCGGACAAAAGATGCGACCAAAAATATATTAAAAAACCCCATCTTTCTACCCTGGAGGAGAAATTGAGTGCGAGTCTACAATTGTCTAAGAGCGGTTACCACCATGTAACATCTCAACCATCGAGTACATAAGTGAGATTTTACAGCTGGCCACTTCACAGTGACACAATACAAATACCCGGCGGACTGGGCCCACCAGGTATCGTCTAACATGGGCATCTGTGCCAGTAACTGACGGCACACCGCGACAGCCCACCGCGTTTGATGCATGCTGACTGTTTGCCAGCGGCTTGTTGGGACGGCCCACGCATCGGTAACAACTGGTTTGTCGGCAGCCAAGCCGCTCAAAGGTCTTGCCAATAAAGACACTCTATCCACCCGTCAGCACGTCACATTCCTCTGGTCTGTGTATAAGGGCAGGTCATTTACAACACACTGTCTGAATGCTAATAAAGCAGGGTTGTTGTTTTGTTACGTTGGTTGGCTCCTTTTACGTGGCCCAGTTGTTAAGATCAATGCAGGCAGGTTATGTGAGAACTGTGTGGAGGATGGTTAAGCCCTGCTGAACTAAGTGCACCAAATGTTTCGGTTAAATGTTTATTAAAGTGTGTTTAAGAAGAAATCTGACATTCCAATTCAATAATGGAAAAGAGGGCATTTTCAAATCCAAGTCATCTTCTTAATTGACTGCCTCAAGTACATTATTTGAGACATTGTTCTCGAAGGTGCTGGCTGACTCCGACTTCTCCCACAAAAAATGAACGTCGATAAAACAGTCAATAATGACACAGACAGACTTTTATGTTACCTTTTTACCAATAGCTGGATGGAGGTGATTGAGGCTTCGATGAGAGCAATGGCTTCTGGGAGGGAAAGGCCGCTGCAGGGTTCTCCATTCAGAGACACCACCTCATCCCCCTCGCAGATCCCGGCTAGGGAGGCGCGACCCCCCTCTTCCACCTGAAGATTGACAAACAGTGGATTTGTTTTTCCTTCACCAACACCAATTACTCAGGTTAGTGTAGTTATTGTAAGCAACAAGGTGGTTTTGGTGGCAGAGCTTGTGGTCTAGTTGTAATCTCCTGTCTCATCCATCTCCTAACCAGAGACTCAACTTCCCACTCCAACTTCACTTAAAAAAGGTTGCATGTCCTGTGATCCAAAGGCTTATGTTAACTCCCAGAGTCAATGCCTAAAGTGAGCCCAAACTCAGCTGGTTAAAACAGCATGTTTGCAACATAACGTATCCAAATTTGAACTCTACCCAGCTATAGGTCACATTTTAAATAAGACATCTATTGGATAATAGATAAAACACTTTCCCCACAGTCCCTGAGTATGTTTACTAATCAATTGCCTGTCGGGTCCTTGATCATTCACAAGACTTATCAGAGGGATGTTTGAATGCGTTAAGCTTAGGCATTAGATTGGAGATTATTTGATCTTTGAGTCTAAGACAGGGTTACTCTTTAGCGAAGCCAAATTATTCTGCTCCGTTTGTAGGAACCCGGAGTCAAATGATATCCAAATGCTGAAACTCTGTACGACTTTGTACCATTTATTTAGATCGCTGACTTAGATGAAAGCACAACAGTACATTAGAATACTAATCAACACCACACAAATGTTTTCGACAGCAAGAACAACAAGTGGCCGCCGTAGTGCGCTCATCTCCAAACCCTGTTAGCTCCATAACTCAATCATCGGGTGAGGTGCAATATTAGATGTATGGGCATAGCTAAACTAATGGGGAGGAAATATGAAGGCTCAGCAGACATTGATACTTATTTAATATACTCTGTGACGTGTACTGGAGCCACAGTGGTATGTCCCTAGTATCTGAAGACCAGGAGTGCGAAATATTTTGGAAATATCATGTGGTGTAACGTTGTATACATTAGGGACATACTTGATGCACTGCGCATTATAGGATTATTGGATACAATGTTATCATACACCCTACCATACTGCTGCAGTAACTCTTAACTTAAAGATTCTAGAGCTAATCATGGAGCCACCGAATTGCCTTTGTGCTGTGATGAAACAACACAGGATGAAAGAGACATACATAAAGAATATATACGTACAGTGGATATAAAAATTCTACACATCCCTGTTTAAATGCCAGGTTTTTGTGATGTAAAAGAATGAGTCAAAGATAAATCATGTCAGAACTTTTAATATAATGTGAACAATTCATTTGAAAAACAAACTGAAATCTTCGAGGGGGAAAAATGAACAATAACCTGGTTGCATAAGTGTACACACCCTTTTATAACTGGGGATGTGGCTGTGTTCAGAATTAACCAATCATTTTCAAACATATATATATAAATATATATTATACTTATTTTTTAGACAAGCAAGTTTCAAACAGAACTTGACACCAGCTTTTAACTTAACACCTTTGAGTTGAAGAGGTGCAGGGGTTTGCCACATTGGGTTGAATGCCTTGCTCAAGAACAGAAA
Source organism: Esox lucius (assembly GCF_011004845.1). Classification (NCBI taxonomy): domain Eukaryota; kingdom Metazoa; phylum Chordata; class Actinopteri; order Esociformes; family Esocidae; genus Esox; species Esox lucius. Next base: position 11,447,439 of record NC_047592.1, on the reverse strand, counting down.
AAAAGATTTTATTTCATTTTGTTGGCTCAGGGATTCGATCTAGCAACCTTTTGGTTACTGATCCAATTTTCCTATCTGCTAGGCTCTCCACGATGTCAGTGGATTTCAAACAGATGTGTTATTGGATATCAGGTAGGGAAAGAAGGATTTGCGAGCAAAAGTTGTTTGAATACATCCATCTTACCTATGGATTGTTGAACAATATACAATACATTATAAATGCCCCTTGGGCTTATGGAAACCGTTGTACCCCATCAGAACACAAAATATAAGCACTAATTGATTGCATTGTCTAGAAACAATGTAACTTTAAAGAAACATTATATAACCAGAACACATGGTTAGAAAGATACAATGGACCCATAGATTTGTCTTGTGTATAACATACATTCGAAAGTGGTATGCTTTATTACTGCTTAAACTGCAGATCCTGTAAATAGTATTCAGCTTTTAAAGTTATTTACTTATGGTTAGTGCAGCACATTCTGGATTGGCTAGCGTCATTTAAATGATGGTTCTCAAGGAGTGTGAAAGCTAAAAGATGTGCAGTATTTTTTAAACAAATCATGTATTTGACAAGAAATCATGCAAATCCAAGCATTCCAAGTGTTAGGTGGAAAACCTGCATAGTTCTCTGTTAAATCTTATACTACTGTGTCACTAATAGCATTTTGCACAAATGACAAAAACGTGTCTTGAACCAAAACATCTAAAAAATTCTTGAAAATACAGTACATCTATTCCCGAAAGATGACAAAGATCCACAGTTAACTTTCAACATGATGGATTGCTGATCATCGAAGCAAGTAACAACCTTTTCATGTTATTTGTATCCAACAAATGAAAAAGTAAAGCCTCGACTGAAACCATTCCCTAACATGTTGTCAGTTAATCAACAAGGAATGATAGTTTCGCAAAGGTTTGAATATATAGCTAATTGCCGGTTTTCCATTTGAAATGTAAATAGCACCTCTACAGAACACAATTACATTTTCTCTTATAATTTGCTCTTACAATGCATGGAATGATTTATTAATTTAAAGGATGTAATATGTGGAAGCATGTAAGAAATTAAAAAAAATATGTCAGCCACTATTATTGCATTATTTCAGTGGGAGGGGAAAAAATACAATGTACTGACATGGAATTCAATAGTGTGTGGTTAAAAGCAACAGCAAATTTATTTGGACTTTGGACCAAATCCTGTGGGAAATGACACACTGTTCTGCCCCCATTTACTGATTCTCACAAACTAATTCTAAACAATGTGACACGCAGCTGATTGAGCCATATTGTCAATGAAGAAGTCAGGCCGAGCAGGAAAATGAAATATTGATCTGTCGTACATTCACCAATAACATAATTCCGACAGTTCTCAGCCCTCTTTGACTGACACCGGTTACATCGTCAAGCCCCTTTTGTTGCCGCTATGGCAACAAAAGGGGCTCGTACGTCTTATGACACCGGGTTCGTATGTCTTATGACACCGTTATCCAGAATAACGGTATGACACCGTTATCCAGAATAACGGTATGACACCGTTATCCAGAGCTCTTTCAGTGTAGTTGACCTCTGGCCACTATGACATACAACAATCATGTTCAGCTCAGCTGTCAAGCATAACATTTAGACATACACTGAATACACAGGCAATTAACAGGGAGGACCTCTCTGTGGCTATTTAAACAACGTGACAGGCAGCTGATTGAGGCTAACTGTTAATAAGCCTTTCCCATGCCTCATTGGCACCTTGTAACAGTCAATCAAATTAACAGGAAAAGAGAAATTAAAGTAACACAGACTTTATGAAATGATGTGCAATGCTCAAGGGATGACTCTACTGACCCTTAATGAATCTCCTGAACCTTCCTGCCCAAAATGAATCACCCACCCACCTGTTATTGCTCCCCAATCACACATCTTTTCTTTTGGATTCCAGGATTCTCCAAGGACACACCGCACTTTTACTAGATAATTGTTAATTGCCACGTGCTGACAACACCCACACAGTAATATCTGTTTTGGTGAAATGACAAGTGAAAACCAATTGAATAGATATCTAGTGACAAAAAATCTGATGGAAAATAAAACAGGCATGTGCCGTATAGGAATACTGGCTTACAGGGTGTAGCTCTGCTGCAATAGAAAGGCTAGTTATAGTGTAGGGCCAGTAATTAAAATGTTGCCAGTTTAAGTCCCCGAGCAGACAAGGCAAACAATCTCCATGTGTTTAATGACTAAAGTGCAAATGTAGCCTGTCTAGTTAGTCACAATGTATTACTGTGTGCAGTAGCTTGGGGACAAGGCTAATGTTGTTCCACCACTGTGACACTAGAGGGCAGTGTACATCCAGTGAAGTAGCACAGGTTATAATCTACTGTTATGAACTTTGGTACGAAGACGAGAGTGACTAAGCAGGCAAACAACATAGTGCACTTCGGCCACAGTTCTGAGCCTGTCTCCCAGTGGGAAGCCTGATCTCATCTTTTTGAAGAAGAATAATAATAAGGGGACATGTACTGGAAGCGAGCTGATCCTAGATAAGCACTCCTACTTTGATGCGCTTTATGAATGAGAACATTTTGACTCAAAGGCTTTATCTTTCAGTGAAAGTGCACACATTAATTCACAAATGCAGTATAGTATGTACTAAAATAGTTTTTATTGCAATACCCATTACTTTTACCCATTACTCTTCTGAAGTGCGTTATTGAAAACATTTTGAATAGACACATTTATCTTGGGTTAGAATGAATCAACACAGTAATACTGTTGCATCAATCTTTATATATTTTCCTGTTCTTCAGTGCTCCCTAGTAAGTCTAACCATAATGACAAATGTTTCTACTAAATATGATGCCTCGTCTTCCTGTCTGTACTTCTCTTATTATTCTTACATAACATTTTATTCTCTCTGTCAATTTAAATGACTCTTCAGAATGGTATTAAATATTAAAATATTACTCTTTGTATGTTTTTCACAGCTATCACTCACTCTTCTCATTTCTTGGGCCAAGAACATAATCCACTGCATATACTGGGTCATTGCACCCTCTCTCTTTTGTATTTTGGCTCATTATTCTGCCTCTTTAATCCTACACTCCTCCCTCTACATCCATTCTACCCTTTCTGCCTCAGCCAGTTGGGCCCTCACCTCCTGCAACATGCCTTAACGACTCACTGTTAACTCAGAGAACTGCATTGTAGGCTGAGTGAAAATGGAGGAAAACGTCCACATTATCAGTCGTGCTTTAACTTGCTCCTTGCTACTTCCCTTTCTCTCTATCCGCTCCTCAATCCTCCCCCATCTCCCATTCCACCTTACAGGCTTTGCACACAGCTGGATTGACTCCTACCTGGCCAGATGCTTCTACCAGGTGAGGTGGAGTGGACGTGTGTGTGTGTGTGTGTGTGTGCACTACCAACTCCAGCTACAGGTTTCATGCGGGTCTTAGTCCCTCTCCTCTTCTCACTGTACCCCATAACACAGCTGTTTTCCTCCTTCCCCATTTCTTACACCTAGGTGGGGACACGCTTCTGCTTTTGTTTAGCCGGGAACGAGGGGTTTATGGAGTACCACAAGGATGCATGCTCTCGCACCTCTCCCACTCCCTCTACACTAGCAACTGTACCTCATTAAATGCATCGATGAAGCCACGCGAGTTCACTCATCACTGAGGGCGGTGTTTCGGCTCTGCAGGGCAGAAGCTGAATAGTCTTGATGCATAATAGCTTGGGTTAGGTCGAGAGAAGACCTGGCAACTGTTGGACACTAACGCTATCAACACCGTATGGTGCCAAAATTATTTCTGTCGCCCCAAGCAAGGCAGCCGCCACATGCAACTGGAGATCAATATTGGCTTATGATCATTTACGGCATTTATTCTTTCTTTTTTTTACCCAAAATGTTTCTCCCTTACAGATCTTTTCTTTTCTAATTCCTGATTATGGAAGTATCTCAATCTGGAAATCGGTCATCAAGGGCCAGATGGTTGAAAATCAACATTCTTACGCTACACACTTTTTGTCGAATAGCAATGTCCATTTGAGTAGACAATGACTGATAATTATAGGACTTTGATACCTGAAATGGGAAAACATGTCCTTCATGTCATGGGCGGGGTTCAAGTAATTGTACCGGTTGGGAGCTACATTAGTTTGAACCCTCCCCCAACCTGGCTTCTTGCCCCCATCAGTCAACCTGGAGTCCTTACTCTCCAACATGCCAGTACAGTCAACATGACTCGTTGGAATACTGTACCATGATAATTCAACCCAGATCTACTCCCACACAAATAACACTCCCATAAAATCTGCTATGAAACATTTCAGTGTATAAAGAAGTTTGATGGTTCTTAAAAGGTAAATACTGTACTTGTCAACCTGTGATGAAATCAAGATCATGCTATACATACCGACACGTTTTATGGGTTTCTTTTAATAGCTGGTAACCAACTGATGACTCCGGCCTAGGTTTTAGGAGCACTCTTTCACAACCGGCCCGTATATGGAGGCCTTCTGGGATCTGTGTGTTTGGACTCACACCTTTCCATGTCAGACAGTGTTCTGGAGAGCATTCAGGACTGTGTGGCCACTGTTAAGTATCAGCCAGGTTTGCTTATTAAAGGTTCCTCCAGGGTATGGTATGTGTTAGGCTTGAATTGTTTTTTTTTCCTCATCGGTTGCTATTTGGATGTTGTTATGCTAGGATCCACAAAGGAAACACTCAGATGGTTAGTAATGTTCATATGATCAGGTGAGGTATGGATGCTGTTAATCAGATTACAACATAATAATGTATAGTTGCAATGTGGCATTCACCATACTTTAAGATTTGAACAGTGAAACATTTTATAATGCCTGCTGTTGGACTAAAATGAGACTAGTTACACTCATGGCACTCCTGCTCCTTTCACAAATTTCCAACTTACTTTTTAGTGACTTCAGAACATCACCACACTACAGGAACTACAACCAAGCTAGCCAATTCCAAGAACTACATGTTTCTTATAGCAGTGGTTCAGTGGTTACTTCCAAAAGATGAGCTTCCTCAATTTATTGCAGTTATTTTACACATCACTTTAGTCTAGCTTCTCAAAAGGAATTTCATATTTGAATTCTTAGTGTTAATCAAACATTCCATGCTTTCAAGGAATAAGAGACAGAGGTTCAAAGAGCATCCCTGAAAACTAAAAAAACAACGTTCCCAGAACAGGCTATATATTCACTTAGCTTCCAGTTTTACCAGTCAAGGAACAGATGCCTCTCTTTCTAGAACCAATGGGATCCCTTGAAACTTTTAAGGGAACCAATGGGCTGGCTGGGAAGACTGTGGGTTAGACACATAGCTTCAGGGAGTTCCTAAGCCCTGCTCCTTTAACCAAGCATTTCTCAGCTGTCTTACAGGTAGTGATGGCCCCTTGTGGAATGGGTAATTACTGCCATTGGCTCCTATTTACTATTCAAAGTTACAACTAGTAACTTTGAGTTGAGCCTGTGGTAACCAGAGATACTCCTACATGTACACTGATTACACAAGCAAAACAAAAAAGAAGTGGATACATCTGCCAAGACAGAAACTGACAACGTTTTAAGTATGTTATGTCCAAACTGAATCCCAAATAACTATTCAAAATATAGATGCTGTTGAGCCATAATAATATTATAAATAGTTACTCAAGACTGCCCCTTGGTGGCTGACTAAAGCAGAATATGGCCCCAGCTCTGTCATGGGGCTAGCGTTGATTAAACAGGTGTGCCAGTAGGAACTGGTTTATGAAGAAACATATTTTATTAACATTAGTTGTTACAAGCATCAGATATAGTCAGGAAAGGCCTAATCAGTTGCAGGTGCACACATTCATTCATTCCTTACAACCTGCTAGAATATTACTGCAATCAAGTCAACCTGCAATCAAGAAACAGTGAGTTAAGTGTACGGATCAATCACAATTTGAAGCGTGTGGTAAGAATGTTTGCATAACTGGCAGTTTATGTGGCTTATTATGTAGAGTTTGACAAAGAAAGCCATAAGAGTTGCCAAGGCCAGGAAGCTGCTTTGGATGAATTGCAAGTTTTTTCCTCCATGCATTTTCCATTGCTGATCAGTCTTTTGCTCTGTTAGGTAGTCTGTGGGTCAGTCTTTTGGTCTGTGAGTCAGTCAGTGGGTCTGTCTTACAGAGATGAATAGAGGCCTCTTGAGACCAAAAGCTTGTTTTAAGAATAGGCAGCACCATGCTAGCAGACTGTCCCCCCTTTAAAGTGGCCAACTGGGGGGGTCTTCCAATGGATTAAGGAAAGGATCACATTATGCTTGTGAGCAAACATTCCGTAATTGCAGGTTGCTAAGGTTCTCTTTATTATACCTGCCGTAACAATACATTACACATTAAGCACCATTTCTGTTTGTGGAATTTCTAGTGGAAGAAAAGCTTTATGACCTAAATGTACTGCTCAATTGGGAGAAATACAGGGTGGCTTTCTTTATCCATCTCTGTGGTCTGTTTAGAGAGGGGTTCCATTCCAATGACTGACTTTTCCACAACGGCTGGAAATGCCAACGGACACACGACACACTGTTGTCAGGTACGGATGGGCACATCATGGTTCCAGAAAGATTGACCTTGCTGAGATTATGTTTAAATCTTTTGGATGCAGGATTGTTAGTTACTACTACTACTACTACTACTACTACTACTTCTACTACTACTAGTGATTGACAGACTCTTTCAAAAGTGCAGTATAATGTGATTGAGTTGAGATGATGACACAATCATTATGTTAACCCGGATATTAGATAAACTCATTATAATCCAAAAGTCATAAGCAGCATGTAAACGTGGGCTTTTTCTGCTGATTCTGTGTTGCTGCAATGTTTATTATACAATAATGTCTTCCAAGACCAGAGAATAATACCCTTAAGGCCAATGACCGTGAGTTGGGCTGGGACAGTTGGGTAATTGTTTTTGAGCCATACCCCATTTAATACCCATGTGGACAGAAAATGTGTTTATTATCGTGCAAGTTTGTAGTCAGCTACATGCTACAATCCAAGATTAGCAACATGAATAAGTTTCCATTCATTTTCAGTTGGATCTAACAAATGGCATGGGAAGTGGAGTCATCTTGACCTTAGATTTTTGGCCTCCTAACCTAATAGCTGCACGCTATAAATTGTGGTTATTTTTCCATCCTTTGCATTCATCTTAAAGCTGCCTTGTATAGCCAGGGTGTTACATAGACATTCATTTTAAACATATTCTGCTGGTTGATCACTTGGGTTGTTCCTTATGCCATTCGAATTGTGAGAGTTGATCTCACAAGAGGTAAGCAGGTAAGATAAGAATGAATATACAATACAAACTACAATACATTGAAGTCACTTGTAGTTTTGTTTAAGGACCAAGGAGCATTACAGAAGAAAAGGCTTTATCCCAATTTCAGTCCTCCAGAACACTGATAGAGATACAATTGTGAATTCCAACACAGATATAAATGCACCTAGCACAAGATCCTTCCTAAATATGCACAGTTAAATGCATGGCCCCATAGATATTTACAGACAGGGTTCTGCACAGTTAAATGCAGGGCCCCATAGATATTTACAGACAGGGTTCTGCACAGTTAAATGCAGGGCCCCATAGATATTTACAGACAGGGTTCTGCACAGTTAAATGCAGGGCCCTACAGATATTTACAGACAGGGTTCTGCACAGTTAAATGCAGGGCCCTGCAGATATTTACAGACAGGGTTCTGCACAGTTAAATGCAGGGCCCTACAGATATTTACAGACAGCGTTCTGCACAGTAAAATGCAGGGCCCTACAGATATTAACAGACAGGGTTCTGCACAGTTAAATGCAGGGCCCTACAGATATTTACAGACAGGGTTCTGCACAGTTAAATGCAGGGCCCTACAGATATTTACAGACAGGGTTCTGCACAGTTAAATGCAGGGCCCCATAGATATTTACAGACAGGGTTCTGCACAGTTAAATGCAGGGCCCTACAGATATTTACAGACAGGGTTCTGCACAGTTAAATGCAGGGCCCTACAGATATTTACAGACAGGGTTCTGCACAGTTAAATGCAGGGCCCTACAGATATTTACAGACAGGGTTCTGCACAGTTAAATGTGGGGACACCTAGATATTTGCAGACGGTTACGCACATCCATAACTTGTCTACAACTTTACAATTTGTGAATGCATTTTGCACTCGGCTCCCTCAGTGAGCAGACATTCCATGCACTTTGACTTTGTAAGCCCATGGCCCTACCACTTGAACACAGGGTCTAACACACTTTTTCTTCAGGGCCCATTAAGAAATGTTGCCCATGATGATCGGGTTATACAACTGAAGTTGTTTATCTTCCTGAATGTGTTAACCCGGAGGGGTAAGGACTAGAAATGAGACAAGACAAAATGCTCTAGAAACATCTGACACATTGATTTGAGTGTAACTTCCATTTAACTATTGAAATGGTCTTACTGCACTATAGAATTCTTCTAGCATTACAGTGTCAACAGATGATGTCACTCATCAATGTAAAAAAATTCTGTGTGGCTGAATTTTAAAGACTCAATATCTCTCAAATCAAAGTCATTAATGTGTGATGGTAGATAAACAAGTGTTTGCCAAATGACCTGAGAATAGACATGCTGGCACATTTACTATTAATAAAGACGACAAAGGAAATCTCCTCTGCTTATTAAAATGTAGCCACATCTCAGTGTAGGCCAAAGGGTTTGTGAACCTTTACAAAACCATGGTAAGTGGGTTATGACTTCACCAACTTTGTTCTCAAGCCAGGACTCCCAAAATGTCAGAGTAAAAACAACTTCCCATATATGGAAAACAGCCTCTTGAGAGTGTAGAGACCCTTAGATTGCACTGTGAGTTTACTGCGTGCCAGTACATTGAATAATCAATTTCTTACAGAACAAAATCAGGTTTAGGCATCAGCTTGATTTTCTTGAAATTACATTTATTTCTCTTGTTTTTCAGTTGTTCCGTTTTTTGGGTTTTTTTTGTTGGGAATGTCACTAGAAAAAAAATCGTGATTTATTTTATTTATTTTTTCATTAGGTTTCCTTTGTAGGAATGTTGTGGGAGCACCGCTACAACTGAATGGTCTGGGCGTATTCCAGACATAAAAACAATACACTTGTCCTTTTCCCAGCACTGCATTAGAAAGAAAACTTTCACAGCTGCATTGCCCAAAAGAAAAGCCGAATATTGCAGTCTGGTGTAAAGTAAATAAGCCAGGACGCTGTGCAGTAGTCATTTTTGGAATATCAACACACTGCCTAATTCTTTATAGAGATTCAGTTTAGAGTGGCAATCCGTTTATTTTGAAATGGTTGGGAATCCAGTTGGTTTACTTATTTATACAGTAGATGGCAAGTGATGCTTCACTCTCATTTTGTTAATGACATGTTAAATTAATTAAATGATGATGATTGTTCACTTCAAGCAATTGAATCAAGGCTGATCGCCTCTGAGTATTTATGTACATTAAATATTTGTTCACAATTAATTTTAAATAGATTGGCACCAATTATAAAAAGAGTGTTCCAGTTCTATCCTTATGCATTGTGTGTACACTATGTGTAAAGTTGGTCGACAGATCTACTTACCATCTGTAGCAAAATATTTCGAATGTTTATTAGCCAGAAACGGTGTAAAACAACACTGGTGTGTGTGAAAAGGGAGTCAGTTTGAAGTTCCCGTTTGGTTTTGATGTTGCCATCACACAATTGATTTTAATAAGTTGTTCAATGATCTGAATTCCCATTAGATCCCACCAAATAGTGTTGGCCATACAAGGTTTCATTACTGTTCTTCTAGCAGCAGGATATTGTGGTAGCAGCGGTAACTCAGATTTTCTTATTCAAAATAAATGCTGTCATTGAAATATTTAAAGCAATATAGTTAACAATCTAGTCTGTACATTTTATTTTTAATGTCTGTTCCAATATTGTTTGTGTGTGTTCTTTTTTACTGACAAGCTTGATAACTATATGGCCTTATGAATTGCTGCCAGCATAATATCCTGCTGCTAAATGACGCTAATGAAGCCTCGTTTGGCCATCACTACTCCCAAAGCAGCAGGAACTCGTCCTGGGGTCTACTTTCTTGGCCACTGCTTGGTAATGCCCATTCCATCAGAACAGTCTAGAGATTTTAGTCCTCCAACCTGACACATGCTAAAACAGGTACAGTAATGAGCCATGGCGTAACTAGCAAAGAGGCTAGGCACCTTACAGTATATTATACTGCTAAATGGAGATCCAGTTCCTGACCTCCGTCTTGGACAGACGTTCTCAAACCACTCCTGCGGACCCCCAGCCATCTCTAAATTTATTGTAGCTCTGAGCTAGCTCTGGAATACGCCTAATACACGGAACGGCCGGGGGTCCCTGGGAGAGGTTTGAGAACCACTGGTCTAGAAGCTGGGTTAGCTGGAGTAGCCTAGCCTTGAAGAAGTCTAACAAGATCAGTAGATCAGTAGATCAGTAGTATCAGTAGTCTTGTGCTTGGAGACACGGTGGTTCAGTTCAGGATAAAATGTTTTAGGTATTTCGGTCAGCCTTCAAGTAATGCTTTTCACATGGTATGATAAAAACAGTCTTTGCCAACCAGATTTTTTTATATATTACCAAATGTTTAATCCTACCGAATTCAAAGGGGGAATTATAAATCCAATAAGTCGCCATCTCTTAAAAACATTCTACTTTCAAATGTTCACTAAATGCTGTAATAGTGTACACTGGTCAGTAGATTAGTCTTTTTTAACATGCATCGGGACATGACAGGTGGGTCATGAAAGCAAATCTATAATTGCACACTGTCCTCAATGAAAGTTGCTGGAGGACGACTTGGGTCGCGGACAGGACAGTCAAATTGGGCTATTGGACTGTCGATTGGGCAATTGGACTTAAGGTTTCATGAACCAAATAAAAGCTAGACAAATCAATTGGTCTAAATCCCCCACTCCTTGACGAAGACTTTGCACCACTGTGCACCATTACACAGAACCCCTGCTGTAGATAACAGTGAAAGTGATTCAGTCAACAATGCTCTAATGATGAGTAACTGTGCCTGACACCTGAAAACTGCACATTTCAGTGAGCTAACATTCTTGTCACGTTTCCTCTATTGCGTATATTGTCTAATCCAGAATTTGGATTGATATGTGCCTAGAAAAATAACCCTTAGTTCCAGTTTCTGGCCTTTAGAGCCTAGTTATTACTGACATCCATAGTCGTGTTTACTGACTTTGAACATTCTGTCTAAAAAGACTTAAAATCGTTAAATTCTTAGAAATGTTGGTTGATTTTACCAACGTGATTCAGGCTCTCTCAAAACAAAGGATGTTGTGACCGAAAGACTCATAAACCCCCTGCAAATGGATACAAGTGAGGTTTGGGTTATAGTGCAGTTGGTCTAATAAAAGACCCCCACAAAACTCTGGAAACTTAAGTCCTTTGATTATTTACAAGTTAGCATCGGATGATAACGTATTCAAATGTTTTTTTATCGGCTCAGCATTTTTTGTTGGGCCTCTACAACAATGTTCAGCAGAGGGAAAATAATTGGTTGCCAAATGTTCACTTGAGCAGAACTAAAGCAGCGCCTCTGAGTGACACATGACCCATTGCTAGGTAGCTGGCTGTGGTTTATGGGGTTCTAATCCACACAATCATTCACATGCATGAGGATTTGTACTTCAGGTTGCACCGAATCACTGACAGCAACTGTCTTTTGTTTGCATTCCTACATGAAGTACACTGAACTGTACAGTATTCCTGATCTCAGTTACCCAGAAGTAAAACCTGCTAGAAAAGGTTTTAATTTCCTGTGAAAGATAAGTGTATCCCTTCCTGCTCCTACCCAGGTAGCTGCTTGTGTGGCCATGAAGGGCAGGCTTGCCTTTTAGTAACAGTCTCCATGGCATGGGTTTGCATACTGTCTATACTTCAACAGCATCAGTATATGCTAATATGTAGTTCATGTGACAACAGAAGAATCCACAATTATAATTTTTATTTGGGGATTAATTTACATTAGGATTCCATGATAAGCTAAATTAATTAAACATGTTAAACAAACATAAAAATGTCCATGCACTTTATTATCCAAGCCTAAACAAAATACAATATTTATCACTGTGTGACCCACGAAGGCACGCTCATGGTGCTTCGCAACCGCGATCTGCTTTCCACAGCCCGAGCGTTTGTTTAGATTCTTGCAATAATCTTCAGGAGTGATAACAGATCGCACAGCATCCTGCCTATCACACAGTGCTCGAGCCCTGACCATATAAGGGTCCCTATGATTCCTACGCTCAAAAACATATTTGACTCACCAGGCAATGTCTGTTCCAAATATTCGCTGTCACAGCATTTGCCCAAATCAAGCTTTTTCAGAACAATGACATAACTCTTTGAATTACACAACAACACCCCTATAAAGAAACATTATTAGGATGACTGCTTCATTATATGCCTATCAAATAGTATATGCCTATATCTAAACCCTAAATTAACAGGCTGTAGTTGACCATTTCATCTACTGTAGATGCCATTGGGAAAGGTACCATTACTCCAGCTGGTTACAATTACTAACATTATAAACACTTAGCTATACTACAGTTCGTCGAGGATGAAATAGTATACCAGTCGAGTTGAGAATGATAAAACAGAGGACATCCTCTTTCGCTAATTAATTTCCTTAAGATGTGAACTATGTTTGACACAACCACGTTCTCACAGCAGCACTGTTTGACACGTACATTTTTAAATGATAGGCTACAGTATCAGAATATCCCGAATAAAAGGCACGCCAATGCACTATTGATATGGCAAAAGTTGATGCACTGTTGCCTGTGGAAAACACAAACTCAAAGTATATTAACAAATAAAACAGTTCATCAAATGAATCACTTTTCTACCTGATAAACCTGCAGAGGTCGGTAGGTATCCCCCACGCCCTCGCGGAGTGTGAAGCCCCATGGCGCGCACCCGCTCACCGTTACGCAGATATAATCCCCAGTTCCCATGCCACATGCTACAGCATCCCACCAAAATCGCTATCATCAAGTTGTCCGGAGTTGGACCAACAGTGCTCTAGGAAATCAAGAGCAGCACAGTGTAGTATAATTCCCATAATCTGCATGTTATCCAGAGTCCAACCCGCTCTGAAACGTCATTGCGCCTGGGCCCGCCCGTCCGCTTGCGAATCAATTGTGGGAGGTTGAATTTGTGCACGGTTACTGCAGTGTGGGTTGAAGTTTTCATGAAGTGTAATAACAATAACAACGAACTTGGAAATATTTATTGATAGGCCTATCAATTGTTACCTGGGTTTCTAATCAAATGGGAGTTGATCAGCATATCGGTTGAAAGTGATTAAATTATTATTGTTTAACGGTATATCAGTTGATTACAACCGAAACTACTAATTGTTTCTCATTCATTGGTGACCACCGATACATTTGAGAAAGTATGGTGAAATTACACTTTCCAGGGAGTGTGGGGATACGGTTTTAGAATATTATATATACGGAGCAAAAATACTAAGTGTTGGTCCCATTACCTGAAATAAAATATCCCATTTTCCATATGTTCAAGATCTAATGTATGTCATTTTGTGCACAGATGTTTGCATCCTTCTTAGTGAGCATGTCTCCTTTCCGTGCATGAAATGTAACTTTTCGAAATTGTTGTGTTTATTTTTTGGTTCAGTGTACATTTCAAATGGCTCAGATGTTTTTCAGATGCATTGATCAGAAGCCCCGAAACTTAGTCTCGGTACATTGCTATCTAGAACTAATATGAACGGGTTTTATTCATACTTCGTTGATAAACCTTTTTAGGTAGGCCTGATTGTTTTACATCACCGTACAGCGGAGCCCGCAGCGTCTACTGATATTGGAAAATGAACGCTGACTAGTTGAACTACATAAGTTCGCCGGAAGCCTGTCGGATCTGAATATTGCAATACAACCTAGTAGACCTTGAAGACTTTCATGCTACCCAATCCGCGCAATTGTCTATGCTGACGTGTAGTGTTGCTCACAGGTGAGCGCATGCGCACAGACCATTGGCTTCAGTGCGTTACATATAGAGACCGGTACTGTGCTGGAGTTTGACGTGGCACTCTGCTTTCACTATAAAGATTTCATAAAGAAGAGGATACGGCAAATATTTTCAAAAAAACAGGTGAATTGTTATTTTGTCATTAAGCCCAATGCGTTCTCTTGGCTTATTGAAATGCATTTGTAGCCTATCCCCGAATGCTTTCGCCGTGACACGTAACTTAGTTCCATGTACCAATTTCCGTGTATGAACGAATCATTGCGGTCTATGCTATCTATTTGTAAATACGCCTGGCGCATCCGAAATGCGTTCGGAGATCGATATTTTTCAGGTGCTGTAAATAGTCGATATATTAACGGCAGTTTAAAATACATGGCTATGAATGGTTGTGACTGAATGGCAGGCTACCTAGGTTAGTGATGCTCAGATTTCTGGCCATCATAACGGTCTTTGACGTGGCATTTCTGGGTAGTGGCTAAAAGACTCGTTTTACTTTATGTTTTAGCCATAACTGGTTATACAATTTTCTGTCTTCATACATGGATTTTTTGTTCTTAATTTCAAGGAGTTTGGTATTTGTTCCGATCCGATGACTGTATTGGCCTTCTGGCCTTTGGGCAATATTTGACAGCTGTCTAGTGTGCGAGTTCAACCCATTCAGTTTGTTCTAAAATAGAAAAAAACTTAGGAAAGATTTAAGCACACAGAAGACTGTAAAAGGATGGCCAGTAAATTGTACTAATTTTGCAGAGTGACACATTTAGGCTTATGTAATTTATTAATAAACATTTGCTTATTGCTCATATATGATTTCACCAACACTACCCATGAGCTTGTGAACTTAATTTAAACAGCAATTTATAGATTATGTGGCCCTGCAATAACTGCTCCAATATGTCATTATGTGAACCGACCATTACATAGGCTATTCCTAAACAACAGTTAAGATATAATAGTAATATCGTATTGTAATTGCAGTGTTTTTATACGTCAACCCATTTATTCACAGAATAATATGTCTCATTATAGGACAATTTATTTTCAGGCAACAACAATCTGTCGAGTCACTTGGAACTCTACTGGTACTCTCTTATCTCCCAACAGTCCAATGTTCTTGGGTGTTGTTACACGTGAGCATTGAAGCTGACTTGAGGTCAAGAATTGCTTGTTGGTGTATACCACCTTTTTACTTTGTACAAGAGGAAAATACAGAGGTGTAAGATAAGTCGTGGAGCATATCAAGAGGGCGGTCTGTGAGAATATTCCAAAGTGTCAGGTGTCAGTTGTTTCCAAAAAGCGCTGGTTTGTGGTTATTCTGTGAATTGTACTCTATCCAATTGAAACTCTCTTCTCGTTTTTCTTCAGCTTCAGAATGCAACGCCCATCTCCCTCAGTGAGCACATACCCTTATTATGATCTTTCATCCTTGCAGCTTTGTTGAATCTCTGCCACCCTGGAATGAGAAGACCTTAACCACACACCCAGAAAATGAGTCAGCAGGGATATGTTGCCACTCCACCCTACTCCCAGGCCCAGTCTGGGATGGGGGGCTACCCGGCCGGGTTCGGGAGCGCGCCTTCCCAGCCCCTCTACGGACACTATGGGGGACAACCTCAGTCATTCCCCGTCCCACCCACAGGTGTGCAACACTCATTAGTCCAGGAGAGTTTCATAATGTATGAGTCAAGCGACGCAGTGTCAGTTGAAATCGGAAACGTTTAATCCGAGGGATAAGCTTGCTGTTACCTCATTATTTTTGGGTGGCTCATGCGGGTGATCTGCTGTGTATGGTAGCACGTGACCGTTAGAAGATTGCGTTGACGGTCATGCTGTGGTCGTGACGTTGAGGTGCAACACAATGCTCAGACACACGCTTCCTATGTGAGACCATAAGGACGCTTTATCTTTCAGGTATGATGAAGCCAGCTCCGCCCCCCACTGGGCTGCCTTCACCACCGGCCTCCAGTCATTACATCTCAAATGGCCAGCAGAACGAGGCCCACCCTCCAAGGTAAGGGCCATCTCCCTCAGTAACTAACTGCAGCCATCTCCCCGAAGCATACATTCGTTCCGTCCCCCGTGTTAGAATTAAATCAAAAGAAATGGACTGGTGTAATATTCGTAAAAAGGAACTTCCGGTAGCTAATGTTAACAGCAACATTTATCACATTCAAACCCACACTGTGGGTGGAAAAAGATGCAGAGAAACAACTCCATCCCAGTTCCTCCTTCGGGTTTTTTTCATGACCACTCATAGGTTAAAGATAAACATGGTTTTTCTTTGTATTTTGCTATTTGTTGCTTGGTGAAGTAGCAGCAAGGGAGATAGTTGACGCTGCTGGAGCAGCCTGTATTAGCATCTTGTTAACCTTTCTCCAGGTACGCTGCCCCCCCCGCCGCCGCTGCCTCTCCATACGGACAACCCCCCCAGTCCCCCTACCACAGCATGAGCCCCCAGGCCCCGCCCCAAGCCCAGCAGGTCACCAATCAGATGGGTGCCATGAACCTTGGATATGGTAAATAATGGCTGTTTAGAAGAGCTCAAGACTGAGGTGGTACATGTTTAGGTACATTAACATGCAGTGTGTTTCAGTCAGGTGTCATTATTGTAGTGCTTTGAAAGTGGTCCGCCCTTCCCTTGTCATTGCTGTAGGTCCACCGCCCGCTCCGATCTCCCAGGCGCTCCCCACCTCCCACCTGGCCCAGCAGCCATTCCACTCTGCCCCTCCACCAGCCATGGGACACCCGCCTCTGGGCTCCCCATGTACAGGTCCCCAATCGCATCGGATGCCGTCCCCCCAGTCGCCCCCAGCAGGTCAACCTATGGGTGGCCCCCCATCCATGGGAGGCATGGGGAGGCCCTACCCTGGCCCACCACCGCCAGGTGCTGGGGGCTTTCAGCAGTTTGGGCCTGGAGCAGAGGGACAACCAGGTTACCCTCAACAACCACAGGGTACAGTCGTCACAAGCCCCTGAATCAATGGATTTGTGCTATTCCAGGGATGGGATTAAACTGGGTCAATGTTAAATCACTGCAGAAATGCATCTTATTGCTGTTAGAGAGTGTGTGCACTTATTTCACGGGACTGTCCTGTGTTCCTGCCAAATGCAGGTCGCCAGAGCCTTACACCTGTTCTGTTTGGCACAGGTCAGTTTGGGGGGCAGATGGCTGGACCCGGGATGGCTGGACCCGGGATGGCTGGACCCGGGATGGCTGGACCCGGGATGGCTGGACCCGGGATGGCTGGACCTTTCCAAGGTGGAGCAGCCCAAATGGCTGGACCACCTCAGAAAAAGCTGGATCCTGACTCCATCCCAAGCACAGTAAGTTCATATTTTAATCCTTGTGTGACTTGACATCTTTGCATACCAGAATGAAAGATTGTCCTCAAAAATTGTCCTGAAAGACAGGTTAGTGATGAATTCATAAGCCTTTTGCCATGTTTCTTTTCACTATATTGAATAGGACAATGTTTTTGGTTGAGTCACCATAACATCAGCACCTTTTCAATTAAACTTATTTTGCATGTTTGACTTAGATTTTGTTGTAAGCAGAGTCAGAGTGCATCACAGTAGAATTAAATTGAAGGTAGCCTGCACTCTTTCCAAGCATTTAACCCATGCTCAAATAACAACAATAGTCTATTGCTTAATGTATGAAGTGTAACTTAAAGTGGGTACAGCAACTCTGTAAATGCGCAGTAAAATTTTCTCAAATTTCCTGCAACTTTTACGTTTTCACTCACTGCTAATGCACATAGAGTATGGGACAAGGCTCAGTCAATCTATCACTGACACTGCACCTCTCTGTTTTAGACACAAGTCATTGAGGACGATCAAGCCAAGCGAGGGGGACAGGTTTATGCGACAAACGTCAGAGGCCAAGTTCCCCCACTGGTCACCACCAACTTTACAGTACAGGACCAAGGTAAGGGACACCCGCCTACAAACCTGTCAGCGCCATCGACCCGGTCAGTGTCTGTTCATACTACAACACAATTCTCAAAAGTATTCAACATCCCATTGAGCTACAGTAAAGTATTTCAAAGATGTATTTTCAATGTCTTGTCAAACAGAACAAAGTTTATTTATTTTTATCAGAAGGATACCTTTTTAAAAAACATGTCTTTTGCTCGGTGGGATGGCTTCATTCCAGGTCATCTCCAGCACACCTAACTCCACTATTGAAGGTGCATTAGGACTACTTTACTAGTGGAATCCAGTTCGTTGTGTTGGGAGGGAACAGAAATGTGCAGTTATGGGCCTCCCCAGTCAATATACTTGTGAAATGTGACACAGAAGGCTTTTAACAATAAATGAATAGCCTTCGTTTAAACATGCAGTCCTAAAAGGCAGTATAGCCACCAGGCAGTGTAGTGCTCTGAAGTTGCTTCCTCTTAGTGCAGCCATGTCAGTTTCTCCAGGTTTCCGTATCCTGGTCACGGCATACCAACAGTCCCTGTGGATCCAGTAGAAGGTAGATATTAGCTCAGGGATATCCAGGGTGGACCAGTGGATGTTGGACCGGCCCCTAGCAGCTGGTCAGGCGCTTGTGGTTGTTGGCCGGGGGATGTGTTCACCTCCGTGTGTGTATCTGGTGCAAGACCTCCTGGTTAAGTGATCAATGTGACAAGAGGCTGAATGGCTTGGTGAGGAGATCCTCTGAGGACACGCGTGTCAATGTCATTAAACTGTGAACGGTGAATGAAAACCGATCTGAAAAGTATAGATTCTGTATATTTGTGAGGAAACGGCATCCCGGGGACTTGAGGACCCAGAGGAATCACGGCCTGAGTAGAGATTATTAGTTTAATCTGTTTTCATTTACTTCGACCAACGACCAACAAAATGACTGTTTGGAGTAGTGCCCTGTTCTCGCTAAATCTAGTGATAGCTTGCCTTATCGGGCCCTCACCTAGAACTTTCACAGTGTACTAAATTTAGTTTTCTGTTCGACCCAGCCCACAACCAGAAGATTTTGTTCCAGTTTAAACCTGTACCTCCTGTTTAATTTTCATCCTGTGGATACCGAAGAAAATAACACCACCATGCATTTCAATACACTTTTAAACTTTATTCACATTTCTTGAATATCAAGCAGAATATTCAACGAAAAAGTGGTTCTGAAACAATTGTTGATATCTTAATTTCCTTCTAATTAGCTTATTTTGTCCGATATGCCAAATTATTTTCTTAAACGAAACCAACATGAACTGCAACAGGCATTGGGATGTGTTAGATTTAAAGGAAAAATACTTAACTGGTTCTATTTTTTCCTCCCCTCTAGGGAATGCCAGTCCAAGGTACATGCGTTGCACTACCTACTCTTTCCCCTGCACCGCTGACCTGGCTAAGCAGTGTCAAGTTCCCTTGGCCACCATCATCAAACCCTTTGCAACAGTGCCAAAGAATGAGGTATGCCTTGCCCTGTTTAGATGTGTTTACAGAGGTTATCTACATTGTTGTACGAGTCGGACCACTAATGAATTCTGAAACCGACGAGTTTAAAACCAGACCCTACTAAAACCACAGGTACCTACTGTAAACATTTTACTGTAAACATTTTACTGTAAACCTTTTAGGGTTCATTGTTTTTTTTTTTTTGGTGCTGCACCATATGGGCCTTATAAATTCCAGCGAATCAGCCGACGGCAGTAACAATTCTTCTCCAAAACTGACCCAAGGGGCATGGAATGGTCCAGAGAGCCAATCTGTTTACCAGCAATAATGTCTGTGTGTTTACCCAATGCTTTTATGACACCAGGTACTGGGCTCTTCCCCTGCACTGCATGCAACTCATTAGTACATGTTAAAACTTTGTGACATACTTCCGTGTATCAAACTTTGTGATATGGAATTACAGTAAACTATTGATAATGGCTCAAACTGTCCATCTCCTCCCACTCCCATTCAAATCGTACTCCCTGTTTTTCTGCATCATCATCATCTTTATATTAGCCTAACATGCTCATAAGTTCCTAAAAATCTGAACTGGATGGCCATTGTCTGCTGTTTCCAGCAGTCATTTTGGTTGAGTGTGGATGTTTTATAAGCGATAGTGAATCATAAGGTTGAAGTCATCTAAGCTAGGGAACTTCCACGTCCATGAGCATGGCTGCATGGGGTAGACACAGGATTTGCTGCCGTGTACTCCGGTTACTAGGCAACGCAACGTGACATTGAGCTCATGGCCTGTCTGACTGCTACACGGCTGCAGCGTAGCAGAGAGGAGAGGAGGAATAGTAGCGTGTCATTATGGAGTAAGCTATCTTGATTTTAAACATTTCTGATCTCCAATGTAATTGGGCTAAACTGCTAAACTTTCCACATGTTGCAGGAATGCATTACTTCCACCCACTGAATTTTATATATTTTTTTGGTCCCCAGTGGATAATTGTGGACTCCAAACTGATGCAAGGCACTTGCGATTAAGTTTTCCTTAACTCATAGACTTTTTATTTCCTTATAAAAAAAGCTGTACGTCCTAGTGCTGTAAAAGTGTCCTGGGGATAAACTCCATTTGTATCCTGTGTGGTCCTAGGAATCCTGACTTGTGTTTTTTTTTTTTTTTTCTTCCCTTCGCCTTGTCATCGGTGCCTAAGGCCTTTTTAGGCAATGTTACTGTAGCTTTCTATTTGTCTCAGAGAGCTAATTAACTATTGTCAAGATTTGCAGGGACCGCTGAAGATTACAGCAATTCAACAAAGCACTCAAATGTCAAGCGCATTAGCTTCTAGGGTTAGTGCTCCATGTATAGACTGTGCCATTACAGTGTTCATGGTAGGACGCTAAGTTACGCTTACGCCCTGCCGGGATTCCATGTCAAGGGGGCTAGCCTTTCAGCACATCAGCATTGTTTGGTTGTGTGGAATAAATGACAGCACTACACAAGGACTAAAGCCTTGATGGTAAACCCTTGCATAGCACTTGGAATCATTAAAATACGTTTTATTGCTTCGTTTCATGTCGCCATTGGAAGAACTGTTCTAATAATAGTATTATTTCACTGCGTTCCCATCTGTCTGCATGTGAGTCTTTGTGGCCTTGAAACCTTCCAATCACATCTGATCGTCTCACATGAGATCTTTTTCTTTTTGCCTATTTAATCCGATAAATCACTGAGGACCGCGTCGTCTTGGCCATAACAATCTAAAACCACTACTGAAAACAATTAGTGGAAGAAAGATCTAAATCCGAGACATGTTTACCCTGGGTGTGTGGCACTTGTAGTGTGCGAGGCCTGTTGTTTGTTTGTACAAATGAAGGTTTGTCAAGATGGACTGTATGTATTTGTGATGACATTATTTGCCATGTGCCTGCGTGAGTGGTTGCCTGATTTCACTGTACATGTGGGGAACAGGAGTCTCAACAAAGGTAGGAAAACCTGCCAAGTGTTCCCTACATGTTTTTTTAGTTGGTCCCATTAGGCTATTTCTGACTAGTTGCAGGTTTACTTTTAGGCACAAGGGGTTAGGGTTGGGTGTTGTGGTTAGGTTTAGGCATGAAGGTTAGGTCAAGGCGGGGGTACTCAGCTGTTACCCTAAGAGGTCCAGTTCATGCTGGTTTTCTGTTCTACCTCATCATTAATTGCATCCACCTGGTGTCCCAGGTCTAAATATGTCTCTGATTAGAGGTTTGCAATGAAATAATCTAGGGTTACTGGCTTCAAGGTCCAGATTTGAGTTTGAGGGGGTTAGGTTGTATAGAAATTAGGGTGTCCTTTTTCTGGTCCCCACAATGAAGTTCAAAAACCAGGGTCTGTTGTGCCTGACTGTACAGATAAAAGAAACACAGGAATAAATACAAGCATTCATTAAACTAATGTTGGCTATTGGATTTGTGTCTGTGTAATACAACACAATGTAGTATTATTATTCATGATTTCTGTCCTTTACCCTGGGCAACCCAGACGCGGGATGCTAACAAGGCGGGATCCACTGGGCTCAGAGTTTTTATTCCTGTGAATATGTTTGTTGCTTGGAAACTACAACATTTCCCTCCATTGTCAAGATGTGTGCATTTTAAATGTTATTTCCAAGGGCTCAAGACTTGGTTTGTTCAGACATGGACTGCCAAAGTGATATTATCACAGTTGTATGCTAGCTTTAGATTGCTCCAGTTGAATTCTGATTGATTCATCTAATTTCACGATAGGGGTCCCCAGCACCTGAACATTTACAAACCTGTGCTTTTCGCCTCCATACAGGTAAAGGTAGCCTTGCCATACATGTCTTCAACTACATGAAGCATGAGAGTACTAAAAACATGTTTGCAGTGTGAATCCGCTTCATGTACAATGCCAGCCTCTGTTGAGTTGTGTCGTGTTTGGAATAACTGCTTTGGAGGTGTCGACAAACATGTGTTTAGACGGAACACTTTATGGCGGAGTGTTCGGTTTAAACGCGGCTGAAGACCTTGATAAAAATCTCATTCCCCAGAGATTTCTGAACGCCGGCCTTGTTGTGTTGCTGTGTTGCCCAGACTCCTCTGTACGTGGTGAACCACGGCGAGGCCGGCCCCATCCGCTGTAACCGCTGCAAGGCCTACATGTGTCCCTACATGCAGTTCATCGACGGCGGCCGCCGCTTCCAGTGTGGCTTCTGCAGCTGTGTCAACGAAGGTGAGTCCAAGCTACGCTCGCCTGGATGGGGCCCCTATCAGGTCATGACATCACTATCTTTTATCTGAAGATCAACTCAGGGGCCCGTCTTACCTAAATATGGGTAAGAACCATTTGCTCATTTCATTTATTTTTTTTGGGGGGGGTTGCGTGTTTTTGGACTTTGTTTCCTCTCTTAGTGCCAGCCTTTTATTTCCAACATCTGGATCACATGGGCAGGAGGGTGGACTTCTACGAGAGGCCAGAGTTGTCACTGGGGTCCTATGAGTTTGTGGCCACCCTGGATTACTGCAAGGTACGAATGCCCTAACTTTGTGGTGAACCTATGATATTTCTTGTTTTTGTGCATATACATTAAACGCTGTTAAAATTGCAGTTTTTCAATAACCTTTCAAAATGTTATATGGGTAGTACAGTATTCTAAGATTCACTGTATTAGTCCATATGTGATGAAAATGTATCTTGTGCTTTTTTTTCGAAAGGAGTGTGAATATTCACTTTTTTCTTTCAATGCTTTCATTGATAGTAGGAATCTGAGGGTGGAGGGTGGACATGGAGGTGGAGGGTGGACATGGAGGTGGAGGGTGGACATGGAGGTGGAGGGTGGACATGGAGGTGGAGGGTGGACATGGAGGGTGGACATGGAGGTGGAGGGTGGACATGGAGGTGGAGGGTGGACATGGAGGTGGAGGGTGGACATGGAGGTGGAGGGTGGACATGGAGGTGGAGGGTGGACGTGGAGGGTGGACATGGAGGTGGAGGGTGGACATGGAGGTGGAGGGTGGACATGGAGGGTGGACATGGAGGTGGAGGGTGGACGTGGAGGGTGGACATGGAGGTGGAGGGTGGACATGGAGGTGGAGGGTGGACGTGGAGGGTGGACGTGGAGGGTGGACATGGAGGTGAAGGGTGGACATGGAGGTGGAGGGTGGACGTGGAGGGTGGACGTGGAGGGTGGACGTGGAGGGTGGACATGGAGGTGAAGGGTAGACGGATGATTCCAGGAGTGTTACCAGTAGCCCATGGTGATGCCAGGAGTGTTACCAGTAGCCCATGGCTCTGTGCCTTATGCTTTCACCCAACCTCTTCTTTACAGTTTTAATAAGAGCGTCTGCCTTATGTCTGAAATGTCAAATACATTGCCACTGGCCTGCGATTGGTTATATAGGAGAAAGTGAAAGTAAAAATATTATTCAGAAGAAGCTTTAATGATGATGGGGGGTCTAGAAAGAGTGTGTGTGTGTGTGTGTGTGTGTGGAGGGAGGTGCTCACCCTTTGGCAGAAAATCAGCATTCTTCCCTTAGCACCAGAGGGTTGTAAGGAACCACGGCAAAGGCATGTTCAGTTTTGTTCCATTGAGACCACCACATTGAAGCCCAGAAATGCTCAATGTGTTCTCCATTTTGTTGCACTCTCCGGGGGTTCTCTTCACACAGTAGACTCTGGGTTAGAGAGAGTTTGGGGCTAACATAGTCAAGATTTGCTTTTTAAGCCGACTTGTTACTATCTGTTTATTCGTATTTGGAAATGTAGTGTCAGCATCTCAGAGGGGAGCTGCGTCACGGCTGTTCCTGTGGAAACAAAACAACTGCCTGATAGGCAGTGCAGTTCCAAGCAAACTGTAATCTTAAAAGAAGGTCCTGAATGTAAAGACAACAACATTAAGGCAGGAAGAAACGCTTTAATTGTGCTACCGATTTGATGTCCGAGTGATATTTTGTGTATGGCCGAGGAAGGCAGGGTCAAGTGTGTTGGTTTAAGTCGGGGGTAGTCATTCTTATTTCTGAGGCAGACAATTTGTAAAATAATGTCTGGTAGCTGGGCATTCCTTAATTACAAATATAAATTTAAGAAATGACTGTTTGCATAAGTATTCACCCCCTCTGCCATGACACACTTGAAGGAATTGTGGTGCAACCAACTGTCTTTAGAAGTGTGAAAATTAGTTGAATGGAGACCGCAAAATCAATAGAAGAATGTTATTCTAATGTAAATTCAGTTAACTAACAGTGTCTTGTTTTATAGGAGGCTGCTTTAAGTTGATATTACATTTCAAGTTAATGAAAAGGGACGACAGGTTTCTGTAACAGAAATATGTATAACATCTTTATGGCAAAATTAGAAACACACTGAGTAAAAATAATGGGTACACAGGTAAACAAAAACAAAGCTTTGCTCTCTTTCAGAACAACAAGTCCGCCAGTCCTCCAGCCTACATCTTCATGATTGATGTGTCCTACGCCAATGTCAAGAGTGGACTGGTCAGACTGATATGTGAGGAGCTGAAGACCCTGCTAGACAACCTGCCAAGGTACCCAGTTTCGTTATCCAACGCTGCCCTCTCATAACCAAAGAATGGAGACTAGAAATGCCTGAATCTAACGACTTTCTGGAAACCCGAACAGTATTCTTCTGCTCACAGATCTCCAAGATCTTTTAAACATATGATTTGCCAACTTGAAGTTATAGAGGCCTTTTTTACGGTCGGAGGGTACTGTAAAATGATGTAAGCCGTGTGCAGTGTCAAACCTTAATACAATGCCTTCACCTCTAAGGTGTTGTATGTAATGGGACATCCTACCACCTGCCTTTCTCGAGTCAGACACTATTTGATGGATGGAGGCGTTGGTTTTAGACTCTTTTGGTTTTTGTCACCCTCGTCATCCTTTGCTGTCAGCCCATCTTCAACAGATCCACATGTTCTGAGCTGCACTCGGCTGCAATCACCTCAGTAACAGAATACTACTAGAGTTGCTGTGCCTTGCCAAATATGGTGGTCCCACAAATCCAAGGCAAAGAAAAAAGAAAAAAAACACTAAGCCAAGTATTCAAGTATCTCATCAGTTGAACATTCTTGCCTGAAGGTTGCTGGGGGTGGGTCGGTGGGAAGGAATGGAGGGCGAAGCAGATGCGGTGGGGGGGGGGGGCTGGAAACATTTTCAGGATCATGTCCAAGACGTAGGACGTCTGAAGCACAGATGGGTCTGATTTTGTCAGTTTTATGTGGGTTGTCGGCAGGAGATGAGGTTTGGATTTACCATCGAGAAAAGGATTAGACACTTCACCTGCTATATTCTGAGATCTTAGGACCATGTTTGTCTGAAACCCTTATGTAACCCCGCAAAACAATGGGGTAGTGCTTCTCCGAAATCAGCCCGGTTTTTAAAACGTCCCTTTTCTTCACTTTATTTTTGGGACGCTTTGCTCTCTGCTGCATTGAAACGAATGGAAAACATGTCAGAGACACAAGTGGTTTACGTCTCAGAAACACTGCTGAAATCGACAATGTTTACCTCAGGTTGACAGCTGAAACCACATTGATATTTACTGCGTTAATATCACTATATAAAAAACTAAAATAGCAACGTTTCATCACCGATACTCAAGCATTAAAAAGCCTGGTTTTGTATCAGCTCATTTGAACAATGTTGATGTGTCTGTTCAGCGGGACCCTAAATCTGCCATACGTAAGTTGTTAACCTTTACACCTGTTTACGTGTGTCCCCGTTTAAAAAACGTTTTGAGTTCAGTGTGTATGGTGTGGGTTTGCACCTGAGCTGGTCTCTAGAGCAGGCAAAAGCAACGCCATCAGATTAGGAGGGTGGAGAATCTGCTTAAAACACGGTTTTCTAAAGGGCATTTTGTAACTGACCAGGCAAATGAACTTGGATGTCAACCAAGTAATAAAGCCTATGATACGACATTGCAAAAGCAGTTTACGATAATATAAAAGGGTTTCGGCTATCGTTGGCACAAGCCAATGTGCCCTGTTCATACTGCTCTCAGAGGATGCATCCATTCAGTGAGGAATAAGAGGTATTTTCGAAAGGGAGGAAATAAAAGCACGTGTGTAAAACATTAGTGCAGTTCAGAACATTTGGATAACATTTTCTGACGATTCATGCTACTTTTGTGTTGGCTGAGCTAGTGCAAATATATCTTAAACAGGGATAAATGCTAATCTGGGAATTGATACTGTACAGCCCTACTTGCTTTTCATGCAATTCTTTGAATTGCTACATCCCTAAAACTGTACGTTTCTTGCTCTATGCTTTGATTTGTAAACATCTGAAATGGACGACATTTGATTTTCTGCTTATTCCCTCTTTATTCTGGGAATCCTGTAACTAGGTTCTCTAGAAAACCAAGCTATTTTGGAAAAGTTATCAGATTTGCCGAAATAATAGGAGACACATCTATTGCCCCATATCCTGAATACTTGTACAACATTGTTTTTTCAACAGATCTACTAGTCACACAGGCCAATTCAAAGGGCTCTGGTCTACGTCAAACTTGTCCATGTTATCTTCATGAACTGTTGCTTCTCTTAACTGCTTTCTCTCAAGCCTTGTAAAAACAGAGTTATATAAAGTGCATTTTAATCTTGACTTTGTTGAATTCACCGTAGTCCATGAAACTGCAAGCAAGACCTGTAAGAAGGAAGAAAAACCATCTAACATTTCACTGACAGTTTGTTATTAATGGAATTTAACTTCTGTTGAGGCAGGAGTTTGTAGAGGAGAGTGTGTTTCTGAGATAATGAAATGTCAGGTCTTGGCCTTTTTGAAATCTAAATGTCACTTTTACTGTTCCTTCCTATATCCTGCCAATACAAATTTTTTCTGTTATTACACTCTTCCACGGATGTCTGTTTGTCGGTCAGACATGCCTGGTTAATGGCAGCACCCATCCCAGGATCAGACACTCTCCATTCTATTTGAGTTTGATTCAACTTTCCAAAGGTAGTTTTTTTTTTTAGGGCAAATACAGCTGAAGTATTTAAAGTCTATGGTTCAGCGGAAGGTTGTATCTTACACAGCTTGTGCACACTCAGAACCCCACATTGATTAATGATCTGTTCATGAAAACTACCCTTTCGAAATATTTAAACTCTTCATAAATAGGTACCGATTCGCTGTTTATTCACCATTATGTCAAAGCGGTTATAACATCCAAGTCATTACTTCCACTACCTTGTAAGTGTTCTCGAAGGGTCAGTATATTTCAAATTGTTCCAAATAGTATAATAATATTAACACACAAAATATCAACGACTTAATTCATTACTCATGCGAGGTTTACGCTACTCTCTTTCCATTTATTTATATAGCACAATTCAGTGTGCTTTACAACGAAGAAAAATACAAGTATAAAAATACAATAGAATTAAAAACAAATACTAGGATAAAACATACATAAAATGGGCAATTCAATGTGCTTTACACAGAATAAAAACATATACTAAACCGGTATATTCTGTAGTAGATTCCATTAGGAAGATATGTGGTTAAGTTTAAGCACTCTGTCATAGGCATGTGTTTTTAAACTGGATTTAAAAGTTGATACGTTTGGGGCACGTCTTCTTGTAGTTTATTCCAGTTTATGCAGCATAAATGCTAAATGCATTTGTGCCATTTAGCTGACCTGAGGTCATGGATCTAAGAGCCCTGCTTGGTTTATTATCTTCAAAAATATCAGAAATGTATTCAGGGCCTAAACCGTTCAGTGAGTTATAGACTGAAAGCACCACTTTAAAATCTATTCTGTAACTGACTGGAAGCCAGTGGAGAGATAAGAACTGGACTGATGTGCTCTGTTCTCTTGGTCCTGGTTAACATTCTAGCAGCAGCTTTCTGAATGAGCTGCGGCTGTTTTACAGTCTTTTTGGGGAGTCCAGTTTAGAGCCCATTACAGTTGTCAACCCTACTGGATATAAAAGCATTGATGAGCTTGAACAGAAGCGGTCTGAGAACTGATCCCTGGGGAATTCCGCATGTCATAGGCACCCTATTAGATTCATGACTGTCAATGGTGACAAAGTAGCTCCGGCCATCTAAATAAGACCTAAACCAATTCAGGACTGCCCCGGAAAATACTACCCAATTATATCCTCCCTCCTCTCCTCCCCCCACAGAGAAGAGGGTGCTGAGAGTTCCACTGTAAAGGTGGGCTTTGTTACCTACAACAAAATCCTCCACTTCTACAATGTGAAGAGTGCCCTGGCCCAGCCGCAGATGATGGTTGTGTCAGACATGGCCGAGATGTTCGTCCCACTGCTCGATGGCTTCCTTGTCAACTTCCAGGAGTCGTGCTCAGTCATCAACAAGTAAGATATCTCCTAGCATGTTTACATATATACATGTTACTGTGCAATTAGAAAACAGGAATATCTGTGCTCAAGACACTGAATGAACCTCACTTTGCAAAGCTTTGTTTGCGGCTGTCTTTTTCTATTTGCTAAACTTTCTTTCCTCTGTACATCCCCATCTCCTTCTGGAGTACATGAATGTGCAGCTATTTCTGTCGAAACTCATTTATGAGCAACATTTCCGAGGCATTGTTCATGTTGTAAAAACAGCCGTTAAATGACGTTGTTTGTTTATCTTGCCCATTCACAGGTTACCAAAGCTTAATTTTCTCCATATCTCTAGTTCGAGTGCTTTTCATCACAAATGTAAAGATACTGTTGAAAAGAAATTACAACCAGAGAATGCTTAGAAGATTGAGGTCCCTGGAAGGATTTGATATTAAAAAGGCCCATGTTGATTTATTTGGGAACATGGTCTTATCGTGGTAGTTGTGCATAGCAAAGTATCAAATCTTTGATTACCCTTTGGGAAATCCAGAGTCCATGGCAGTAGTCCATGACAAACAAGGAGTATTGGCTAGACCGCTTCCTCCCAGAGAGTTTTGTTTTTCTGTCTAATTTATCTCATCTTTCTCAACAATAAAATGGAACATGGATTGAACAAATCTGAATTTGGCATAATGTCTTGTGGTTACTGCTACAAAGTGTTTGTGTCTGTATGACCGGTGATATTGAGTTTTCTTTAGGGTCAGTGTGCGAGATACTCTACGGAGCTGTGGACTTGTAAGGACACTATTTCTGGGTCAAGCCACTAGCTGCCCCAGTAATCTAATAGAACCTAATTTCCTTATCCGTTTTTGAAAACCACAGACCGCTGAATTATGGTTGCCTGTCATCTCCTTTCAGAAAAGCTCAGTCGTAAAGGAAGGCAATAGAACCAAGATGTTGGAACATTATTTGGACAAAACAATTGTCTTGCAAGCAGTTAAACAAATGTACCAAAACTGTATAACAGGGACAGTTTCTCTCTCAAATCCTTCTCAGTCTCCTGGACCAGATCCCTGACATGTTTGCAGACACCAACGAGAGCGAGACGGTCTTTGCCCCTGTCATCCAGGCAGGGGTAGAGGCACTCAAGGTAAGAGGGTGATGTGAAGTTCCACTCAGACACAAGATGGCAGACCAGTTGTTCGTTTCTCTAGGTGCTGATGCCCAATAACATCTCAGATTCTCACACTCCTTTATTTACATTAGGACAAGAATAGACACACAAAAAAATTTAACCACAAATTGATGCAGGGGTTAGTGAAATAATTTGAGTCTCATGGCCTTCAATCTTGAGAAAGTGTGTGAGTCACATAGATCTGTTAGTTGTAGAGGACAGCTTAAATGTTATCAGTCACAGCCTGCTTACCTCGAACTGTCCCTCCTTATCCATACATTCCAGTAAAATGATGTCCTTAGTTGGTCTTGTGCAGCAAACCTTTTCCCCATCACCCAATGACTTTCCGTAGAAAGCTTCAATTTCCTTATAGAACTGTTTATTTATAGTCTCTGAATCTTGATCAGCAACTTGCCTTTATTTGGTTCATTATGTGGCAGGGGTCCCATATTTCCAATGCAAAAAGAAGCCTAAAACAAAATGGTGGCAGTCCAGCATAATGAGTCAGTATTTTGGGTCTGTAAGACTGTTGACTCCTGTTGCAATGGTGATCTGTGGAACTGGAAACTACAACCATAGAATCCCATCACTGAAGAGAACATACAGGGAACCTTCCAGTTCAAATCAGATCTGTTCTCATTACTGAAATGGTCACACAAGGAAAGGAATGGATCTCCCCACCTTGCCCAACTTTGCGGTCTCCTGGTATCTTTTCTATCTAACTCTAATGAGAGATTTCTGCCCTCTCCAGGCAGCAGAATGCAGTGGAAAGCTGTTCATCTTCCACTCTTCCATCCCCACCGCTGAGGCCCCTGGGAAACTGAAAAACAGAGATGATAAGAAGCTGATCAACACAGAGAAAGAGAAGGTAAAGCCAAAATATTCAAAGCACAGATTAAGTGCATTACCATTCATGCATTATCACCGGCTGACACGTTCCACCTCTCAGTGCATGAAACCTGTTGCTCTTGCCTCCTAACGCGTGGCTCCTGTCTTCAACGCCCCCCCCCCCCCCCCCTCCCCCCCGTCGTGTCCTAGACCCTGTTCCAGCCCCAGAAGGGTTTGTACGAGCAGCTGTCCAAGGACTGTGTGGCTCAAGGCTGCAGCGTGGATCTTTTCCTCTTCCCCAGCCAGTATGTGGACATGGCCACCATGGGAGACGTCTCCACACACACTGGAGGCACCGTCCACAAATACAGCAACTTCCAGGTACAGACAGCCGAGGCTTCAGTGTGACAGGTGATAAGGCTAAGGACAAGTAACAGCTGGGCCATTCAAAACCCAAACTGGACAGTGTGGCCCTACATCCCATAATTCAGCGCATAATCGACCACACCGTAGTATTTCTGTTATGACACTGCCAGGGAGCGTGGCCTTGAGCCTTCAACCTAGCAGTGTGACATAAGGATGCACAATACAGTTTGGTTACATCTCAACTTGATTTTGAATGGATCCGTGTTTCAAGTGTCATTTGGATCTTGAAACGGGCGTTTCCCCGGACCGGTTTTCCATGGGCTGTTATTGGGGAAACGTTGCCACCTGGTGGTTAACCCGTAGGACTACCTGTGTGTTTCAGTTGGAGCTGGACGGAGAGCATTTCTTAAGTGACTTGAGGAAAGACGTGAGAAAGGCGATCGGTTTCGATGCCATCATGAGAGTTCGCACCAGCACAGGTGATTCAATAACATGTTGTGTTTAAAACATTTATGTACCTGCTAACAACTACATTTCAACATAGTTTCTAAAATATTGACAGAAGGCTTAAAACAAATATCCTACCTACCAATCGTCGATGACATTATTTCCCGACAATTTTGTAACATTTCCTCCTCCAGGCTTCAGGGCTACAGACTTCTTCGGTGCCGTCCACATGAACAACACCACGGACGTGGAAATGGCAGCGGTGGACTGCGACAAGGCTGTGACGGTGGAATTCAAACACGATGACACGCTGAGCGAAGAGACCGGTGCTCTCATGCAGGTTGGTGACCCTCGCGTCCACCGCTCAAAGAAAGGAGAGCCAGACTGTCCGGATGATGTCGTTTCTGGTGCGTAAGAACAAAGCCCTGACGCTAGTAGCTTCCGTGAATGTTTCATTTCCCAGTGTGCCTTGCTGTACACCACCATCAGCGGCCAGCGGCGTCTGCGGATCCACAACCTGAGTCTGAACTGCAGTTCCCAGCTGTCTGAACTCTACAAGAGCTGCGAGACGGACGCCCTCATCAACTTCTTCGCCAAGTCAGGTGATTACACAGGGCAGCGTGCAGATTAGGGAATAAAATGGGAGTGATGCATCAGTATGTGTGCCTCAGAAGATCCCAAAAGATTTAATTGCAGTAAAATTATTTGTAGTCCACATGAAAGGTTTTATGGTTTCTTAGTGTTTTGACTAGATGTTCTCTTCTAGGCATTATGAATTCCATGTTTGTCCATGTTTGTCCATGTTGATTTAGTAAGTCAAGCAGGCTTGTGTGCTGCCCTGCACGGCATCGATATCCTGTCTGTCTACTGAATGACTTAACTTGTTAAATACACCTCCTGCATCCCTATCCACCTGCTACAACCCCATAACTCCTAAAGCAGAACCATATGCCTTCAATGAAGTATTAGTGACCAGCAGAACTCCTGGCGTGCGAATAAATCAGACCTGTGAGTACACCAGACCGGTTTAGTGTGGGAGCACAGGCACTGACCTGCACGTTTCTCACTCTCAGCTTACCGTGCCATGCTGAACCAGCCCCTGAAGACTGTGAGGGAGATCCTTGTCAACCAGACAGCCCACATGCTGGCCTGCTATAGGAAGAACTGTGCAAGCCCCTCCGCGGCCAGCCAGGTCAGTGGCACACCACACCGCTTACAACAACAGACGTGGCCACCGGATAACGTCCAGCACGTACATTCAGATGTCGGCGCATGTGTTCTTAGCGCGTTACATTGGCATTTGTGCTCATCTCTCCTGTTGTGTGACCGCACAGCTGATCCTGCCCGATGCCATGAAGGTGTTCCCCATCTACATGAACAGCCTGATGAAGACCGGCCCTCTGGTGGGCAGCGCTGAGCTCTCCACGGACGACAGGGCTCACCAGAGGCTCAGTGTCATGGCCATGGGGGTGGAGGAGACCCAGCTACTGCTGTACCCGCGCCTTGTCCCACTGGTGAGAGACACTCTTCTTAATCCCCTCAGGGGAATGCACATGCGCACACTCTCAAGCACTCACACTTTGTCTCTCGTACTCCTTTTAGCCGACCGCAATTGAGTTTTAAAGTTTGTGGTACCTAATGCATGTTGGTCGTTCTCGGTCACGCATTCCAATCCCACTTCATGCCGCGCTAAATATCTCCCTGTGCAAAAGATACAATTACAAACTGGAAAGATATTTAGAATGAATCTCAGGCCAGCCAAAGAACCTGTTCTGAACAGCAGAGGGCAGCATTTCACCGTGAATCACTACAACTGAACCGATGCATTGACTTGTTTTATCAGCATCTAAATTATCATAGTTGATATAATTCAACAAATCAGATACTGTACTGTGGTGTATGATGTTGTTTATTGTATGCCAATGCAACAATTAGTCTACAATTCTGCAAGAATACATAAACTGGCAATTTGACTAATTGTACCTGAAAGTCAACAATTTA
Source organism: Esox lucius (assembly GCF_011004845.1). Taxonomy (NCBI): domain Eukaryota; kingdom Metazoa; phylum Chordata; class Actinopteri; order Esociformes; family Esocidae; genus Esox; species Esox lucius. Next base: position 11,413,824 of record NC_047592.1, on the reverse strand, counting down.
AGCTGAACAGCACATGCCTGCCCGGAAAGGCAAGCATCATTTTAAAGCAACAGTTTGGAATGTATGTAAAATAAGCAGGGGAGTGGTCCTCTTAATAGTTCTCAAACTCAGGATTACTGCTCACTCGTTTACCACCAGCCGTCTAAGGCTGTTTTCAAAAGTGATTATAATTAGACCGCTTAGTCTTCGGTTAATCGATTGGCCCTATCCCAGCACAACATGGACGTGGCCAGCGACGTGCTGCCGGCTCCGGTCCGCTGTTCTGAAGAGCGCCTAACCGATGCGGGCATGTTCCTGCTGGAGAATGGCCACTCCCTCTTCCTGTGGCTGGGCCAGGCCTGCACCCCAGAACTGGTCCAGAGCATTTTCAACGTGCCATCCCTTGCCCACATGCCCTCTGACCTGGTGAGGACTTAAACCTTTATGCCAAACTCTACAGAAAATGTGGCTTTTTGAAACACTTAAAATGTATCCTGCAGTTGGTTAAAGCATTTGACTGTGCTCTATCTCATTAGAATAAATGTGCTTTTCAGAGCTCCCTCCCAGTGCTAGATAACCCCCAGTCTAAGAAGCTGCGCTCCATGATTGAAGCCTTGCTCGACCAGAGGCCCAAGTCAATGAAGGTACAGTACGCAGAGTTGGTTACTATGTCCACTTTCTCCAGGAGGTGTAAACTACATTGATACAATCAAAGATAATCGTATATGTCTATAAATATATAACCAAATTAACCACAAGCGGAAAAAAGTATACTAATCCCCTAGACAAAGTAACAAGACATTTAACAGCCTGCTCGAGGAGTACTGAAATTGTTCTCTGTTGACATTGCAAAGCTAATAGTGGACTACATCATTTTGAGCACGATTCCTAAGAACAGCCTGAAGCAGTTACCAGACAAATGCTCTCACCCCAGGCTCTAGAACCGCTCATTTCCATTGCACTGTAGCTGATGAACAACTCTAAAATATTGGCTAGAATGGAATCCAAAGGAGGATATCACTTAATGTAATTCGTCCATTTCGTGACAGGTGACGAACTAAACCTGGCGACACTACAGTGTTGAGGTGTCAGTTATGCACAAGCTTAAGTCATAAAGCTGACTACGTCTGTTTTCGCCCCAAACAAAGCTCCTGATCGTGAGGCAGAAGGACCGCTCTGAGATGCTGTTCCGCCAGCACCTGGTAGAGGACAAGGGGCTCCACGGTGGAGCCTCTTACATGGACTTCTTGTGCTACGTCCACCGCGAGATCAGAAATCTCCTGACTTAACACCGCCACCGGAGGATTTGACCCGAATGGGCTGGTTCTAGGACCAAAACAATCAGAGGACCAGTCACACCACCTCAGAGCTGCCTTTCCAACAAAACCCTTTTTACCCCTCCCCCCTTCTCAACTCAAAAGGTATGGGCCTACTGCTCCCTCATCCATCAGTGTCCGAAGTCCACATGGTCCTCGTAGAAGTCATTCTGGCTTTGTAAGGGTGTGGAGAACGAAACCGAATTAGGATGGATTCATTTTGGTCCACGCAAATGTGGATTGTAATTAAAATATCCGTCAGACCGTCAAAAGTTCATCTCTTCTAACGTCTGTGAAAACGGATGGAAATTGTAGGGCTATCCACTCCCAATGAGTGGACACGGATGAAATTAACGGGCCAGTTTTGCCACACCTTCAGTCCAGGGTTGTTGAATTCATGAACAGTGTCCTGATTTCTACGTAAACGGGACAAATAATGTAATAAATTAATTTGGTGGGTGCTGGACATTTCAGGCCCTCGGGGTTGTGGCCACATGCGTAACATTAGGCAGTTGTCCATTTGACGTCACTATTGGCTAAACCACATTTAATTACATTGTTTGCGTTTTAAAAAGGCCAACATCTGTTTTAAGCAGCAGGGAAGAGTTCTGACACAGTATGTCAACTTTCCAAATGGTAGTTTGGCCCCAACATGGGTTGAATTACACATCTGATTGCCATTACTGAGAATTGGTGCTGGGGCTATTAAATTAATGGCTAACTCCACCATTTGGGATTTGATTCCATTATATCGCCATTACCATCAGGTATGTAGAAGAGTTAGGTAAGTACATGACCAAAATCGAGTCACATCTCACAGATGACATTTTTGTAATAACCAAAAAAATATTATTTATCTGTAAAGATAGGATTAAACATTGAACGTACTTTAATTACAGTTGTTTTTCTATCTCTTTTTCTATCAAGTTATTGCTTCTCGTATAATGGCATTATAACACATTTCCAATTAAGTATCATCGTTTTGTATGTGTGCCCTGCAAACCAATGGCCGTGTTTGTATGTGATGTGGATGTTTTAGGGGAAACTAAGTCTCTGTGCCAGTTAACCACCTGCCTTAAGTACATTGTTTTTTATGGCAGTACTAGAGGCCATTACTCTATTTTAGTGTGATACGGAGTTCGATCCATTTGGTTTGTATGCAAACATATCTCAGGTAATTTGTGTACATAACTATTGTGGCGCAGAGGTGGAAAACAGTGGCGTTACTGTTTGTAACTGGATAGATGTGGATGGAAAAGATGTTTGAGTGAACCTATCTGACTCTTGTTTAGCATTAAATTCCTGAATATATAAACTGTTTGAACCTCTGTGCTTTTCATTTTATTTACTTCTGTTGGTATAGTCTGGTGTTATGGTTTCAAAATACTTATTGTTTGTTATATTATAATACTTCTAGGTAGTGGCTGGCTCAGATGACACACACACAGACTTAAAATTCAGCTCACCTTAAGGTACCATTTGGGCTTATATACATTTACATATTTACGAGAGAGACAATAAAACGCTTGACTATTCGTTGGCATAATGATTTCCATAGCCTTGGAATGTACGCCAGCGCGTTGGAGACGTACCTCACGGCACCGAGCACCAGCGATGTGCATGCGCACTGCACAGATCCAAAACAGTCTTCACACTTGCCAACCTCCATAGAGGGGGACTGGTTGGAAAAGGTGGGGCGAGCTACCTCGGAAAGTTGGTAGTCAACAGTTAGAGATGTTGACACCTAGAAATTCAGAACAGTCTCATGTCGCGTAGTGTAAATAGGCCCTTAGCCGTCAAAACAACACTACGCATAATGTAACTGCACACAATACTGACCCAGGGGTTTATTGAAGTTGTTAGAAAATGCACTCACCTCATTACACACCGATATGTGACTGTACATCTTAAACGTCCAGTGAGCTCACTACTGTCATTCCTCTTCAGGCATCTGTGGATCTGTTCAAGTAAAAGCTACACTATCTAGGGTAGCAATTTCTGAGTTTTAGCTAATGGCATTAATATTGTAGCGAAAGATCTTCCATAACACCTTTAAATTTACAACTTCTTTGAACTGGTGTGGGACATTTCATCTAAGCAGTTTATGCAACTCTAAATATGTAGATGGTAATCCTAAGGGAAGAATTCCCTGAATTGCCAATAACTGTAAGAGGAATTTCTTTTAACAAAGTGACAGCTCAGAATGCCACATGGTATTGTAACTTTGTCATGGATATACAAATTAGGCACACACCTGCTAATCAAATAAGTTAGTGATGATACATTGGTACATTGTGCAAGAAAAATAAATAACGTTTAAGTCCTGTGCATACTACTGTCACAATGCTAAATGTAAATATCAATTGATGGCCAAAAGTACAATGTTGGTAATAAATAAACAAAACACATGAATAGTAATTGATTAATCTTAAAAGGCTTTGTTTGATAACACACATTTTCCATGATCAGATTTTCTGTGCAATGAAATACAAAGCCGGAGCACTCAATGACATGCACTTCATGCTATAATAAGAGTTTAAGATGTTTTGGATGGAAGGTTGCATTAAACAATTTACTGAAGTCAATTCCTTTCCCATTAGGGAACTCCCAATGTGGCGTTCAATAGGTAGGTGTTTTGAGATGGAGTGAAAAGGGTACTCTAGGTACTACCTGTCCAAAAACAACTTGATTTACACAGCACAATTTGCTGTGCGCCCTTCTAAACTCAAGCCATGTTTCAGGAGATAATTACCCAGGTGACCAGACCTTTACTTGGAAATGAAGCCATCTGTAAGTCCTGAAATTGGGCAGGATGAAACCCCAGCTGCTGACCAGCATGCTCTGGACCAAGCAGGGCTTCAATAAGAGAAAGCAAGGGCCAATCAGTCCTTATATGCAGAAAACTGGACACATGCGCCACACTCTTCACTCCAATGACTCATATACAGTAGCTTGTGTCAACACAGGTAGCCCAGATCTGATACTGGCTCCAACAAATGGGTTTGACTAATCACATCACCCTTTTCAGATCCAATTTGATTGGTCAAAAGACAAATTCACAAGAAAAAAAAAAAATATACTAATTGTCCATCAAAAGACAATGGTAAACATACTTACATAAACAATAACACCATTTTCAAAACCAAAGATTCCGCTTAACTGTACAGCCAGACATACATTGACTATCATGAATAAAATCCAACAGACCGGTAGAAACATGGCGACAAGACACATGATCTCTGTACAAGTATACACATTTAGGGTGAAATAGAACATTTAAAAAGCAATTACAGTAATCTTGGTACAAAGTCATAGTTTTTTCCCCCCCCAAATCATATACTCAAGGTGAGTGACAGCTACAGGTGTTCTTCTAAGGACACTGTGCATTGCCGTGACTCGTCACTGCATTCAATGTGGAACGCGCTGCCTCGTTCTAGTTGGGTAGTAAACACCAATATAAAGTCCTCCGATACCTTACCTACGGTATATACACATGTAAAAACGGTACAACGTTATGTTTGTTATATCTGGGTGCTTAGAGAGGCGGAGGAGGGCTGTGATGAAGCAATTCCAAGACAACTGACCTATTCGAGAAATATCTAGCACAACATCTACCCTTTCAGAAGCACTGTATCGTTTTAAAGGCAGATAAAAGTTGTGTCGTTGTAAAACAGAGGATTCGGGGGTCAAATGTAATAAATCAAACCACAATACTTATTACATTCCAGAACGTTTCATACAGCTAGAATGTATACAATGTGCCGCCCATTACAATGTAGGCGATTGCTTGAGCAGCGTAAAATACATTTTTATACGGTCGATACAGTTGTTGGTTGGCGTCTACTCATTGTCCGGTCCGGAGCTTTCCAGGCCTGCCTTCGAGTTAAATTACATTTTCAAATAATTGCATGGATCTCATGATGTTCTCATCCTGGTGGACAGGGAGAGAAAGGTCAGCTAGATGTCGTTCACTGAAAACCTTTATGTCAGACAAAGTAAATATCAGATTTGGGGTCAAAAATTATTTGTATTCATTCCAATTTGCTTCCTACGATTCCAGTTAACTCAAACTTTCCTCAGTCTGGTATGAGAGTGAATTAGAATTTCGGTTTGATGTACTTTCAGAAATCAAAATTGGCCCCAACCCTGATAAACAACATTATGCAAATCAGGTTAAGTAACAGCAGAGGAGGCAGTAACTCACATTCTGACAGCAGTCAATAAACTCGTCTATGGTTACAACTCCGTCCTTATTTTTATCCATCTTCTGTTGGACAGGAATGGCAGATATGTAGGGAAGACAACGCAATAAATGTATATTCTAACAGTTGACACTCAACCAGTTTATTAGATACACCCATTCTGTGCCGGGTCGGGCCCTCCTGTCACCGCGTAGCAGCATGAATTCTTCACGGTAAGGATTCTACAAGGTTGTTTGTCCACGCTAAAGCAACGGCATCCTTAAGTAGGTTCAGTTTGCCCATTACATCTCATAAATGCGGTGGTTGGTGAAGTTCTGCGCAGGCTACTCGAGTGACGTTTCTGGAACCATTTTGAGACCATACAGACTGAGACATTATCATCCAGCTGATACTGTAATCCTGAAGGGATACACTTGGTCATAACCAATGTTTAGACACACTACAGTGTTCAAACACTGCTCACATGGTATCAAAGGACCTGACGTGTGCCAGGAAAACATTTGCCACACCATTACATCACCAGCCTGTACCACAGACACCAGGCAGGAGGGGCTACGGCCTCGTGCTGTTTATGCGAAGTCCAGACCCTGCCATCAGCATGACACAACAGTCAGACCGTGTTTTTCCACACCGTGGTGGTGATCCAATTGGAACTGCTTCTTGTTTTTAAATGAAAGAATTGGAACCAGATGGTCATCCGCTGACAAGGAACAACAAGTTGCGCATTACTAGATGGCGTTCTGCACATCAGTGTTGAAATACACCGTTACTATAATGACTGTGGCCCGTCTGTTAGCTTGCACTATTCTCGCAGTTCTCCTTTGACCTCTCATCTATATACTCAGTTTTGCCTGCAGGACTGTCTGCTGCTGACTAAATATTTTTTTTTTATAAAAAAAAAATATATATATATATGGTTGTGTATCTAATAAATTGAGTGTAAAATAATAATGTAGGTAAAAAAACAAAACACATACCTGAAAGAACAGCTCCACGTGCTGTCGAGGCGTATCATCTTTGACTAGGGGATATGTGCATTTCCCCATCATGTCGTAAATGGCCTTCATGATGTCAAGCATTTCCTTTGACACATTGAGTAAAGAGCGGGTTTCACTGGTGTGTAAATCAGTCTACCCTGTCACTGTTTCATACAAAGGAACTGGGGATAAAGCCGGGCCTTCTTATATCGGTTTCAATTACTTTAGGCCCAACATTTTCAGATGTCCTGGTTTATGTAAAAATACAGTAGTCTACTGCTCATACAGCCCAGTTCAATCATCAGGTCAGTATTGTTATCCCTTTCGTTCTTACTTACAGCCAGAGCAACTTTGTATATAAACTTTATATATAAACAAAAGGACAGCAAGAAATAGTGTTTATTGTATGTACCTCTTTAGTAATATATCCGTCTTTATTAATATCATACAGGTTAAAAGCCCAGTTGAGCTTCTCCTGCACAGAACCTCGGAGCAGGATGGACAGGCCCATTACAAAGTCCTGCAAAAAGAAGTATAGAAAAATCTGACCTTTGCATTTACATCCTGAATATCACATTTACAGGAAGACAAGCTTCACTGAAGAAACATCTCTCTGTTAAACAGTTGTTAAACCTACATTGATTTATATAATACTGGTATATACTGTATAACAGTCATTTACTGTAGAAAGAATGAGCTCACATGTAACTAGTAGTAGCAGTATCATTATAAGTGTGATGGAAATCTAATTGTCGTTACTATATCTAAGTAATCAAAGTATATAGAGTAATAAATCCTTCCCAAGATACAAAAGAGACAATTCTATTCCTGGTATACGTAATAAATAACATATTTGCTTTGTAGTGATTTTATAAGGCTTTGGGGCAATCAATAATCTTGGAGAAAATAACCCACAGTGTTTTTGTAGAACAACAAACAATTTTCTGTCCCAATAAGCAATATTCTACTCCTCATTAAAGATGAAGTATGCAGTAGGGCGTAACAGCACCACTATCTGGCTCAAGGCCATTGTTTTTGTTTTGTTGAAAAGCAGAGCTAGGAAAGCAAACTAAGTGTTGCTTCTGAAAGGAAAAAATTATAAACGAACGTGCCAGTTTCACCTTTAGTTTCACCTTTAATGTTTATTATATGTACTTTGGGGGAATTATTTATGGACTCCATAAAAAAAAGTGATGTTTCAGTGTTAGTTTGTCTTGTGTGTTTTAAGGATTCTAAAAACTTTTAATGATTCTAAAAGTTCAAGTACTTTTTATGAACTTCTGCTAAATGGTCAGTGGTGACAGTGGTGTAGATGAGTCCCAGTGAGTTCCAGAATATAAATAACTGTACTTTATAATGTATACATGATAACATACATGACAAATATATACTTGAGCATTGTTAGACGAGGGCTCTTTAATTTCGGTTCTAGAGATCCCCATCAGATGTTTGTCAATAGCAGCTTCCCTTTCTGGGTTACAAGTGGAGATGATGCATATAGGATCAGTGATGAGAAATGTTTAAAGGAATATTAAAGGAAGTAGGACACACTAGCTTACCTCAAAACTCACGGATCCATCTTTATTGGTGTCAAATGCGTTGAACAGAAAATGAGCGTACTTTGACGCATCTGAAACGAGAGACGCGGCCCCAGTCAAACAGTACTGACAACAAGTCACAACCTCAATTTACACAGATAATACAGGCCCACAGTGGTTACAACTAAACACTTTTCATTTGGGTGTTTTGCTCTTTGTATAATAAGGCATCCTCGGTTTGAAAAAAACTAACTGAACTCGCAATCTGCAGCAGGCATAAGCAATAACTCACTCCCTTTGTTTCACTCTGCATGAATAGACACACCCACGTATTCCACTCATCCAAACATGCATTCCACAGCAATTATGTGTCCATGTGTCCCAACTCTAACACCTTAATCAACTAGGATGATTTCTTACTTAATTGCTGACAATTGGACATAGTGTTTAAATCGGGGTTCAGGTTTAAGTATGGACCCATTATTACTATGGAATAAAAGGAATGCATGTTTGTATGAAAGTGAGCTAACATCCACCATTGTTACGACTTCTGTAGATGCAGCGTACATAAGTGTCATTTTGAATAGGATTGTAAAGTAATACAAGCACTTGGACTGTATTATTGTAGACAGGTCTGCCCACATCCTCCCAGTTCACACACAGCTTGATCTCTCTTCCTGTAGTAAAACCCATCCAGATTCAGCGTAGTTATATGGTTATGGGATACATTAAACTAGGGGTACCTTTTCCAATGTCCTTAGATAGCCAATAAAGTAAAAAATATTTCCTGAAATGTGTGAATTGGAACACTACCTTTAGGCAGTGTGAACTCTGAATGAACTAAATATCCATGTGCTATACAAAGTCCTAGTTGCTCTGGGGCTTATTTCCAAGAACCCAAACCTCAATTTGTCCAGGTATAACGGAGTACAATGACCTAGTTCAATTGCGTAGAGAACCCGAAGAACAAACCTTGGCCAATACGCCTTTCTTCTGGCCAATGGCAAATTAGTGAATTAGCATTTTGGACCTACAGTGGATACAAAAAGTTTACACACCCCTGTTAAAATGCCAGGTTTTTGTGATGTAAAAGAATGATACCAAGATAAATCATAGAAATTTTTCCACTATTAATGTGACCTATAATGTGAACAATTCAATTGAAAACAAATTGAAATCTTTGAGGGGGAAAAATGAAAAATAAAAACCTTACAATAACCTGGTTGCATAAGTGTGCACACCCTCTTATAACTGGGGATGTGGCTGTGTTCAGAATTAACAAATCACATTCAAACTCATGTTAAATAGAAGTCATTACACACCTGCCATCAGTGACTCAGTGATTAATCACAAAGTTCAGTTGTTCTAGTAGGATTTTCCTGACATTTTCTTAGTTGCATCTAAAAAAGCCATGGTCCGCAGAGAGCTTCCAAAGCATCAGAGGGATCTAATTGTTGAAAGATATCAGTCAGGAGAAGGGTACAAAAGAATATCGAAAGCATTAGATATACCATGGAACACAGTGAAGACAGTCATCGTCAAGTGGAGAAAATATGGCACAAAACTGGACGTCCCTCCAAAATTGATGAAAAGACGAGAAGAAAACTGGTCAGGGAGGCATCCAAGAGGCCTACAGCAACATTAAAGGAACTGCAGGAATTTCTGGCAAGTACTGGCTGTGTGCTTCATGTGACAACAATCTCCCATATTCTTCATTTGAATGGGCTTTGGGGTAGGGTGGCAAGTCGGAAGCCTTTTCTTACAAAGAAAAACATCCAAGCCCAGATGAAGTTTGCAAAAAGAAACCCCAAATCAAGTCTCCCAAAAGCATGTGGGAAAATGTGTTATGGTCTGATGTTTTTACATTTTGGCCATAATTCCAAAAGGTATGTTTGGCGCAAAAACAACACTGCACATCACCCAAAGAACACCATACCCACAGTGAAGCATGGTGGTGGCAGCATCATGCTTTGGGGCTGTTTTTCTTCAGCTGGAACCGGGGCCTTAGTGAGGGTGGAGGGAATTATGAACAGTTCCAAATACCAGGCAATTTTGGCACAAAACCTTCAGGCATCCGTTAGAAAGCTGAAGATGAAGTTCACCTTTCAACACGACAACAACCCAAAGTACACATCCAAATCCACAAAAGCATGGCTTCACCAGAAGAAGATTGGCCCAGCCAGAGCGCAGACCTGAATCCAATTGAACATCTGTGGGGTGATCTGAAGAGGGCTGTGCACAGGAGATGCCCTCGCAATCTGACAGATTGTTCACATTATTGGTCAGATTAAAGGTGAAAAAATATCTGACATGATTTATCTTTGTCTCATTCTTTTGCATCAGAACAACCTGGCATTTCAACAGGGGTGTGTAGACTTTTTATATCCACTGTAATTTCTAGTTATTGGATGGATTTGCATACCTCCCTGTGGGAAGAACTGTGAGTAGATGTCTTTGAATGTGTCTTCATTGACCACGCCACTGGGGCACTCCTGCCAAGACAGAGAAAGGGTAATATCATCCAAAATGTATTAACGGTTTCCCATTCATGATAACGACAGAACGTTTAAAAAAATAGTAGCTGTTTTGAACACACAGTCTTTGCTTCTGGCTGACAAGGTAGGATCATGCTTCAAGATGTGAATACAATCTTTTGTGCTGCTCAGAAAAAGAGCATTTCATTAGCATGGTAAAGTTGATTCATCTTTCAACTGTGTATGTTGAAAAACGATGCATAAAAGGCTTTGGAGTAAGAAGGCCATCTCAGATCAAGCACGGGCCGATTCATAATCCAACGCCATTTAAAAGCTACCAAGCTGTAGTCCAGACACTTTCAGTAAATTTAAGAAAGATCTACTGTAATAATACTATTACGTAAAAGCTGAAGTCTCTTTTCAGAAAAGTTCATACTCAGAGAACTGATGTTAGTGCATAACCTTGCCAGCCAGCATTCAGATAGGCCGGCTATTCAATTTCCAGTGGGCATTTTCCACTACGGAGGATAATCCATCAACCAAAAGGTTTGAAATGTATCTCTCCCCACATTTTCAATACAAAACATTACCCTAAGCAAAAAAAAAATATGGTTGCAGAAATTCTTGAGGCCATATAAAGTTAGATGCACATAATACTTCGGGTGATATTTTCCCAAACGGAATCATTTACTCACTATATGACGCTTTAAATTCAAAATCCTTGAACATTTTAAATAAACCTCACATAACTTATGTGCAGGTAAGAATGTTATGCTGTTACTGAATCTTATTTAGTTTTTTTTTTTTTTTTACTTTTTTCCTATAAGCATTAGAAAACCTCCTTCACAAACATAAAACAAAACCAAGATGAGGGGTACGACCTATTAGGATGTCTCCTGCTAATAAACAGGCAATTAGTTGGGAGAATTTGCATATAACTACAATATGACACATGCATATCAGATGCAATACATGTGAAAACCGATGTGAAGACTCCCTTTAAAACTTTAGAAGACTGGAACTGTCTCGACTTGTGTTGTAGCAATTAACATTGAGACCAGCATTGAGACCACCTTGTGTAGCACATTAGTTTGTATCTTATGGCCCTTAACTAAATGGAGTTGTGTCAGTAACACATTTACTTTCAGTATACAAGTGTCTATAAAGATTCATAGATAAACAGGAGCACAAAACTCCTCAGACCGCGGCACAGGAAGCAAAAGACCAAGATAGGTTTGAGTTCTAAAAAGTTTGTGTAAAAGTTTCCAGTGAGCGACCCACAGGCAGCTTAACACATTTAAATACCTCAGTGGCTACTCCAATTTGTCAGGTTGTCCCTGTAGTTGTGCAATGGTGAGCCAGTTTAGCCTATAAACATATCAACAATGATGGACTTTTGGATTTGGAAATAAAGTTGGTTTATGCTTTTAGGGGGATCAAAACGTTGCTAGTTTTTAGTTAAACCCATATACCCATTCTAATATCTCATGAATAGCTTTGGTAAAAGAAGTCTTTCGCTTCACCTGGAAAGCAGACAAGGAAAAAAGTTTGAACAAAGTGGTCAATTACATTTATTTGCCCATTGTTTTAAACATTCATTTAGCAAATAAAGATAGTTCCAAATTCAAGAAAATTATAATAGATGGAATTAGATGTCTAATGTATAAAAATGTCCATGATGGTCCTTGTTTGTTTCATATAATGAGCTAGTTGAACAAACTGTAATCAATTAAAATAAAACCAAATATTTACTTGGAGTCTTTTAAACATTAAAACAATGTTCTTGTCAAAACCACCCACTTCTTGTTCATGCTGCATGATCACCATAAAGTGCTTTTAAGATTTTCCATACAGTGACCGCTTCCCTAATGTCATCCATCGTCTGATAGTAAAATATTGTTCTTCAATGTGTTCAGCCACCTTTTATATGGTGTAAAGGGATCTGTTTTTTTTCCTATATAATGTGGCTCTAACTTGTTCAACACTTAAAGTTACAATATATTATGACCACATTCCAGAAAGATGTTACTCTCAGGAACAAGTGTCTTCCTTACACTTTCCCAATTTGGTCATATGGAACTATATTCATGACGCCATCCCATTGCAACAACTGCCAACAGATTTGGGAGAATTTAATATCACAGCAAACCTTCCTCATAGGCATTCAAAGCCAAGCCATTCTGCTTTTTTGCCCACACTGCTTTTCCGCCTGAGAGAACCAATAGAGCACAATGCGATCAAGAAATCCCTGCTTTAATCCTTCTCCTCTTTCTAAGCACATTTGAAGAGACGAGATGAAAGCAATGTGTATGAAGATTTAACTTTCATATCTCCAGTCCTTTAAAAGTGATAAGGGCAGAAATAATATAGTTGTCAGTTAGCTAAACAGCCAATTAAAAAAATGTTTTATCACCCAAACAATAAACTTTTTAATTTAGATCACACAACATGCCTCACATTAAGTAAAACCAAAAGTTTTAATTTCGAGGAGACGTTTTTTCCAAGACAGCAAAAACAGGGCCAGCTAAAATGTTGTCTGTGCTGGCTTCATCAAAAAACTCAGCTAACAAACAATAATCCCTCAAAAGAAAATCTCATCTTTCTGTTCTTTATGTCAAATCCAGAAAGATAAGCATTTTGCACTGGAGGTGGGCATTAACTAGTGACTCTTACCCATTATATTCTGGGAGATAAGGTCATGGTAATTTCTCTTCCGGCCTTGGAACATAAAACTCAGACACATAAAACAGCAACCTCATTTAGCTATGGTGGAGAATGGCAACCTAATAAAGCAAAATGGGTGGGGGAAAGCGTTCAATACATATTCTATGCTGGTGTGCTGACAAAATTGGTCAAAATTAAAGAATAAAAATAGAATACCATCTCCTCTTCAGCTGTGACCCTCTCTTCATATTATCAGTCAACGGAATCTGCTTATTTGTGAAATTTGTAGGATGAAAAACAAGTAAAAGACACCGTCTGACCATAAAGCTTAGTAGCATTGGAAATTTGACCACATCTATCTGGGCCTGAGAGCTAGATACTGGGGCAATGGGCTCCATGCAGACACCATTAATCAGAAAGAAAGCAAAAACTCTGGCTACTAAGAGGGGTTATAAATGTCAGGTTTTCAAAACACTATCTAATTCTGCCATTGCTGGATGCTCACCTTGGATCAGTTTGATTTGTTTGCCAGGCAGATCAGATGTTGAGGACATAGGGCCAAATGACTCATTATGGATAGAATCAGACTATGCAGTATTTCTCTTGGCAGTTTTACGAGCTTGTTTTTGTCCTACCCATGTCAATGTGAACCATAGACTAATCAGGTTGTGACTTAAGCAAGTTAGATGGAGAAAACCCTTTTAAAATGTGCCGAACTACAGCTTTTTCCTGAGAATAACCACAATTGTTCAATAAGACTAATGGAATCCCATTTAAAAACCAATTCAGTAGTTCTTCACCTAAATCTTGGTAAAAATTGGTTAGACTGCAAAAAGCTCAGTGTCTTAAAAATATTTTTGAGCGATCCCATAGGACCTTTGATTAACATTGCGTCAGTCATTAGAGCACTTATCAGCCCCCATTCCCAGTCTCCATCAACATATGGCTGATTGGGACTTTGGGAGGAGAGCATTTGAAGACAGCAGGTAGCAAATATACTAGGTGTTGGTTATTAGTAGGCTGTGGGCCATTGAAGATAATTCCTTAGGCAGCATTTAAATTCCATGAACTTAAGCCTGCTCATTTTGCTTAGACTCTTGCAGTACTGACCCCCCCCAACCCTAAACCACTCTGGACTAGCTAATACTATTTTGGCATTGTTCAGTAAAAGAAGAGGAGAGAAGTCGTATGATTGTTTGAATTCAGTCTTGTAAACATTAGAGTTAGGATTCTACACAGAGCCCTTTAAGGTAGAGGAAGACAATCTCAAAATGTTTCTTCCTACAGGAGAAATGGGTCATCTACCGTGATTAGATTAGATTCAACGTTGTCATTGACCAGTATGAGTACAGTACAACTAAATGCAGTTAGCATCTAACCAGAAGTGCAAATAGAAGAGGGCAGGAAATGTACAAGTATTAAGTAAAGTGTATGTTACATGTAGAATGTATAGATGAGCAATGAAGGCAAATACAGGGCAAAATGGCAATTGTAAATGAAAAATGAATGCAAATAGGGGAGTGCAGAAAATTTACATATTTAAGTATACATATGTGCAAGTCGGAATTAAGTGTTGTGTGATGAGGCAAAAGCAAGTACAAATGGCAATTGTGACTCTGCAATCGAGGACGTTGGAGGTGTAAGGTAGTCTGTGCAACTGAAATGCAGTGACAGCAGCAATGAAGTCCCTGAGGTAGACAAGTAGTACAAGGGAGTAGTGCAAAAAGGTCCCTGAGAGGCAGTACTAAGGGGTGGGTGGGTATGGTTAGTGATGGGATGGGTCACAGAGTTCAGCAGGGTTACAGAAAGCATGATGGTGGCACGTGCACATCCCAAGGCCCGGCGGCTACCCAGTATTTGCAAATTAGCAGTAAATCTACAGTGAATGACAGTGAGCAAAATAAACAATAGTAGGCAGACTAAACACAAACTTGGCCATATTAGAGCAAAGAAACAATCTATTTACATGTATATTCTGGAGGAGGATTTTAAAGGGAAATATAATGCATGTTCTCCCAGCGACATTGGGACACAATGGTGAAACTGGAACTTACATTCTTGAAGCCTCTGTAAAGGATCTGCAGCTCCTTGCGGTTGAAGCGTGTCAAGGCCTCCAGTTGCTCCAGGCCCTCAGGACGATGGCGAACCGCCGACAACTCCAACTCATCCTCGACGCTGTCTGGAGAAGAGACAATAGGAAGAGTGAGTCAGACTCATTCAGAAGCTCATCAGAATTGGCTGCATATCATGATAGTAAGATGTTGTGGACTGATTCTGTTAAACATTTGCAAGAGAAATTCTCTTCTGGGTACCAAGGTTTCCCATAAGAGGAGAGAGAGTGTCTTTACATTTCAGTCAGTTGTGCAGGGCCATTCTGGGGCTCACAAAGGCATATTCATTCAATGACCAAATAAGCACAGAGATTAAGAGTGTGCAGTTTAGACTGCTCAATGTTAAACAAAGGATTTACAAGAAACAGTAGTTATATAGCACAGTTCTTCTAAGCACGCCTATTTTGGAGTCTTAAAGCTGGGACCCTTCATTTTAACAATAACAACGTAGCTACCCAACTTGTGTTTTGGAAAAAAGCTGAGGGATGGGACAGTAGAAACAGAACTACACAAATTCTCAGTCAGAGCGTCTCTGACAATAAAACTGTAGTTCTTAGGTTATTCCAGGTTATCTTGGATATGTATTGTTTGTTTACACACTCAACTATTCATTTAAAAGTAAGGCTCCCAGGTTTAAAAGGTTGCTTAACATCATTTTTCAATCATGAAATTCAGATATTCCAGTACTCCAAAAGGTGATTTTTTTTAAATGTTGCTCCAAGCATTTCCCTCCCTTCTCAATTTCTCATTTTCCAGGTGTGATCAAAACATGTGCTTGTCTATGCAGACCGGTTTTGCTCACCAGTTAAAATATTTTGCTTATATTTTCACATCCGATAGTGAGGTAAAGCTATTATCTAACTGACAAAAACATCAGCGTAAAAATACATTAAATTAGGTTTATTTAAAAAAATGATATCGGCCATCATCTGGCTGTTGTGCCAATTAGCAGCTAATGTTACTGTCAGACCAGAGCAGCTGGGTCAATATCACCCACAGTAACAACTTTCTTTCCTTTCTACAGTTCTGAATTCTAGGAGTGTTAGTAACCTTCACCCTACATGAGAAATTACTGCAAATATAATATTTGTGGTGACTAACTGGTTGTCAATGTGATACAATATAATATACCCTCACTCCCACTTCCTGCCGAAACACTGCCAGGAATAATGACAGGGAAGTAAGTGACTGTAATGTAGCCAACATCAGGTAATGTCTTAAGCACTGTCCACAATTCTGGTGATTTGTCCATATTTTTCTGAGGAAAACAATAGCTTTGATCCAAACTAAATGACTTAGAAAAAATACATCTCCCAAGTCTCAAAGCAAACAATTTTTCTTTTATATAGCTGCAGCTCTTATAGCCACGACCCTACATTTTGAGGGAATTTGAAATAGGGAATACGGGTCAACATCAAGGAACGCACATTTCAAGGTCCATTCATTAGAACATTTTAAAGTATAAGAAAACAGAGCGAAACCACCCAAAAAACTCTCAGTGCTCTAATTTCTCTTCTGAAATATGACGGCACAGAGATAATTAGCACTCGAGACTTAGGAACACGTCCACTCTGGCTAACAGCCTTCTCCAGAAGAGGGCCAATGAACCCTGACAAACACCCTAATGGGCCAGTAATGATGACAACCACCATTTTCGCCATGTCAACGGCAGCGGTCTTCGTCAGAGCCAGACACTTCACTCGTCTCGCATGCGCACACACCTGAGGTGTGCCAGCGTCTTGTTAGATCTGAGAGGAATATTCCTGTGGACGAGGGCCGAAACAAAGCATTGCCCTTCAGTCCTTGATTAAACTAGGAAAACCAAGCATTTCATTGCCGTAGCTTGTTATTGCAAGTGACAATTAAACCTTTTTGAACTTTGAACAGAAGGCAAATGGAGTGGACAGGGAGTGTTTTTTTTCTGTTTTGTTAGCTTGTCCTTTCCTCCGTAACATTTTCTTTCCCGTGATGAAACTGGAGTGGGTACTGCGGACTGCTCTTCGTGATTACGTGCATTCCCCCATCTCAGGTGACAACGGCTTGACATTGACGGGATTCGACTGACCTAACGGGGCCGTGATAAAAGAATGTGTGGGTGCGCAACCCTCTGATCACTTTGGTCCTGGGAAAACAATGGTCTCAGGCCTGCAAGTATCGAGTATTTTAACCATTTAGAATAGAGGAAAAACACTTAAAAGGTTAGAGCTTGAATGCAGATTTTTTTTTTTAAATGTGTCAAATTATCCTTACTGAATCATTTTAATTGCATAGAAACTGGACAGAAACTAAATAGAGAGTCAATTAATCAAACACAAAGATCATGATACGTCTGCCCAGTCCAATAAGTGTGCTGAGACGCTGCGTGGGGTGATTTATCGAAAGAGATCAACGGAGTCATCCTTTACATGTCACTGGTTGATTGATTAACAGGACACCGACACACAAGGACACTGACAATCAACCAGGCGACCCAGAGTAACGACAGACCCGTTAAGTAACGACAGACCCGTTAAGTAACGACAGACCCGTTAAGTAATGACAGACCCGTTAAGTAACGACAGACCCGTTGAGTCACTGAGTCATAGCTGTGATATCATCATCGTCCTATGATTTGTCCCCTCACACTGTGTACTTCGGGGTATAGCAAGGAGGTGGACTGCAAATATTGATTAACACCTTGGCATCTCAGTCTAACGAAGTGCACTGTCAGGTTCCATATTGACGATGCGATGTACTCTGCCACTTTGTAAGGTTAAAAAATGATTTTAAGAGGGAGAGATAAGTCTTTTCATTGTAGGTCCCACATTTCTGGTTGAATCTGTAGCAGGAATTAGATACACTAATAAAATGGCTCTAGCCAACTGCCAGCTACAGAAGATGAGGACAACAGAGCAGACCTGAGAGGAAAAGGCTTGGCCAGAGGATTCTGTCAAGATCCTCGCACTAACTGTAACACAGCTGAGTTGAGGTCAGATTTAAACAAAGGCAGTCAATTTAGGAGGTGATTTGCATTTGAAACCGAATACAACAGAAAATACTTTGAAATAAACAGCCCCCACATTTCTTTTGATGAATTTATCTGAAGTATATACAAAACAAATCTAACAGAATATTACATCTCCAGCAGTTTACTTCCTGAATTAACTGCCTGCCTTTAATTTGAATTGAGCCCAAACCTTCTACAGTACCACAGAGAAAAGGGACAATGGATCAACAACAGTTGGGGAGATATAGGCAAAAGAGTTGGCGTAATGTTCTGACGGAGAAAGACTTGCTTTGGCTACTGGTAGATGACTTTTTGGCAGAGGAGCATGGAAAGAGCTTCATGAGCCGAGCTCTGACGCCACGCCCGTGGCCATTCTGGGGGCAGACGTAACCTAGGAGATACAGCATGGTGAGTATCACAGTTACCCGGGCAACCAGTGGCTGCAATGCATGCTGGGAGATTGAAAAAAGGAAAAGGTGATTTTAGAGTGCAAGCTGTTGATCACTCACAAAGGCTTCTCAGGACAACAACATTGGACAAAATTACACTTTTTCTCCGACAAGGGAAATTAAACCTCCACAAATCCAGGCACAAATTATAATTTAAGTGAACCGATCACATTC
This sequence comes from Esox lucius, assembly GCF_011004845.1. Taxonomy (NCBI): domain Eukaryota; kingdom Metazoa; phylum Chordata; class Actinopteri; order Esociformes; family Esocidae; genus Esox; species Esox lucius. The sequence continues at coordinate 11,394,954 of NC_047592.1, read as the reverse complement.
CCGTTTATTTGGGTGCAGACTACATAACCAAGCTTAAGCAGCTTGGTCTCATGATTATTCAGTCAAATATATATATATTTTTTTATTTCATTACATATTAACAGTGTCTGTAGGTCGCACAATGCAGTGCAAATTGGCTCAGCAATGTCAACGGTTGAGTGCCTGCAAGCATGAAGTTACTGGCTAATACTTTGCTAGTAACTGTTTGAGCGAGCAGTGTGAAAAGAAGCAATGCATCTTGGCGGGATATGCACCGTAGAGCACGTACCTACAGTGTCTTTGATGCCCCCAAGCCCGCTTGGAGTTGCTGCTATGACGCAAGGCCAACTGAGAATTGGATTCATGAAAATATATACTGCATAAGTCAGTCATGTGACAAATGACAATTTCTTCAAATATATACACACTTTTTTTGTGTTTGTTTGTGAGCTGTGCATTACATGCATAGGATGGGGACACACAGTGGGGTGTACTGAATGTGTATAGGCCTGAGCTCAACCTTCAACGGGGAGCTCTTGAGTTGATCTGACATCTCAAGAGCTCTGCGGAGAGTGTTGTTAACTGCTCCAGGTTTGCGAATCTTGAATAAAGCTTTCCTTGTGAAAATAATCTACGGTCTCTGTGCCTTTCCCATTTAGTGATTTCCACAACGTTTTAAGAGCGAAATATGAACAATATCTAGTGTTGTTGTCCTGACCAAGACATTGGGGTTGACAACCTTGGAACCTACTATTTAAAACACCAACACAGCATAAAATCCCACCATGCACACTGCTGTAATGTCATACTTTTGCCTTCTGTGAGAAAGGAACTACAACCTCAGCACAGCTACTCCCAGAAAGAATTGTTTTGCAGTAACGGCAAGTTCTTAGGTCCAACGCTCATACAAAAAATGTCAGGCAGTTACATTTTGAACCCTCATCAACAAAATGACTGCCTCAACCATTTTGAAACAGAGGCAACGTAAGAAATGAATATAACATAGGCAATAAATGCCCCAGCCAAACATAATTACCAGCGTAACCTCGTCGTCAGACTACAGTGCATACAAGCCCAGGGTAACATCCATTTGAAGATGGCATCATTTAATGGGAGGGACTGATTTGAATGAACTGAAGTGTCAGGGAACTAAATAATTACCAGGCAATGCTACCATTGTATTTTGTTTAATGTGTTTTTTGGCCTAGCATCCTCCAAACAGGAAATGACAAATATACATGAAAGAAAACAATGGTAGTCTAAATAAAAAATTATTACAGAACAGGGCTATTTCTTACCAAGTCAGACACATTAAATACATTCCAGACTGCTTAATTCCATAAAACTGACATTCACAATATATATTTGTTTTTAACATTATACGTAATGGTTAGGATTCCATTCAGTGCAATCAATATGACATATCAATGGCCTGAAAAACCCAAAGCAATGGCATTTGGTTTACAGAAAACAAAACAAATTCAGACATAGACTAGTGACTGCTCTAAATCAATTCCTTGTTTAATAGCATTTTTCTGCTGAAACAAACAATTGCAAGACTCCTGCGTTGTCTTGGTGTGGTTGTTATTGTCTCAGCGTGAAGGGCAAAGGTGAATAACCGTAAACCAGAGGGCCAGGTGACATACGTTACATACTGTATATTATTGAAATATACGGTGTAATGTATGTGGCTGAAAGAATCTGCCCTCATCTCTTTTTAAATATCAGCTGTTTAATCTTGCTGTTCATTTGGGACAAGGCAAGTAGATCCATCTCTATTCAAAGTTTCAGTTAATGACTTACTGGAGGGATTTTCAACTCTGGACCTCAAAGCCAGTTCTACACCATTTCTTCAACGCAACTCTCTGTTCAGGGACTTCTGTAGAGCTATACCTGGTGGGTGTAATTAATCATGAGGTAAAACAGAACACCAGCTGGCTCCGGACCTCGTAGGGTAAGAGTTGAGTACCCCTGACTTACTGTACAATATGAGAATTATAATTGCAGGCCATAACAATGTTCAGAGAACCCCCGCAGAACTGGGGTATCCTTCTTTTAAGACATCCCTTGTACAGACATACTCCAATATTAAAACATTCATGGCGCTTGGTCTGAAAAACAGCTACCTTTCAGTTGAGGTTTTACCCCAGGATGAGTTAGCGTCAGCTCCCAGACGTCATGTTGGCTCTGTGGCGCCAGGGAGATCAGAAGAGATAACCAAGCCACCACTAACATGACGTGCAAGTCATCATCGGGTGACAAACCTGCTACGGGGATTCACAAATCATCGTCACCTGCAGGCCTTGTTGGAGGCAGGCGGATCTCTAGCCAAGCCTGGACTGTATAATAGAATAGTTTCTCCAACTTCAGATGTGACCCAACGATGAAGTTCAAAGGAATGTGACGTATTAAGATGAAAGTATTCTGCAGGTTTTACCCACGTTAGGCTGTAACAGAGTAAATGGAGCATTATTGCAATGGTCCAGTAAATACATAAATAAATGTTTGGAATTTTCCATCAAGGATTGATTTGGCTATATTTTTCGGCATTTGTTTTGTTTCCCTAAATAGTCTGATATGATTACTATGATCTACTAACATTCATTTGCTGAGTATAAGCCAAAAAGGTTCAAGCTTAAATAAATGGTTTCAGAAGCATATTGATCTTTCATAATGTATTTCCTGTCAGTGAGAAGAACCCTTTCAAAAAACATCTACTGTAGCAGATTTGCAGTTTGATGCCTCCAGCCAAGGAACTAGAATTTCTTCCAGGTTTGTTTAATTCACGTAGGTGGTCATCTCAGTCTCCAGTCTGTCTTTTAACATGTGCAGTAACATATAGCCAGGTGGATAAACTAAACCTAACACATAAGGTTCCCATGACTTTCACAATTATGTATCGTTGGAATTTGCATCTGATTCATTTCATGCAATCCGAGCACTGGATGCCAGACAAAACGCCCGGAGCAGCTGATGGCAAAGCAGTAAGTTGCACTGAATAATATGGTTTTGAAACACAAATTAACAACAATTTCTTTTAATTGCATAATAAAAGGTATTTATTTTAAGATACTTAACAGGATGTTAAGTATCTCACTTTATTTTAAGATACTTAATGGATGGCCCACCACTAAGTCTACATGATTCAAATGTAAACTGAGTATAGTTTGTGCATCCTTTTCCTAGAGGCATTCCTTTTTTTGAAATGTATATGGCAAAGTGGTCCCATTCTAAAACAACTAATATGAATACTTTATGAATACAGTAGAAATATTTAGAGAGTGCCAGGCCGCAGTAACACCAACGTTGTTTTGATTAATCTAGATAAATCAAATAATTCAAAGGCACTTTGGGACAGTAGGTTGAGGGATTATCAAACTCATCCACATTATAAAAATTCATGAGGCTGTCTGGATAACAATTTCACAACGAATGACAATCTCAGCCGCCAGGATGCTCCCACGGGAATCTGGGATCCCTCATAATGTACAGAGTGAGATAATCGAATTATAAAATTTATTTTAATTAGTTTTACAGCCGTGACTAGACTGTTTTGATGGCTCATAAAGAGCCAAATGTGTAGAAATATTTTTATTGAATTGGATGGGTTAGGGAATTATGTTAACACAGTAAAAAGTTTTGGTGGTCACAGGTAGGTGTTCAGATCCAGCCAAGCTATGTTGCTATAACTTAGAGGCTTTCACTTGCCATTTGGCAAGCAGAAGCCCCAAATTACAATTGAGTGTGTTGATGTTATTCTGCTTGAGAATAACTCTCTTAATGTGTCATCAATGCTCTTGTTCTTAGGACATTTCTGGCCATTAAACATTGTTGATACATAATCCTTGATTAATCATCCTGTTATTGCTAGACTGTAATTAATTAGATGCTTTTTGGAACAGAGACAATGGCCTTTAAGCTGCGAGGAAGAACTATCGACTATTTTCTTGAAAGTCTTACAGTAGCTGTAAGGTGTTGGAGTAAGGATATGTAGTGAGAGAGGGATTATTAATGCAAATCAGAGAGTCCTGCAATCTTGCCAATTGTGGATTGGCACAGTCCAGCGGAAGAAGCTGGTCGGCGGTTTGACATGCTCTCCTCTGTGGCGCCAACATCACAGGCGCACCTGCATTTCACAGCAAATGTCTAGGATTTTGGAACGCCACAGTCTCTGATCACTCGTTGATACAGTACAGCTATTCTGGCAGCTTTGGCATTTTTGTAATGAGCCACAGCTGCTCATGTTTAGGGATGAGCCTGGCTAGCTTCGAATAATCTTTTTTTAGACTCAGAAGAGAGGAAAAAAGGCATAATAATATAACAAATAATGGTCATTTAGAGTGGCTTCATAGCATTTTGGCTCCATTTTGTGAGTAAAAAATTAAGGAAATGTGCATTCATTCTTGAGGAATTACAATCACAAGATATTCATAAGTCATACACTCAGAACCTAATATTACAAGCTTTTTGTTCCAGTGTCAATCAATCAATCTATTTATAAAGCCCTTTTTACATCAGCAGTTGTCACAAAGTGCTTTAACAGAAACACCCGGTCTTAAACCCCAAGGAGCAAACAACAGTAGTGTTGAATTTCAGTGGCTAGGAAAAACTCCCTAAGAAGGCCGAAATTTAGGAAGAAACCTAGAGAGGACCCAGGCTCAGAGGGGTGACCAGTCCTCTTCTGGCTGTGCCGGGTGAGATATTAAGAGTCCAATTGTAATAATTAATAAATGCACGTGGGGTAAATCCAGAGTCTATTTAAATTTAGACTAGGTCAGAAGCATGACCAGATGGACAAGGACAGGGACAGCAACGGGCCCCCCAAACCAGGTACTCCGCAGGTGTGGACCAGGACCTAATGCCCTCATAAAGTTTAAAACTGGAGGAGACTGGGAAAATACAGAAAATGCATTCCTCATATCAATAACGATTTATAGTGGAGAAGGAGTACTTAGTGGGGATGGAGAACTGACCCAATCCCCCAGCACAATAGTATAGCATTGTAAGACCTTGGGACTACCCGGGGAAGGCCCCGGACAGAGCCCAACAGGCAGAAAATCAATCCACCCACATTGCCAAGCATCAACCAAAGGGACACCCACCAACCGCAACCACCGTGAGTGTCCAGTCCTATCACTCAAGTAAGAACATTACAGTACATGTAATATTCCATTAGGTTTCAGAACTGTCTTTGAGGTATTCAGATTCAGACTGAAGTGAAGAAACATTTTACTGTACATGAAAACAAATAAAATAAAAAAACGGCAGCATGGGCTTCGATGTCCCATTTTAAATCAATTGTATTCAGCCCATCTTTGAATCCATTAACTTAAAGCTTATGGAAGTCATATAGAAACTCTCAAGTTCCAGAAAGTCTGTCTACAGACAGTATTTATAACTATTTTAGCTCAGATTGGTAATGTAGTGAAAAATAAACTGCTAAAGAAAAAAGGTAAAAACCAAGTAATAGTTCATGGGTACATTTTGCCAGTCAATAATTGGGTTTGGAGTTAGGAGTTAGATTTTTGGGGTTACGGTTAGGGTAATTTAAACAGGATTATGATTGGTAATAATCTTTTGGGTCCCCAAGAGCACACAAACATTGTGTGCGAGGGGAAGGGGGTTTTTCAAAGGAAAAAGTGGATGTGCCCTGCTGTGTACTGATAGCCAAGCCAGTGTTGATGTTTCGTGAGAAATACATCTCTGTCTAATATATATATATATATATATATATATATATATATATATATATATATATATATATATATATATATCTAAGCCCAGTTGTTCATGCAATGATCTTAGTTGCCAAATTTTAAGACATTACCAACCAGAACTATTAATTTATTTGGCTATGCTGTCTGCCCAAAGCCTATTGCAAAAAAAAAGAGACTGGATATTGGACACAGATTAGACACTCATTCCCCTAAATGATTAAAGCCTTTTACAAGGCTATTAGTCACAATAGAAAGGAGGGTTAAGTGAAGACACTGACGTGAAGGGTGGAGATGGGTATTGAACTCTGGTCTCCAGCCGTGAGCAGCCTACGTTACAGTCAGCGAAAGCAAAGCGAGTTAATTTCTACAACAAATAAGAGCGATGAACTATGTCACCTTGATTTTGGTCCTCTGGTCACAACGCTAACACCTCAAATTAAACCTGTGCAAACTGTAAGCACAGACACAGTTTGACGGTGCGTTAAGTCTTTTATCCTACTAATGGTTGTCATTTTTGAAGGGGCCATCTGGGTTAGTCCAAAATGTAATCAATTATTTTGACTTCAATTAGGCAGTGCGTTTGCCCTTTGACATTTTGCAGACAAAATAATTAACATTGATCTGAAGTTGCATCAGACCATCAATGGTGACCTTAGAATTCTTGAAAAAGTCAAGTCGTCAAACAGCAGCTTTTTCCCTCTTCTCAAAGTGCTTTCTTTGGCTATTATGTCCAATCAGTGACGGCACTAAAATGTGAGTGCCAAGATGCTTCAGGAAGGGGCTCTTGCGGTAATGACAGACCATCCGAGGGTTGATGGGCTTTTGGAAAGGAAGAGCAGCAATCTGTAATGATAACAACACTAGCCCGTCAATTGAAGTGTTTCCATTCTCCATTCCTGTTCCACAGGGGATCAATGATGAGCATGCACAAACTTGGACAATGCTTGGCCAACATACACTGTCATTATTGGACCACTGGGCAAGGCCTGTCTGGCACCACCAAGGCCTGTGTAGCACAATCTTTATGAAGATAAATAGTCAAGGGAGCGCAATCTACAATACTGTGAACTGAAAAAAGGAAAAGGAAAAATAAGTTGAATACAGGTGTTGGGTTTCTTGGCAAGGAGCAGCTGTCTAGAGTTATGTACGTTTCAGTAGAGCATAGGCTTTCATTTGCAATTCATATGAAATGTTTCATCCTTTCACAACACGCGTAGACTTTTATTTGCAGAATATTGGTTAAATCCTTTAAAATCAGTCAACACAGATATCAATGGACATCATTCTGAAAATTGGAAAGAAACTTACTGGAGGGAATTTTAAATGCTGAATGATTATTTTTCTTGTCTTGTGTTGATTGATAATAGACGATATGTTATTCATGCCTCAGACACTGAGCTTCAAAGCTCCTTAAACAAAGGAAGAAAATCATTAATTTCATTCAGTATTTTATGGTTTGTGATTTGGGCAACAAAAGCATCATAGAAGTGCAAATGTTTTCAATCCATTTAAGTCTCGGCTACTCTAAGAAGCATCACTTCAAACATTTTGTGACCTACATGGTCACAGATAATTCAGCGACATTATGGACTAGTATTGGTCTTCCCCTAACAGGATAGAAACATAGGTGATCATACTACCAAGAAATTTTAATCAACCAAAAATCATATTAACCCAATGTTGTATTGGCTTGAAAACAAATTCCCTGCATCAATGTCTATCATTCTCCTATATCACACTTGATCATCTGAGATACAAAACAAACTCCATGCTGAAAAAGTCTCTCTCTCTTATCCTTGTTGACAGAAAAGGGTCTCTCAAACTCCTCTCCCCTGGCTTTCCCACTAAGGACCACGGGTCATGCTCCGGGTGAAAGGTTGTGTCAATCTTTCCAGTGATGTCTACAGGCATCTCTGGCACGTTTAAAAATGTGTTTATATAAATCAGCCTGTATAGATGTGATGATAAATAGAATGATATGTTCATAACATGAATGTGCATAAACCCCCCCCAATAATAAGGTAAAAGTCATAAGGTTTCAAATGTCACCAAATCCAAAAATCTCAAGATACTTTTTTAAGTGGGAACAAAAGGGCTTGCCTGGTCATCAATAAAACTACTGTAGCAAATTGCAGAATGCCCAAGGCCCAATCTCTGCCACCCCTTTCAAAACTAAAACTAACAGCAGACAACATTTACAATGTCTCGTACGAAACCCACGGACGAGGACAGCGTAGGAAAATCAAGACACTGAGGTTTTTCGTGATTGGACCTCTGTGAAACAACAATGTCGTCTGACATTGACGCAAATAAGTCAGCAGACCGAGAGCTTCCGAAGTGTGGTTATTAGAAGTGGATGGTAGTTCAGGCACTGCAGACAGAGGGCAGAAAAAGACACGCGAATCATCGCTAAGACGTGGTACTCAATCAGTTAGATGTTGAGGGGATCATTTCGGAAGAGACAAAGCAAATGATAAGGTAATGTGCTCTCCAACTCGGCATGACTGAGACACTGCTACAATCAAACTGGGTGTCTTTGGAGCAACTTATCCTCCAGTAACACAGGTGAGACAATGCAGAAATGGGAAATAAATCCAGTGTCAATTTTACTCATGTAATAAAACGGTAGGTGTCACAAAGGTGGAGAAATATTTATCTTCCCCTGTCACACTAATTAGTCTGTAGCAGGGAGGCCCCTTCAGCAGTTTGCTGTGAGGAGTTCTACTGTGAGCATGTCTGTTGGTGCGTACGTGTTTGGGGGTGTGTGTGTCTGTCTGTGCTACACAGTAAATTGAGTCGGTGTGACTCGGGCAGAGCAACCATAACATTCAGAGTCTCAGACATCCTAAAGAGAACTGGGAGGAGATAAGAGGTCAAGTGTCAGCAGCTCATCAGTCCGTTGGTGAATCAGTCAGTGAGACGTGTGTCATTTTGGGCACCGGGCATGCATCATCTGTCCATGCTGTCCAGGGTGATGTGCTAGACTGTCTCAGTCTCAGGGCCTTAAAGTGACTGTCTGAATAAGACTAGCATGTAAAAATGTTGCTTGCTTACTATATATGGCAGCAACAAAGTGAACTGATGTGACATCCTGATGGTTTACTATTACAAGCTATTTCTCCCTCACCTGTAAAAGTACACATGATTTCAAAACTGTTAGTACCTGGCTGAGTTGTTCCCAGTGTCAGTGAGCAGAGAATCTTGGCTGTTGAAGGAATTTAAGCAAACATGTAATTGGTAACACCACAACTGATCAGGACAATCAAACTCATATCATAAAAAAAAAAATTGCTCTGAATGCGTCTAATACAGACAACTAAAAACAATCAAACCCCCGGATAAATACAGATCAAATGTAACATAAGACGGTCCATTTCTGATGAATGTTTGAATGAGCACCACTCCAATTATCCAAAAAGAAGAAATAGATCATACAATTAATCAAATGTATTTCATAGAGCTTTTTAAAACAGCAGTTTTCACAAAGTGCCCCTTACAGATACTGATTACAGCCTGAAACCCCAAGGTTATTGACCAACTGTCCTGTGGTCCAAAAGCTTCATAGAATAATGACTAGATCATCCAGTTTCAGCAGGTTTCCACCAGACACTGTGGAGGTTGACATCTTTATCAGACCCACTGTGGTCAGATCAATTCAATGACCTCTTGCATTGACAATTAGGACAACTTCTATAAACAAAAATAATATTTTGCCTACAACAGGTCTAGGAAATCCAAACAAAAACTGATAAATGAATTAGCCCAAATAGATCCAAAAACAGGGAAAAAAAGTATAGCGTTTACTATCACTTTCGAATCCAAATATAAATACTACAAGGCTACATCTAAGCTAACTTTGAATAATAGTCTTCATTTGGGTGTGAGGCGTGTTTACTAAACACTGGTCTGACAGATGGTCCGTATCTAAACTAAAAGTGCTTACTAAAGTTCACTAATTTACCAAATTAGACAACAGTTGTTCAGCCAAACTAAACAGTTTGTCAAGTCATGCCACACTCCTTGCCCAGAGCAAAAGAGTCTGCCCTTACTTAGTAATGTCTGAGTGGCAATGATGTTCCTTACGTACACCAAATTAGTCATTCACACTTACTACGATTAGCCAACATGCATTCAGGACAGCATAGAATACAAATGCTCCGTCTTGCGTAACACGCACGGTGCAAGATAATGACAACACAGGCGCGCGTCGCAAAACATCAGCTTCCACAGCCTGTTGGTTGGAGATGAAAGGTTAAACGGACCTGAAACGCATGCTGACTGAAATTCAAGGGGCACAAATAATGCCTGAGCCAGTCGGTTCCTATCTGAGCTGATCAAATGTCTCGGTTGCGTACGCCTCCAGCGCCAGCACTTTTCTCAGCTACCCTGGATTAACCATCTCCTGATCCCCTTTATTCACACCCTCTAACGCATCTCTCAGAGCTTTTCATCACACTCGCCTTTTACTCAACCCGTCAATTAATACAGCCAGTTGGCCCAGTCTCTCTCAGTGCTGGACCGCCAACCCTCTTACTACATTTGGCTGTCTGCTCAGTTTCCCACGCTGCACTCTGACACACTCATCTCTGAATTCAACCCTCGAGGAACTGCCCCCCCCCCCCCCTTACCCTCTGAGAAGTTGATGAGCCCCAGTATGTGGAGCAGTTTGAGCGAGGCGCACACCAGCACCACGATGCCCACCGTCTGCAGCCCCTCAGTCTCCCACACCGCGTTCAGCACCCCGCCGCCGGCGCCGCCGTGTCCGGACCCAGAAGCCTCGGCTCCGGACCCTGACCCGGCCTCGTCGGCCCCGGGACTCCCGCCAGCGCCCCCTGCGCTCCAGTTCCCCTGCGCCCACTCCGCCTCCGTTGCGCCCTCCCACACGCACAGACCCGCCGCCCAGAGGCACCTTCCCACTGCTTGTTCACTTCCCAAATCCAGACCGGGGGTGGGAAGCGGAACGATGGATGAGGAGTCCCAGGACGTCTTAAAGAGGCACGCCGTAAATGTCCCACATAAGAGAGAGAGCAGTGGAAGACTGCCAAAAAGACAATAAATGTGGCTCCTGGAGTCCTTCAAAAAGTCTGCCTTTGTCTTAGACTCTCGTAGTCGATTCTCCCCTCTCAGGCAAGGAAGGGTGAGGTGTGAGAGCTACAGCTGAGGACAGGAGGTACTCCTATGCTCTCTGGCAGTTAGTAGGGTTCTCTCTCTCTGATTCAGACAGAGGGGAGGGAGAATATAAGAGGGAGGGAGAGAGGGAGGGAGGGAGGGAGGGAGGGAGGGGTGTGGTAATAAAGAATAGTCTCACATATTAGACACCTACTGCGCGCATACATATTAAAGGCACATTTGTGTAAATCTGCAACAGATACTATGACAGGGGTTCATGAGAACATACAGTACTGTAGAGTCTCTTTAAATGAATAGACCTAAGCTAAACCATGCGAGTACAATGAACGGAAACACGGACAGCGGTTTATATAAATATCATAGCACACAGTGATAATGTAAAACAGTCCGTTCAAAGGGATGACATGGAGCTACTGGAAAAACAACATCATCGATTAACATATAAAGTTATTGCTGATAGTCAATTAGAAAAGTGGAAACTTATTTGCTAATAGCAGTTTTCCTCTCAGTGACTCACTTATATAAATGGTTTAAGGCACAATTTCACTGACGAAACTTAATTGAATCAGGAACCTGTGCCAACAAGCCCAAAAAGCAATGTGTAATTGAATACTCTAGCTTATTAAAAATGACTTTAGGATGTGTGTGTGTGTGTATCGGTGTGGGTGATTTGGCATGTGTACAAGTTAAGGGATTTATAAGCCAGTGGTCATACTACCACCTACTGGGCAGCTATAGCACACTTCATAACACCACTGAAGTTTATTGTGACTCCTAGCTACCGGATCATCATTTTCATGGCCATAATGGTGACTTAAGTGAATTATTTCTGACTGATAGCCCCTTGTTAAATGTAATAAAGTCCTCTACGCAGATAAAGCTACACCCAATACATTTTGCATTTACACAGCTGTAAAACAGAATGTAAACAACATGTTAATCTTCACGGGATATGATAAATTTAGTGTCATTTAAAAACAAAGATACTGCATTTAATGAAAAAGCCCTCGTCTTGTCATTTCTTATTGGTATGCAAGTCTCATTCAGTGCTCCGTTTTCATCAGCGACAGTGTTCTGCTAAACAACCCGAAGGGATCTTAAAAGGTCAGATGTGTCATGGAGACAGAAGGACAGAAAGTGTAACACACGACACAAGTAAAATACACTACACCACAAAGAAATATAGGTTAACATGCATCTACTGTAGCTAATCATACTAGCTAGCGTGCTAACGACAATACTTAAAATGAGTAAGTTATGAACACATTGGGACGGATCAGAAATGACTAAAATGGGATTGTCTATCCATCTCAAAACATTTATTAATATTAAATAATATTCCAGTATGCAGGGACCAACATACAACTCCATATTAAATAGGAAAATGACCTATAAAAAATGTACCTAAACAATTGTATTTGTTAACCTGGCAATAATTGGAAATGTATAGAAAAGGTACGCCCTCCAGGTGTTAAAAACATTCTGATAGGTTTCCCTCAATTCTTCGCTTGACAACCATAATTTTTAGGGAGCAACATTTCAATCTAACGGTATTGTCAATCTCCAAATGAAAGCATAAACACACCTTGGCTGTAACTGAAGAATAGAGTATACGCCTACACAGACTTGTTGAAAACCAGGCTTCCCCCGAATGTGACGCAAGTATGGGTCGGAACCCACTGTAAAATGTCGCTTCGCAACACTGAATATGAATGAAATGCTTGCTCTGGCAGAGATCCAGCGTAGGTCCCTAGAGCTATATACCGTAGCAGCTTTATCTGCTGAGGATGTGATGTGTGAATCCATGGCGTTTTTGTCTAAAGAGAAAAGGAATTCCATTTTGCCGGAAGGGTTTTCATTGATTTACAATGACAACATTTACAATTTCCAAACAACATAGCAACAGTTTTGTTTTGTAGTGTTGGAAAACCACCTTATACACAGCCTCTTACACAGGCCATGTGAGGCTCCCACTGCGGTCAAAGGGGAAATGACCACCGTGTGTCAAGAGTCCGCAACACACAAGGCCATGCACTATGACCTAATAAAATAATTTTATAACAGAAATACCTAAAATATCTATTGCGTACGTGTGGGCCTAAACACATTCGCGCACACCCACACTTTCCATTCCATAGATTGACATTAACACCAAACTCGCACCTGAGATACCAATATTAGTTAAGCTACAGTGGGGTCATAGAATCGTCCAGCGCAATAAGTCAAAGTCGCCCCAACAGCAGCAGTTCAGTAAAGCATAGCCAAAATGCTGAACACTGTAGAAACACAAATTCCCTCAAGCTCTTTCCAGTAATGGATGGTGACAGATGAATAAAACATGGGCAAATGATGGGCCAATCATAACCTGTCCAGAGCATATGGATACTACAACCACAGCGATGAATTATTGAAGACATGAGAGCGGACACAGACCGAGGGGATGAGAGCGACGCAGCAGAAGACAGAAAAGTCATCCGTCACAGTTACAGGTGAAAGCAAAACAATAAGAGACATACACTGTTTGGCTGTTGTTCCATTCAAGGGCATGCTCAACAGATAAAAATGGATCTCGTTTTCTGTGGGAATAAGATCAACTTATAATTCTGAAAACATCTTGCCTTAAAGCACGTCCAGTGTCTGAAAATGTCATTCAGCCACATTGAGACTGATTCCTTATCATGGAGCATGAGATTTGCCACCGACCAACCAAAGGCTTTTGTTGCTAGGTCTCTGTAGGCAGAGAAATAGATTTTCGGGGACAGATTACATATTTTGTCACTATTGGCAATCTCTCGCTGTCCTCCAGCCAGCCAGGACTCTATATTTGCTGGGGAGATCTTATCAGGAGTCTTGACAGACTGGCTGGTTATGGAAAGGCCTGGGAGAAAGAACTAGAATTCAAAGACTCAGTTTCTACATTGACATAGTGTGTCTGAATGGAAGCAGAGGCTCCATTTTCAGAGGTAATGGCCCATACAGAATTAAATCATTCATCACGAATTGCCAGCTATCGATGAATAAGCAATGTTCCCCATGGGAAAGTTTTTGGCAATGGGATTTTTTTTGCATCTGCAAGCCCACTTTAAAGTTTGAAGTAACTGTGGCTGTTACGCCTTTATCCCAAAACCCAGTGCAATGAATCAAAAATGACAACTCACAAATGCAAACCACTGCCACAGGGCAGACAAACATAAACATTCTGTTGCATTGTAGGGTCAATAATGTCACTCTTGTTGAAAGCTACACACAGTCAAATCACATGAATTTGCACATGAATATCCCTTAATGTTACCCTGGGATTCTTACAGACTTTTAATATGTCCTATGTAGACCGCTAGTGGTCAGGAACTTTCAAAGTCTTTACATGATCGGTCAGACAAAAGACAACCTTTCAGAGGGATCATAGCAAAGTGACTGTATCCCAATATGTTTATTTGCTTATGAAAACATGACATAATATTGGAATAAATACAAATAAATATGAATACAACAACAACAAAAGGTGTGCTTTCCAAATGGGAACTGATAATGTGCGATGTCTAAAAGAAACGTCATAAAAAAGGACCGTAGTGGAATCAATAGAAGACCGAAAAAGCTGTCACCATCTGAAGAAGAGTCCTTAAAAAAGTCGCTTCCTTCAAGAACAGAAGAAAATCCAGAGAATTGCTTGTTAAGCATCTGGTAGTGATGAGTGTTAAGCATTTATGTACTTCACATGCTGATTTTGAATTTGGTTTTATTGTTTCTAGAAATATATATATCATTATTATTAGATAACTATTCTGGCTAACCTGACCATTCGGGTTAATTATAAAATATAAATCATAGGAATGTGTGGGTCCTTTTTGTGCACAACAAATTTATAGATGTGTTTTCCTTAAACTTACACAAATCTCAAATGATTTCTGCTAAACTAAAGTTGCCCCTGCCTTTATGTAAAAGACAATTTATGTCATCCAATGCAGTATCTTACCATGCATTGTTGATTTCCTGAGGAGTACTTTATTATGGAGATCTATGAATATCAATTACTGTTACAACAAATGAGATTTTCTTAAGAAAATAATTAGATTTTTAATTAAGTGCATGAACGACATTACATAAAACGTTTTGAATGATATACAACAATCACTGTAATAAAAAGGCAGAAAGTTTTAATTTGCATCTTTAATTAAATAAATTACATTTGTCTCTGACCCAATGACTGTAATATAATCCCAATCTGTTTAATAGCTTTCCACCATGTACACCAAGCCACTAGGAAGGCTTAAAATAAATCATAATAAATAAATACAAATGTAGGCTTTGGACAGCTGTGATCTATCCCCACGCACCGAGGGTGAAAACTGAGATGACATGAAACTACAATCCCAGAGGAGGCAGAGTCATCATCAGTCAAAACAACAGTGATTGGTGGACAGGCAAAGAGGCAAAGATTAGATTTGCGTTTCCACAGATCAGCGAATACTTGAAGGAGTCTGCTCATGCATGCCCTTCTTTGAAGTTAATTTGTTTTCATGAGGGGGGCGGGGCAGTGATGAGCCCATCATATTTACATAAACACTGCCTGTGAAGGGGATGTCGATCACAAGCAATTAACCAAAACAAGCCACAGTGGAACTACATTCACAATGAATGGTGCAGGGACATTTCTTTGTGGCGTCTATGGGACCTGCAACACAAGGACTGTGGGTTTCTAGAGTTGCGCAGTATGATAAAAGTACTAAAAGATGTGCATTCGCTAAATTACGTAAATGGACATGTAACAATGGTATGTGCCTAAATCAAAAGCACATAAGAGGCGATGCCAAACAGTGGGCTTATCACTCCATGTAGGTGTGACATAGTCCTCCCTAATTCAAATTGCTATTTACTAAATCAAGACCCGGAGTTTCTGGTGAGTATTGTCTATCTCAAGCACTCCAGTTACCATGGTGCCATGGTGGGCTTGCTTCCCACCAGCTCACATTATGAAGAAACGGTCTGATGTCAAAAAACACAACAGGCTTTAATGCAAAATGAGCATGAACTTGTATGATTTTGTTTGATACATTTACACAATGAACAGATAGCGGAGGGACAATGAGTCTAATCAGCTGAACAACCAATTTCTGCCCGGTAGGACAGGGAATGAATGGCCAGTCAATGGCATTGTCTGTGCCTGGACAATCACACAAAAGCCAGGGGTTTGAACTCAGGACAATCTGCTGCTACTGATAAGGTTGACGATTGTTCCATCCATCATCCAGCCAGGGATCTAACAGCCTTAGCATGGATGACACAGGGCAAACTGCCCATGAGAAGGACTAGCTTTGTACCTCTTAGTTACAGAATAGCCTAGCATCCTTCTATGGAAGCCCAGATAAGGCAAAATGAAAAAGTGTGGTGCCACGTTTCTCATTAAATGGAGAAAGTATTTCTTCATAAAAACATAGCTGTCTTGTTATAAGTGAACAAGACTGTGCATGTGCTTTAACTAGGGCTATGTTTTGTGACTGCAGTGATTTTCCCTTTGAAACAGAAAGTCATAATAAAACTCCAATGGAATCTTTCTGAAGTGTCTAACATTTGGAAAGCACCTGGCTTTGTGCAGCTGGTATGTCCCGGAAATGTTAAGAATATTTATACACCGTAATATTTACTAAATTTTTCATCAGAACATTACTGGCAAATGCAGTCACCTTACATGTTGATCAAGACACTTATTTTCGAGCATATTAAAGTAAAGGGAAGAGGTTTTCCACCCTCTTGGAAAGAGTCTGAACTGTACTTCCAAGGTGGAGTCATCAGGTTTTAAACTTGTTTGGGTAATAACATCACAGTTTGACTGAGGATGGAAGGTGAAATATAAATGCATCATAACACATTTAAAGCATTACAAAGAGAATAAAATCCGTTGTGGATCCATAAATATTAGAAAAATAAGACCTAAATCCCATGCTAGCAAAAAACACTCTTTAAGGAAACAAGCACTAAAAGAAGACATGGTGTCCATGGCAGCCAGTGTCCACAACGGCCAGTCCAAATAAAATATATGCTTTCGGGTTGTGGAGAGGAAATCACTTCAGGCAGTTATCTGTTGATGGGATCATGAAAACCGCTAACATATAGGAAAGGCTGAGTATGTCTCGGCCACGGTTAATATCAGGGACAGCGAAAGGCTGTCAGTGTTCATGACTGCTGTCTAGTACATGAACGTTTCAAAGCCGTAGAGTTATTTTCTGCTAACCACGAGCAAACAGCCTTTAGAGTAGACAATGTGCAGTGTCCATTCCAGTATGCTTCAGCATGGCTTTTTATTCCTGCCCAGTGCTATATCAGCACAATCCTTGCCCTCTCTTCAATCAACAAACCAACATTAAAAGGCATAAACATTTCAGAACGTTCCAAAACCCTTCCTCGACTCAATACCCTTTCTGGTCAGAAGCAGGTGCCATGGATCCCTGATGTAATTGAGTGATCCAAGTCTTTTAGAATGCTAGCGATACTCAGATTGAAATAAGACACAAACCTATTAAAATAGATAGTCCGGCAAAAAAAACAGATATACTTTGTTAGATAGTGGGACGTCATGTATCTTTTTTGTGACAGTATTAGTGTGACCTATAGTCACCTATGCTTTATGTTACCTTAATTTTACGAGGTAATAAGCACAATAGAAAACATTCAAATATTTAGCATTGTCCTATGAGCAATAAGGGTTAACTATATGACACTTTCGAAGTTGCCAGCTACAGGATTAGATCTAGCAAAGTTTTGCTTACTGATAAGATGCTCTAACCACTGGGCTTCACTTCTCTAATATGACTGCGAGAGGACAGAACCTCCAGAAATCTCTCTTTATGATTTCAAGAGCTAATAAGCTCAATTCTAAGAACAGGGTTTATCTAATGGGGTGCAGTCATCTAAGACTGACGTGAAAGTACCAAAGCGTTGAAAGCTCAGAGGGCAGTGTAAATTGGCCCCCCCAGTGTCTGGCCTCCTCCTCAGTGTCCCCCCTCAGTGTCCCCTCAGAGTTGGGAGAGGATGTCGGGTAGAGCTGCCTTGATTTGTTGCACTTCAGCGACTATGGTGCACATGGGCAGTTAGTTAAACAGTCTGATGGCATGGGGTCTCTCCTATGTCCTGGTTATGACGCTCCTGAGCAGTCTCTGTCTGCTAGATGGTCGCAGGACAAACAGCCAATGGCTCAGCTTGCTGAGGCTCGCCATTACATAGTTGCGCTCGCATTCTGTGGAGTACAATAGATTGTCGACCTCAATCCATAATTGCAAGTCTACAAAACTTCCATACACCATTATAAACCATGTCAGGGTTTACAAGAAAGCAATGCTACTGTTAATTACCAAGTTACTGCTCCATTAGACCAATAACAAATTAATTTGTTTACCCAAAACATTTTTAATGAATCCCAAGGCCAGCACATGAAACTGACCATTGGCTACTAAAACACAGACTGACAATTTCAGTCATTAACAAGCTACTTACCAGTAGAGTACAGTAGACAGGGAAAGTGCATACACCATTGACACATTTTAGGCAGAATTAGCATCTGGTAAAATGTTAACTACTTTACAACTAGCCCATGGGTTTAAAAGAGCACGGACAGTTACCCACAACACTTTAACTTGCAGCTAACATCTGCTGGTTAGCTGCTGGTTAGATTTGCACATTTACCATAAAAATGTGCATCAAGACATCTGTCAAAATATATTTTTTAGCTGAAAATAACTTAATTCAATGTAATTGCAGGCGCAAATTATCAGGGGTTAAATTACAATCATGGGCAAGCTAGCCAGCAATCTTCCTGGAGGCAGTAAAACTTTCTACCTACAGATGGGTGACAAATGAAAGTAAAAAAAACAAGTGTGTCAGTAAGGCAGTAAGATGTTGGGGCCACCACAATCAGCCAGAACATGCTCTGATGATGTTGGGGGAGAGGGCTGTCTAAAACGGCAGTAACAAAATAACAAAGCCTCTTTCAAATTCACTTATCCTTTCCTCATGCCGTCCTGACCATAAATCAGGGGGTCAAATGCCGGCTTAGCATTTACATGCATAATAGGATGCTAATTGCATAATTGCAGTACACCTGTATGAAAGCATCTGCAAACCCCACGATTTAAGGATTTTCTTTAGTGTGTCACCCGTATTTATATATACAACGTCAAATATATATTTAGTCAAATTCCCAATTAATCTTGTGAAGTTCAAAAGAACTTCACAAAATGTCGACATGAGATTGTGTCCAATGGCACATTTTGTATGTCAATAAATAAAAACGTCTGTAACTTGGATGTTACATATTCCAGTTCCTAATTAAGTGCTTGGGACTCCATTCAGTCACTTTAATGGTTATGACAAGTTGCACTGTTTGTTGCTTAGTAGACCACTGCTGACAGTTCAGAAATTGCTTTTTAAGCAGTGATGACAAAATGCAGATGTGGAAGAGCACACACACAAGACGACAAACAAAATGATTCAATGACCCATAGTGCGCAGGAACAGGGAAGATCCATTATTTAAAATGTGAAATACAAGACAGATCTCAGAATAAGGACAAAATGCGTCCTTTAAAGTCCAGTTCTAACCAGAAAAGGAACCAGGCAAGCCTAGTTCGGCCGGCCCGCAATTAAAAGTGATGAATGTTGCTGCCCTCACTGGACTGAACCTGGGTCTCCCACTTGAGCGGCTGCGTCTTCAATCACTACACCACGGTGCTATACGATTGCTTGGTGTCGGTACAGCATCTCGACTTCAGATCATTTTGTCAGGCATTAACACCACGCCAAGTTTGAATACTTTGCTAGAAATCATGAAGCATTGTGTTAAAAATCGTTTATCTGTGTTAAAAGTTTATCTCCACCACAAATAGCATCTATGAAATGTATGGATTCTGCCACTGGCCGTTTTAAGAGCTTATTGGCCAGTAATAGGCTTACTAGTATCAAGTATTAAGTAAAGTCATAAGATTTGAGCACTGACTTTTTCGTCAAGTGAAAAGATGCGAGAATTGTAGAAACCCCTACTCTTTTACTGCCCAAGGGTTTTTTTTCTAGCATTTATTACCCCAAAAATCATGCACGGATGTGTACTTCGAAAATCCAACAGAAATAGTCGCAATATAACCGTTAACAGTTTTATTTTAGGATTACAATGAAGTAGCTATTGAAGGTTGTAGCCAGCGTTGTCTATCCTGACACAAAAATCATGCAAGCAAGCATGCAAAGTTTTTATTTATCCAGAAACAAATCCTAATGCATAATTTGCTTTTACTGTAATGAGATTTGAACACAGGACCTACTGGTTGCAGGTCCGCGTCTCTAACCACTACGCTATTTATCAAGGGGTAGTCTGTCACTCAGTTAGTCAGTCAGTCTGTCTCTCAGTCAGTCAGTTAGTCACGTCAGTAAGCGATGATCGCTCTTCTTGCCCGGCTTCGCTTACGCAGTCCGGCAAAAAAGGTTATTAAAAATAGAGGCAACCAAGGTCATGGAGTGGTGACCAGATATAACTAATTAAGGTGAACAAAGAAGTAAAACTGAGTCTCTCGCTTAGCCGGGGGCGGGGTGGGGGCACGTATACCAACGCAGAGAAAATCTGTCATCTACAAATCTGGAGAGAGTGTACGGGACAATGACCACAGGAATAGATCATTAAACAAAAGCCTTCAAAAATCAGCTCCAATAGCTTATTTGACCTTACTCCCTGAAAATTAATTTGTGAGGTCAATATCACCAAGAAGAAATTCAAAAGCTCTCCGTATGTTTGGAAGAGAACAGTTTCATCAGTTTCACGTTGTCCTTGCTATTTTTGGTGCAGTTCAGAATGAAGGCAATTTCTTTCATCGTTAGTTGAAAAGTCAATCAAAGAGCACCAAGCCATCTAGATTTTACTGCCGCCATCTAGGTTTGAGACATACCCATGTAGCTTGCTAATAAGCAGCTGGGGGGGGGGGGGGTCGATGGGAGGGATTTCCTGGTCCGATCAAATTCTAGAGACTCAATGAGCTCTAATAAGTTGAGACATATTTTACTGCCTATTACTATAAAGAAACAGCTGCAGAACTGGATCTTTGACTGCTTGACCGGTAGCCACTAACCGGAGAGAGCAGGCCCTATCATCTACCCCCAACACACACAGACACAGGGTTGAGAATTTGCTGTAATACGCATCTGGCCAAAATAAGCAATGGTGTTATTTTGTGTGTGTGCTGTCTGTTTTGCAGTCTCATCTCTGGTGCAAAATGACTTTGAGGTGGCGGGGGAGGGGGGGGGGCTCTTATCTCTTCACCTTCTCTATTAAAAAGGTGCATGTAAACAACATAAAAACTATTACAGTGTAACTTAATGTGCGTCTCCCTGCACTCTGATGCATGATCTAGTTGCAATAGGCCTACGGAAAGACTGCCTACTCAGTCATAACCAACTGAAAGGCTTCCTTTATTCCACATCCGATATACCAAGACATTAGAACAATTATGATAAATGGTTCAGTTAGTAGAACCTCCGCCTTTCAAATGTACCCTGCTAACTCATTCCAAATGAAATAAAGGGGCAGGGGATACAAATTAACTGACAAAAAGCTGTTCACACTACATTACAAGCGTCATGCAATGCTTATTTGATTTCCTTTTGGAAACTATTGTTGGTTCAACAACAACAACAAAATGGAGTTCCATGACTTGAATAATCAATTAGTCGGTCATTTGTTCTAATGTTGATTTAAAAGCTTCAACACGTTTAATAGAATAGTACACTGAAACAAATAGAAAAAAAATTAACTCAAACAGCAACAAAGCCTCTCACATCTGCTAGTAATTAATTGATAAGCCAATGTATCCATTCTACATAATTTATTTTCATCAGCTTTCCAGTAGTAGCTACAAAGAAAAACACTGAGCAAAAGTTGGCAGTCGTCACTGGGTTTGCTTTTGGTCTTCAAAGCCTCAGACTTCAGCTTGCAGTAGTAAATATTCGGCAAAATGACAGGAGCCTGTGGCTCCCTCTAGTGGCAAATTCTGTAAAGTCACTATGAACAGTTAAGTGGTCGGTAAAGTTTTGTTGATCACATCAATCCACATTCATTCCGCCCAACAAGAATACACACATTTATTGGAAACCTAGTGATGTTTGCCTCAAACCTCCCAATGTTGCCCCCAACTCCATGCATCCAGTTTTTAGGTGAAATGGAAGAGTCTGAGATGAGAATTTCTGGACATTTAGAAGGCCACATCTTAACCACTCAACATTGTGGGCTGGTTGAAAAGTCCAGAAAGATTTGCTCAGGTTGCCTCTTTTGAGTGAAGAGTGTGCTTTCCCAGAGCAACCATAGGTGAAAATCTCCCCAGTGAAGTCAGTCACTTTGATCAGAAGTCATCTCATCTTCATCCGCTTATCCAGTATCGGGTCGCGGGGGCAGCAGCTCCAGCAGGGGACCCCAAACTTCCCTTTCCCGAGCCACATTTGCCAGCTCTGACTTGGGGATCCCGAGGCATTCCAAGGCCAGTGTCGAAATATAATCTCTCCACCTGGTCCTGGGCCTACCCCGAGGTCTCCTCCCAGCTGGACGTGCCTGGAACACCTCCCTAAGTAGACGTCCTGGGGGCATCCTTACCAGATGCCCAACAACTGGCTCCTTTCGATGCTACTCCGAGTTCCTCACGGATGGCTGAGCTCCTCACCCTATCCCTAAGGGAGAAGCCAGCCACCCTTCTGAGAAAACCCATTTCAGCCGCTTGTACTCGCGATCTTGTTCTTTCGGTCATGACCCAGCTTTCATGACCATAGGTGAGGGTAGGAAGGAACACTGACCGGTATATCGAGAGCTTTGCCTTCCGGCTCAGCTCTCTTTTCATCACAACGGTGCGGTAAAGCGAATGCAATACCGCCCCCGCTGCTCCGATTCTCCGGCCAATCTCCCGCTCCATTGTCCCCTCACTCACAGTTAAAGCTAAATTGCCTTCTGACCTTGTAAGATCAACACACGCATGTCATATGCACATATACAAAAGCCCAAACGAGACCCAGATTGTGACACTACAGTAACTGTATTCAACAGGTGAGGCGTCATTGGTGTAAAGTGGCCAGTGATTTTTTAACAGGAAAGACAAGCTCTCCTCCAGGCACCATAGCATCATTTCCAAGTTGAGATGCAAAAAACAACTGGTATCTTCTGTCAAATAGAGACACGCCGGAACTCGCAAGGAACGTTTGGCAATAGAAGGGAGCTATATCAAATGGAGACGTTGGTTTTCTGAAAGAAAACAAAAAACGATAGAAACGGCTGCTTTCCAGTGATTAAACCAGCTTGCCATAATTCTCCCGTGATGACAGTGACGGCAGAGAAGGACTGCAAGTGGCGCTGCCATGGTGATGGTGAATCACTGTGGAGGGAAATGTTTCTCTCTGGTAGCAACTTTCAAAGATCAAAGTCACAACACAAGACAACTACTGTTGACTAAGCAAGCGGCCTGCAATTAGCCAGTGTACATTGTAAAATGACAGATTAAAAACACAGTAAGCTCCACCCCTAACATCGCCCTTTCATGTGTGCATTGCTTAAATACATGTTAAGAAGTATGTTAAGCTCAGTTTTTACCCAAAACAAATTTCGGGATTTCTAGTATGCCTATCAGGGGGCTTGTCTCATCGGCAGTCACATCTATGTTCTCTGGTGGCACACTGCTGTCAGTCACAGTCGCCGCGTCCAAGGAGCTGTTTGCATCCGGCTGTATCAAGTTTCTATTTTTAAGTTTTTACTAAACAGTTGGAGGAACGGCACCTTTGGCTTTGTCAAAATAGCCAGTTAAATATTTTGTTAACAAAAGTTGGGGCCCATCAGAAATACAAAATTTACAAAAAAAAAATAATAGGATATATTACAAAAGTCCTCTTTCAAAGCCTCTGTTGGTTTCCGCATCAATGGAAGAGTGCAGGTCGTATCACTATCCAATAGATAAATCATTAGAATTGCACACTTTTAGGACATTTGACTGAACAGACTACTGGGAACAATGACTCATCTCCATGTGTGCAAACCCCTACTGTGGAACAAAGCAAATGTACAAACAGGAGGATCCTTTGACCATCTGTCCATCTCAGCCACTGAACTGAAATCCCTTCTTCAATGTCAATCTTTCATCTCTACAGCCCCTTTCCAATCCAAGCACTCCGATTCTGTGGCAGATGTAGTCGTGGCAGGTGTAGTCGTGGCAGGTGTAGCCGTAACAGGTGTGTTTATTGCACAACTGAGTTGACCTTTCTGAGCACCATGGGTCCTGTTATGTCTGGCAAAAACCAGCATTGCACAGTACTGACCCCACGTGAAAGGTCAAGGAGGGTGATGGCTTTTGTGGCTAGTACTATGCTGCTTTAGGACCTGGAATATGTGAGCTGATTCTGAAGTGCGGCTTGGAACAAAGTGTAAGACAACACACAAGATAATCTACATCAAAATGGCTAACATTTTGGAAAAGCATTGGCCACACCTAACGGAGCTAAGTAAGAACAAGTCACTGAATGAAAACAGTTCTGCATGGAATACTTTTTTACAGGAGGGGATTGGGTTGCGCATAATTAATGTGAAAGCTACTTAATTTAACTTCATTAAATCAAAGAAATGACAATACAGATATTATTTCTTGAATTCAGTTCCAAATATTTTATATGAAATTTTGTTTGATCTGAAAACCTACGGTGACAAAAACAGTGGACACTATTTCAGGCACTGCAACCTGAAGCACACAGCCAAGACAACACTGGAGTGACTTCAAGACCAGTCTGTCAATGTCTTTGTTCGGCCCACCCAAAGCCTGGAATTGAACCCCGTTAAATATCTGTGGGGAGACTGAAGACTGCAGCTCACGGACGCTGCCATTCAATCTGACTACCCATATCCAAATGTGTTAAGCTGACTTGAAGCGGTTATCGAAATACTAAATGAAGGGACTGTATACTTATGTAGGTGAGAAAATACTTTTAATTTTAAATCAGTTGGCACACACTTCTAAAACTTGTTTCTGCATCGTCATTGTGAGACTGTGCGTAGATTGATTGCCCAAAAATATTTAATCAATTATGAAATGATGTCTACAACACAAATTGTGGAGAAAGAAAAAGGGGGCTGAACACTTTCCGAAGGCACCGTACCTCACTACACACAATCCAAAGTGGTCACTTCACAGTTCCTAAAACCAGAACATTTAAAGTGTCAGTACGTCATTTACACAGCTGTGACACTGTGGAAAAAGAATAAAGCTCACTCAAGCAAAAGGCGTGTTCAACTAAAAAGAAGATCAATTGAAAAATCATCAGTCTTATACCTCTTCCTAACATTGTGGTTGAATTGTATTATAAGAATGTTTGAATGTTTATATAAATCAGTGCCTTACTGCAGAAATCATCACTCCCAATCACTCATGTTGATTGTCTGTAGAGTCATTTGGGACCATTTTACACATGCACACGCAACAACATCCTGCTTCTTTACACTTTTCCACCATCTTTAAGACAACTTTTGGGTATTCCCAAATCTACATCCTGGCTGAATGAACAGCACTCCAACAATAAACTGGGCTTTACTGCCAACTTAAGCCCTATTCTTCTTCTTCAGCGTCGTCCCCTCATTCCCACCACCTTCCTTTACGCTGACGGGATCAAACAGTGCTTCTGCTTTTCCCCATTGATTTCCCATCACCGGCTGCTAAAATCAAGACAACAAGTTGAACTCAATTCCAAAAACCTGTGCTCACACATTAGAATTATTAATTGCAACGTAATTAGAGACAAGCAAACATTATAACAGCATAATATTGGCATTGAATTAGCAATATTGCGCTAGTCCCATGTTCTTTAGGAAAGTTGACTTGCATGGACAATTACATTAAGTCTGGTCTTCAGCCATATGCCTGTCATTTCAGTAATCAGGTTATCGACCCACGGATGGACATTACTTTGCACATCCAATCAAAGTAATTTCAAACGCAATCAATCATCTGTGTGGGCCCTCACTGAAACGAGACGACGATGTCGGGAGAGAAATACACTGAAGGGGAGGAAAAAACATTTCCACACCTAAATAATGCAAGACTTATCATAAATGTTTTAGCAATTGTTGTAGTGCTGAGTGTAACATGTCCCACAAGAACACACAATCAACTGGTAACAGCAAAAATACAAATCTACTCAAAATCTGTCTTTGCGTAATATGACTATTCGCTAATCGCCCTCCCAAGAACGGTGAGAAAGAAGGAGTAACAATTACAGAGCACCGTCATTGCACTTGAGAGAACTAAGAAAAACAGTTATAGCCATTAGCATTAGCAGCAGAGGTCTCAAATGTGTTTGAAGGGCTTATAGAACAGCTAAAGACACGGCACGTTCGCCTATGGAATTGTGAGGAAGACAAACTGCAGTTAATTGAAAAAAAAAAAAAGTCCTCAGAATGACTCAAGTGCTCAGCATAAATCTTACCGTCGTAACTCGCCTCTAAGAGTCCAAACTGCTCCATAACCTTGACAAAAAGGACCACCACCACCAAAACGGCAATCATCTCCAGCCCCTCCAGGTTCATGGTGATCTAATCAGGTCATGGGCTACCCTTGGCCACTGTCACATACCAGGGCTCAGTGTCCGTCCACAGGCCATTTAACTCCGCTAAGAAAGCCAGCATCTCAGGATTGATGAGAGACCAACAACAGAAAGAGTGCGAGAGAGAGAGAGAGAAAGACAGAAAGGGGGGAGGGGGGTGAGGGGAGGGAGTGGATTTGTGACAGAGGAGGGAGTGAAGAGAGGGTAAAGTAGGGGTGTAAGGAGGAAACACGATGGGACGAACAGAGGAGAAAAGAGGGAGACAGAAAGAGTAAGACAAGGTTGACAGAGAGCAGAGAGGAAATTGAGCGACAAAGAGCCAGATGAAAATGAAAGAGAGCCACTAGATACCAGGTGCTGTGGGGATAACCACGTCTTATCTTCTGCCCACAGTGGGGCACAATAAGGACAACAAATCCTATCCCAGTTTAGTAGGGTAATTTAGGACAAACCTTCCACATCCCAATCATTGAACCCACAAATACTGCTCATCCTAATACAGTAATCCCAATACTGCTCCGTTACAAACAGAAGGAAACATTCTGAACAACATGTTGCTGAGGTGACAGTTAACCTTGAATTAATCCATACATTAAATACTGGCGTGGCTACGTATGTTTAGCAAAGCACATGGCATACTAATGGGAAGAAAACATGTTTTTTGACTGTCCACTTTAGCCTTTTCTGTACTAATAGAAAACGCATTACAAGATGAATAAATAAAAACCTCTGAGCAATTATCTTTCTTTTTTGGTCTTCCATCCACAGAAATATTGTATGATATATAAGACAGTGTATGCTGGTATTTATGTAATTATATTGTTCTGAAATTACTCTACGTATTATTTCTTTTTACCAGGCGAGTAAACTGAAAACACACTGCCATTTACAACAATGGCCCGGGAGCCATTAAGGTTAACAGCCTGGCTCAGGTACAGAACGTTTCTAAGTTTCAGTCATTTAGCTTTCGCTCTTATCCAGAGTGACTTACATACATTATTGATTACATACATTACAATTCTCATTTCCTTTTCGGCGCAGAGGGGATAGATTAGTATATTGGAGGCTGGGGATGACAGGTAGGTCATGAATTCGGAGCCAGATTGGAAACGCAGCCCTGTTGAATGGACGCCGTCATTAGCATACACTGTATTTACTCCGAGCAGAAAAGGCACACACGTGAAGCGGTCTCAAACTTTTGTCTGATTAAAAAGAAAATTAGGGGGAGTACTTGTGTCATATTTTCAATATAGAAAAGGAGCCAACATTTGGTTTCTATAAATGTGTGTACAAAATAAATCCCAGACTTGGCTCGTTTCTCCCCCCCCCCCCCCCCCCCCCCCCCCACCACCAATGAAGGGTCACATATAATAGTAGCTCTCTAGAGTTTGATGGGATCTATGCAATATGGACTATTATTTTATTTCAGATCCAAATTGCAAAGACAACCTTGCCAAAGGGATAAAGACTGCATTACAACACTCCTTTACACAGACAATCAAAACAATAAAAGGAAAAGTCTTTATTTAACCAGTTGATTGACAACCATTGTTTGCAGGTTGTGTGGTGGGGTATCCAAAGTGGGTTAACGTTAAGCACCTTATACTCATCAAGGTTAAAGCATTCTGGTTCTGAATCAAATATTCTGATTCTGAAAATGTCAATGGTTGTGGAAGGTTTTTTCAAATCAAATGCAGTACCTTAAAAAAGGTGATTGAATAAGCTGCATGGGACAACTCACACCTGCATGCTTTTTTTCACATCCAGCAGAACTAAAAACAACCTGTAGAGTTCATCTTGGTTATAATATATTTTTGTGCTTAGTCCTGTCCTGTCTCCCTACAGAACCGACGGGTTCTTGGACTACGCCATCAACATGGGCCTATACTCCGTGCTACACTACCTTAAAAACACAAATGCAAGGATAATGTTGGTGACCTTTTGCTCTGTATTCAATGCCATCATCCCAGAACTACTGCAAGACAAACTCTGTCAGTGGCTTAATTACTACCTAACCAAGAGGACACCACACATTAATAGGGTGAATGCAAGTTCCAGACTTAATCCCTCTCAATTTGGTCACCCGCAGTTGGAGAGATAATCATCCTACAGGAAGAGAAATGTTCAAGTCAATCATGACAAAAATAAATCCTGCCACCTGTTATACCCGTTATATGTATGATATCAATTCAGTATTTTTTGCAGATTTGCATAGTGTGTATTGGGGAAATTCTCAATAACCACATGGGAAAAATGTAAATGAAACAGAATTACCATTTAAATAATATTTTACATGCGGTATAGAATAATAGAAGCTGGATTACATTGAGAAATGGTTAGAGCTGAGGTAAATTAATGTAGAGAACATGCCTAAAATAAAAAGCATATTTTGCTGAAATTGTTGGCCATTTGCTGCTGCTCATTAGCTCTGGAAAGGGATTGTGTTATGAATATAAAAACATTATTTTCCTCCCCCTAAGGTAATATACAGGGGATACTTATTGCCAATTGAGGAAATACTATTCTGTGAAACACAGTACAATGTAATATACTGTACATGGAATACATATTGCATCATTATCTAGTAACTAGTTGGTTTTATTGTGTCTGGGAGGCAAATTCTTTAACTGTTTTAGAGAACGGTTAACTGAAGGGCAGGACTTACACTGGTATTATGGAAGGATGTTAGGAATGTATTGTGAGATAATGTTAAGAAAAGAAAGCTGACACGCAAGAGAGACTGGTGTACAAGGCAGAAGTTTTTGACCATTTGTAATACATTAAAAACATAATTGTAACTTTTACCTCATCCAGCCTTTTGTGTCGTTGACTTCAGCGCGCAACCCAACCCCCGCTGCTGGGAAATAAGTAGGGGAAACACTGTAGCCCACGCTATGACCTTCAGCAACCAGCCATCTGTCCCACAGAGACTAACAAGACTATGCTCACCATGTCATGCCACCTTCAAACTATAACATACAGAGAATAAAGGGGATTCTGACTCCAAAACAGTCAGGGCTCCAACGAGAATTGCATGTCCATGTTACTTCCTTGTATTAGCCAGGCATCAGTCAGGATTACATGTTCATGTTTGCATAAAAAAAAAAATCACTGAAAAGCAAGGTCTCTCGAATAATTCCATACCATACCATACCATCTTCTTCCGCTTATCCGGGGCCGGGTCGCGGGGGCAGCAGTCTAAGCAGGGATGCCCAGACTTCCCTCTCCCCAGACACTTCCTCTAGCTCTTCCGGGGGGACACCGAGGCGTTCCCAGGCCAGCCGGGAGACATAGTCCCTCCAGCGAGTCCTAGGTCTTCCCCGGGGTCTCCTCCCGGTGGGACGGGACCGGAACACCTTCCCAGGAAGGCGTTCCGGAGGCATCTGAAAAAGATGCCCAAGCCACCTCAGCTGACCCCTCTCGATGTGGAGGAGCAGGGGCTCTACTCTGAGCTCCTCCCGGGTGACCGGGCTTCTCACCCTATCTCTAAGGGATCGCCCGGCCACCCTGCGGAGAAAGCTCATTTCTGCCGCCTGTATCCGGGATCTTGTCCTTTCGGTCATGACTCGAATAATTCAAAGGGCATAATTTAGCAAATATAATCCCAGGCTCCAGAACATAAAAAAGACAACCCAGGATGCGCATGATGGCATTTGCCGCATTTCCTTGGACAAACATCCAACAGCACATCCATTCAAGATATGCCCTCATTATACCAGCTCTTGTTACGTTCTCACAGAGGACAAACAGAAAGATTCCTGGGGTGTTTTTAAATCAAGTTACCAATGAATTCTGAACTACTGATATGTTTCTGGAACCCAGGAGAAGCTGCGAGCCATTGAAACAAATTAAGCTACGCTACCTACAAATTATTATATTGCTCCTAGAAAATTCCTTGCAAAGCACTGAGCCTACTTTATTTTGTGTTCAACATGTTTAACATGCCAACATCCTCATAGCAACAGCTGTTCTACTGTAAATAGGTGTAGCTGACCTGTGGTCCATTCTGAGAATCAGTTCCATTAAAAATGAAACATGTATTCTTACCTTAGCTTTATAGAAAGTGAAAAGGGCATTAATAGCATATACTAAGACTTATGTAATACTGCTAATTACACAGCACTGGGCATACCTAGTAATGCGGTCGATGTATCGGTCTGTCGTGGTGAAGAAAGAGCTGAGCCGCAAGGCGAAGCTCTCGATTTACCGGTCAATCTACGTTCCTACTCTCACCTATGGTCATGAGCTTTGGGTCATGACCGAAAGGACAAGATCCCGGATACAGGCGGCCGAAATGAGCTTTCTCCGCAGGGTGGCTGGGCGATCCCTTAGAGATAGGGTGAGAAGCTCGGTCACCCGGGAGGAGCTCAGAGTAGAGCCGCTGCTCCTCCACATCGAGAGGGGTCAGCTGAGGTGGCTTGGGCATCTGTTTCGGATGCCTCCGGAACGCCTTCCTGGGAAGGTGTTCCGGTCCCGTCCCACCGGGAAGAGACCCCGGGGAAGACCTAGGACACGCTGGAGGGACTATGTCTCCCGGCTGGCCTGGGAACGCCTCGGTGTCCCCCCGGAAGAGCTGGAGGAAGTGTCTGGGGAGAGGGAAGTCTGGGCATCCCTGCTTAGACTGCTGCCCCCGCGACCCGGCCCCGGATTAAGCGGAAGATGATGCGATGCGATGGGCATACCTATCCATCATGCAACATATGGACACTTTACAGCTTATAAAGGCTTTATAAATTATAATGCATTAAACACAGCAGCGCATTTCTGCTGTTGAAACACAGTAAACAGTGGTCCATTTGTTTCCACCACAGGTTGTTTCAGTTACAGCAATGACCGTACAGTACTGTGTGATTTTGCTGCCATCAAATGATCACTGAGAGAAACCGCAAGGCTTGTTAGAATTCACCACAATGTATTACAAACTAAATTCCATAAAAACAATAAATAACATGCAGATGACATATAAACAGATACAGGACCTTTACCACATTGTGCTGAGGATGATGGTGATGTGACAGTCCATGCTCCATATACACCGATCAGCCATAAGATTAAGACCACTGACAGGTGAAGTGAATAACACTGATACACCGATCAGCCATAAGATTAAGACCACTGACAGGTGAAGTGAATAACACTGACAATCTCGTCATCATGGCACCTGTCAGTGGGTGGGATATATTAGGCTGCAAGTGAACATTCTGTCCTCAAAGTTGATGTGTTAGAAGCAGGAAAAATGGGCAAGGATCTGAGTGTCTTTGACAAGGGCCAAATTGACAAGCATCTCCAAAACTGCAGGCCTTGAGGTGTGTTCCTGGTCTGCAGTGATCAGTACCTATCAAAAGTGGTCTAAGGAAGGAAAAGCGGTGAACCGACAACAGGGTCATGGGCGGCCAAGGCTCAGTGATGCACGTGGGGAGCAAAGGCTGGCCCATGTGGTCCGATCCAACAGACGAGCTACTGTAGGTCAAACTGCTGAAAAAGATAATGCTGGTACTGATAGAAAGGTGCAGAACACACAGTGCATCGCAGTTTGTTGCATATGGAGCTGCATAGCCACAGACCAGTCAGGATGCCCATGCTGACCCCTGTCCACTCCCGAAAGCGCCTACAATTGGCACGTGAGCATCAGAACTGGACCATGGTCTGATGAATCATGGTTTCTTTTACATCACACAGATTGTTGGGTGCATGTGTGTCGCTTACCGGGAGAACACATGGCACCAGGATGCACTATGGGAAGGAGGCAAGCCGGCAGAGTCAGTGTGATGCTTTGGGTAATGTTCTGCTGGGAAACCTTCGGTCCTTCCATTCATTTGGATGTTACTTTGACACGTACCACCCACCTAAGCATTGTTGCAGACCACCCTTTCATGGCAAAGGTATTCCCTGATGGCATTGGCCTCTTTCAGCAATAATAATGCGCCCTGCCACAACGCAAAAGATATTCAGGAATGGTTTGAGGAACAAAACGAGTTCAAGGTATTGACTTGGCCTCCAAATTCCCCAGGTCTCAAGCCAATTGAGCATCTGCGGGAGGTGCTGTACAAACAGGTCCGATACATGGAGGCCACACCTCCCAACTAACAGGATCTGCTGCAAACGTCTTGGTGCCAGATACCACAGCACACCTTCAGAGGTCTAGTGGAGAAAACACCTCGACAGGTCACGGCTGTTTTGGCAGCAAAAGGAGGACCTACACAATATTAGGCAAGTGGTCATTATGTAATGGCTGATCAGTGTAAAAACTAAATTAAATTTGACATGGGACATGAATTTCCTATTAAATACCGCCTTCCTGCTTCATATTGGACAGTTTCAGTGTACTGACCACAACACTTTTTCCAGGTTTATACCCATTCACCTGAAAGTAGAGGATCTGAAAAGTTGAGGAGCTGAATCTCTTCGGCCCGTTTATAATGGCCCAAGCTTATAGAAGGAGCGCTAATAAGTCAATACCGCAGGTTAGCCATTTTGTGATGCGATTCAGGAGATTTTTGGAAAGTCAATAGGTAAAGTTATTCAATGGATACCAGTTCATCATTGCCTACTACAATGGCTTATTCGTGTTGAGAAGATGCCTATCCTGGGAACATAAAGGACAACCGTCAGCATGCAAAGGTTTCATTTCAAAGATACTTTGGACAAGTGCACAAGTTTAATACGCATGTGTGCGTGCATTAAAGTAAAAACTGCCATATTCATTGTTTTAAATGGATAGATTCGCTGTAAGTAGTTTTCAGAAGTGTGTTTTATTTTATTTTAGGTATAGTTTGGGCCTGAGGCACATTGTTAAAACTGACCAATAGAGGAGTCTTAATATGCTACATATTAAAAAGGTACTTTGCCAATGAAGAGGTGCATCAAGAGCCATATTGCCAAAGTTGTCTGGAGCTATTCCTTTAACATCGGGTCTCACCGGATGACATTTTGTTAAGAAAAGTGAAACCAGGTCTATGGGTCCAATATAACCAACTTCTGCCGCCCCAAGGTTGTCAGAGTGCCCTGTGATGTTCTTGGCCCATTTATTGGTAGCTAGGCCTGTTTGCGCATGGTTAAGCTCACATCCTGCATTGCACCTGCCAGAACCCATTAGAGATGCTAGCCATTAATCCAGGACATAAAAAGCCTTCATAATTGGTCAGCATGTACCCTAAGGAGAAAATTGATTTATTCCAAGAAGAAAGCAATCGCGTTGAGGGTCTAGCAACGTTGGGAATGAAAACATGCTTGGGTGACATGTACACCCAAAAAAGTCAACATCTGTTATCCTGCTGTTTCAATTTAAATGCAAATTTTTAGAGAAGTGTCAGCATGCCAATACTTCAAAAAGATAGCTTGAGAAATATGTGAAATCTCAACCATGGTCGGGTTTGCAAATGTTTTGTGATTACTCTATTCCTTTATTGAAAGAAAATGCATAGCTATTTCAAAAGATAGAGTTGACCTTGTACTGAGCAATAAGACTGTGGAGATTGTCCAGACTGTGGAGATTGTCCAGACTGAGGACATTGTCCAGACTGAGGACATTGTCCAGACTGTGGACATTGTCCAGACTGTGGACATTGTCCAGACTGTGGACATTGTCCAGACTGTGGACATTGTCCAGACTGTGGACATTGTCCAGACTGTCGAGATTGTCCAGACTGTCGAGATTGTCCAGACTGTCGAGATTGTCCAGACTGTCGAGATTGTCCAGACTGTCGAGATTGTCCAGACTGTCGAGATTGCATAAAACAATATTCATTAGGCTGCTACTCAACTCTAATTTAACTTCATTTTTAACTTTAACGACATCAAAGTCTGTCTTAACAGGTAAATACACTGATGGTCCCTACATGTTAACAAATTCACACGTCCATAAGCTCTTCCGAGAGAATCGTCATGGACGATGTGCATACTGAGGGCTCCATTACACAAGCAGCATGTAGAGTAATGAATAAACAAATTAGTAAAGTAATTCATATACTATTGAGGAGTGTGTCAATGAATAAGCAGCAAATACGAGCAGCTTACTTAGGATCAAAATGAGGGCAATGGGTTCACATCCATTTCCAGAAACTGTAGCTTGCATGAAGAGCAACAGGGAAACTTGTGGCTAACTTACTATAAGTCCAACCCATATACAGTATCGCTGTCCGGATACACGAGCCTATGACATACATAAAAAAGTGTTTGTCATGACATACTATGTTTTTAAGAACACCTCTCTGTCAAAGTAGTCTGCAGTCTAATAGAATCCAAAAAAAGCTGCCAAACAGGAGATTTAAATGAGGGACTCATCATTACCACCAATTGCCATTGAAGATATTCAACTTTACGCTACAGAGGTTTGCAACATCTCAATTAACCTTGCTCAGTTAAACTGCATGCTAGCTGGCTATTGTTTGTCACTTCAGGGGATCATATTACTAGAAAAGGGTATGTATCATCATCATCATCATCTTATATCAAATATAGTTGGATCCTGATAATTGTAGTTAATTTGAACAGGCCCATCAAGCTAAAACATATTGCATTATATCCAGGAGCTTAAAGTATCAGGCAACATTAGATATTAATTGTGCACGGTATAGCGTAGACAAGATGGAATTTATATAAAACACACCAAAAAAAGGATGATCAGTGCTGAGCATGGAATGCAAACATTCCGTTTTTACTTGTACAACCATTTAGCTCCATTTGACAGTGGAAAAGTACAAAAATACAGACATCCATTTACCTCCCAGAGTCATTTGATGCTTTGCTGTGTCTCTTTGATGGGTAATGTGGAGTGCAGAACACTCCTACGCCAACCCCACTAACAAACAAACCCTGAAAAGATCAAGTCGCAGCGGGTGACGTCGAAACAAGCCCACCACTCTCTAGCTTAGACCTACAATTAATAAAAACCACCATAACTACCCTGTCACATCTTTTCACCTTGGAACACCTCCCACTCACAAACTCTGAAGACAGCTAGAGTCTGTGACCTAGAGACAGAATTGCATACAGAACTAGACACAGACGTTTGTATCATCTGTGCGAACCAACCAATTTTCCTGAACCACTATGGCTAGCTTACACCATCACGACTCTACTCCTCCAAACCCATTAAGAGGGGGTCTGAACGGAGCTGAAAGGACTTGGAGTGCAGGGCGTTAACTAAAACAGTGTCTCTTCACATGGTTAAGAGCAGCTTTGGTAATTAATGCGAGGCATTAGAGTGGGTAGTGGAGTGGCACTTTGGGCTTCCAGACCTTGTGTTTACCAATGAGTCGGCCCAATTCATCAATGATGGTCCCAGGAGCCGAAACTCAGGACTGAACACTCAACTTCAAATCTCATGCATATGCATACACATGGACACACATGCACATGGGTCTTTATGGGAAACACTAGGTAACACAGAAATTTAATAACTAAATAGTTCATTACAATGCTGAGCACAGTGAGTACCCATTTAGTTGGGCACAATCAGATTTCGATTTTACGGGGTTTCATAAAATGTCCTAGTGGATAAAATAAGGTTATCATTTCAAGTAATTGCCATATATCATCAAGCAGACCTAAGTCCAAACTGCAGTCAAACTTAGCCACTCAGGAACATTGGTAGGCCCAAGTCTGATGGTCAACATGTTTTGTTACATTCATTTGCATTTAGGCCAAAAATACATACCTTGTCGTCGTCGTCGTCGTCGTCCCCCACCCCACCCATATTACTGCCCAGCAGCATACAGAATGCAGAATCTGGTTGACTGAGGGACCGTACAGAAACATTTAAAAGAGACATTTGGTTCATTTTAATCCCACCTTGTACCAACACAATTTGACCCAAAAAATCCAATGGGGAGAGAACGCTTATTATATCCACTGAATACAGTAGGGCATTTTTACCAAGTTGTGTGTTCTCATCTGGGTGCTGAAAAGTGCTTACACAGCAAAGAACAGTCCAAACTAATCTAATGCCAAAGAGAGATAACCAGGCCCCCCCTGCCCATTAATTTTGCTTACCACCGGTGCTACAATACATTAGTGAAATATGACTTGTGATTCATTCATTGTCCCGTAGAGTACCAAACCACTAAACAGAACTTCTAACAGCACCACCGGCAATATTTCCAGTCACGACATCTACCACCTTCCACTGTACCCCTAATTCACTGTGCTCACATTTTATTTATTTTTTTCATGTGCAACCCGGGATTCAAACAACAACCATGCACAGACACAACCCACCACATTCTTGGTAAACAGCTGAGAATTTACCACCCGTGAGAGAACGTGGCGTTTCATCATTGTTTCTGAACAATGTTTGCTCACAACAACACAGTTTACCAATAGGGTTCAGATCAGGGCAGACAGCTGAAATGAGCTCATGAGAGATCTACGTTTTGTTCTAATACAGTCCATCGTTGCTTATGATCAGTTTAATGTCAGTCCAACATAGGTTACACCAATCCTTGATTGGCCAGTTGGGGACTAATAAACTACTAAATACAAAAACTCTAAATAATAGAGTCAATTTCATGGACTGGTGGTCTGGCACATTAAATCATACAAGATTATCATTCACATTCTGCAGAATATATCTGCTTATGGCTATAGGGGATTTAAGAATAAAGCATAGGTACATTTATTTTATTTTTTTCCAGAGAAAACGTTACAGAGAAAATGCACAAATTATAAATTATTTACAGATGGGAATATTTGAAAAACATACAAATATCTTTCCACTTGGTAATTTCCTTCAATATTTTGGCTAGTTTTCTGCAAAAGAAACAAAAAGAGTATCCTGTATCCCTCCTCCATCCCCTTTAGAAACAACAACAAGAATAAAACTCCCCCATGGCCTACCTGTCCTCTTGCGCCTCTGATCTTTCTGGAGAGAAAAGATAACCATCAAAGCACCCATGTTGCTCTTTCCCCGTCTTGCTCAGTGATTCAGAAGTCCTGTGCCGCTGCGGGTTTTCACAAGGCTACAGCTTTACACTTTGCCCGGTTGGCATGTAGAGAGGAGCTGACGAGCTTGAACTACAACTGAGTCACTGGTCCGAGTTTCCGAGCATTCCCTTTCGTCCAGCCAGGCTCGGCGGGCTGAGCATGCAACAAGAGTGTGAAGTGGGAGTCAAGCGCACGTGCTGCCTGTTTTTGGCCCTCCTCCTTTTCCCACTGAAGTGGGCGCTTCTAACTAGGATACTGCTGCCTGGGCTCCTCTGTACCACTTGAGCACCTAGTTTCATTTAGCTTTCTGAGCAGGAGCCAGCAGCTGCCTGTGGGATATTGAAACGCCACTCTTTCAACATGTACTGCTTCACACAGAGTAAGAAAGGGAGGATTAGTTGCTTGCAATGAGTGAACGCGAATTCTTTATCTATACCCCGCTTGCGGTGAAAAGAGAGTGGGATCCCCATTTTATACCTGTGACATTAACCACATTTCCAACCACTGTTTTCATGTACATAATCTGGTGCCTGTCAAAGAATTTTGCAAGAATCGGTGGAAGAAAAACGGCTGTGAACCTCCTCCACACCTCTACCAACCTAAACAATGGCTTTGATGGTTGGGCGAGGGGACAACACCACTGGAGATACATACCTAGAGGGAACACGTACCCTGTTGGATCAACTGAGGGAAAACTATGACCTCCCTGAAAAGAAATGTTGGAAAACCACGTCCCCATTCAAAATGCTAGGCCTGCTATGTTTCACAGGTGCTTTAAAATATGTCCAACATCAAGCAAATGTGTCTTTTGTCTTTGTCAACACAAAGTATTTCAAGGTAAAAGGGGGCGGAAGAACTGAGCCCTAAAATACTCGTCAAACGAGCAGTATTGCTTGGTGTACATCATTATTCAATTCAATACGACATTACTCAGAGTCTAAGCTACATAGGATCTTCCCTGCTACCTTTACCTCTTACATGTGTGACAAATGTCAAAAGGTGGTGGGGAAATTGCGCCACAGCTTTGACCCACGTCCTAACTTGCCCTGCTACCGGCCTGGAATCCTTGGGATTGTGATGGAACTTACCACAACTGAAGAGGAGAAGTCTGAAAACCCAAACTGAAACTTCATTAATACAGCACATATTCATGATGCAACCGTCACATTTAAATGCTACAGGCTACTGGCCCACCAGAGGTCTTACCCAAGGTTAAACAGGAACTGAGCATGAGAATCAACCTCCCTTTCCCAGGGAATCACCCCACCTCCCGGGGCACTAAATGTCCATTGCAAATGATCCTTTCAAGAAAGATGGGCAATATACTTACAGAAAAAAGAACAGATACAAAGTTATCTTCAGATCAAACTAAGAGATCAACACAGAGCCCAATGATCTGTTAATTACTTGCTCAGTGACCAGGGTCACAGCAAGATCCCTTTCATTGATGTGACCCGTGAACAAAGGCCTGTTCAATATTTGGTCAAATATCAAAATCACTTCTCCACTCGGAAGCCCGGGATGTTCTGATCAAGATCATTCTGGGAGTTTTAAAGCTCTGGAGAGATTAACTGATGACCTACAACAACTCAATTATTTAAAATATGTCTCAGTGAAATGGAAAACATGCTCCTGTACATTTAGGATGAAATCTAAATATTCTGAGCAAAACGTTACCCCTGTATGAAATTATTGGTCAACCACTAATCTCCTATTTGGATAACTCTGCAAATCCTACATATCAACATCAAAATGTGCTTGAGGCCTTCCTTATCGCAAGCAACGCATTTAACTATACGGCCCACCATACCATTCAACTTCATATTCATCACTGCAAAAGAGTCTCAGATCCATAAGTTAGAAGTTAAACAGAATTTGAGGTTTTTGTTTTGTGATGCAATTGGTTAAGACAAATAAATCTCATAAATACAATGTGGGTATTATTTCAATCAGATAAAAAATAGGTACTGGCCAACCCCTTTAAACAGTTGCAATCTAGCTGGTTCACCATTGATATCTAAACTGAATTAACCATTTCAACTTCTAAATACAACCGCAAATACCAATAACAGGAAAATGTGTCATTTTAAAACATTTAGTAATTAAACAGGCACTGTGTGTGTGTATTTTCATAGTTTTGTCATACTGACCCACTTAAAAATCAAACCCACAATCCTGTCATTGTAAAAACCATGCTGTACCAACTGAGCTACACAGGACCCTGAATGTCTTGGGGGTATAATGTTACCATCTGTAACTTTCACTCCTTAATTACTAAATTAGGATGACCTATAAACATTCAGAAAATATAGGAACAGCACGAATTTGAAGAAGCCACTAAAGATGGTAAAACAATAAAACAATGATTTTATTCCTACCAAATATATTGATATGCAAAGAGCATAAAGTACCTTGCATTAAGAGGTTGGACAGGGTATGATGAGTGTTTGCAAACTGAATTTCAATTCATTGTTGAATGTTTTTCTAGGCTACACATTTAAACTCCCTCTACCAGATCAAAACGTTTTCTAAACCTACCCAGACAACCTTCAAAAATGTAATTTCAAGTTTTGTAAGGAGACATTTACAAGCCTATTTGTGTTGGACATCGTTAACGGTCAGACATGTGGAGGGACCAGATGATTCTGAAGGTCTATGATTTCGAAAGACATGGTCTTGTTTCTTAAAAATATCACTGGCACTCAACCACACTTTCACCCGACAAAACGGAAACGCAGAACCCCTAAGCGTCTTT
This sequence comes from Esox lucius, assembly GCF_011004845.1. Classification (NCBI taxonomy): domain Eukaryota; kingdom Metazoa; phylum Chordata; class Actinopteri; order Esociformes; family Esocidae; genus Esox; species Esox lucius. Next base: position 11,354,860 of record NC_047592.1, on the reverse strand, counting down.
TCAAGGAACTTCCATGTCGGCAGTCCAATTTAGAAGGCAACCGGCCTCAATCCAGCGCCAATTTTCCGACTCCATTATTCCCCTTCCTGCCTTTTCGGTGTGCCCATTGCCGGTCTCCCATGGATAACAGTCAGGTAGAAAGGGGTGTGCGTGGCTGGCCATTATGACAACACGACGTAGGGGGCTTACATAGAAGTCTAGCTGACGGTGTGTCATCGTGAGCATAGTGAAGGTCAAAGGCCCTTTGTGTCACACGCTGCCCGGGATCTACATGGTAATTAGATTTCACTCAAGGACCCAGAGTCTGAGATATTGGGGCCTAGTACACCCACTTAAATTACAAGAACCACTCTGACCAGCTCAGAAACTGTGTGATAGGGAACAGGGCTACGGTCACTTTTACACTGCTTATTGCCACCTGCAGTGATGATGTTCAAAGCACTGGTCTCGGTAGGGATGATTAATCTATTACAATCTGGAATGTTTGCATAGCAAACATAACAGGCTTCACTAAACATCTAAAGAAGACACTACATCAAGTGACGAGAAATCTGCCAAAACATAAAAAGCCAGAACCTCAAAATAACCGCAGATCTCTCCCAACTGTTCAGAAACATAGACAGCTGCTTGAGACAGCTAACATCTTCAAACTGTTCAGACCTACAGACAGCTCCTATTGTTCAGAACAACATATGGCTTCTAACTTCCCAGAACCATGAATATATCCTATAAGCTGATGCTATGTTTCTCCTAAATTATGGCTACAACACAGTTGCAAAACTGTTGCTAAAACATTGCTATTGTCCTACTAATGTTACAGTGTAGATGCATTAGGTATTTCACATTTCCTTTATGATTGGGACCTGTTGTTCTGGGTCATTTACAGGTTAAACCATTTTTACGGTCACTTCCCTACTCTCTATAATCTCAAACTGCAGGAAAGGCAACAATAAGACAGTAGGGAAGAGAAGATGAACAAACCAGAAGTACAGTGCACACCCCCCCAAACATGCTAAACATCAACAGGGTTTCAAAACCTTTCTATGTGGCCTGCTTGCACAGATCTGAAATCAAGATACAATAGTAACAGCAATATGAACATGATACACGAGAAAAACCAAATCAACAACATTCTGACCTTCTAGTACATGCCAGAAGAAACACTCAAATAAAAATAAACTATGAATACAAATAACAGTATTTACATAAATATTTATACTGTGCATACATGTGTGTTTGCATGCCTCAAGGAATGTTTGCGCAGTGTTAAGGCCGCTTAGTATGTGGCCCTATGCTTTGAAACCGTCCCTGTCAGGCCAACGGTGGGCTAATGTCCAGCATGTGGCTAGAATATAAAAGGCACTTGGATAAGGCCGCATGATTTTATCAGGTTTCGTTTCAGATAGATGTCCTGGATGTGCGGGTGGAGCAAAGTCCTAGGATCTCTCCGTAGACCTCAGACAGAGTTCTGTCGGAAAAAGGAAAATTATTTGGTGGTCTGACATGACCAAAATCAAACTAATAAGACTGAATGCCAAGCACTCAATCGGATTCAAACAAGGCACCTCTCATCACCAGGCTATGGTGACGCATGGTGGTGGGAGCATCATGCTATAGGGATGATTCACAGCGGCAGGGATTAGGATCAGTCAGGATTTATGGAAGGAAGAATTGAGCAATATGCAGAGAGGTCCTTGAATAAAAAACCTGATCCACACAGGAACTCAGACTGGGGCCAAGATGCATCTTTCCTCAAAGCAACAACCTGAAGCAGATTGGCTAGAAAATGCGGGAGTGGCCAGTCAGAGAAAGTCCTTGAGTGGCACAGCCAAAGCCCCGTCTTGATGAATGACACTGAACATTGGTGAGTGACCTAAATATCTCCGTTCACAGACGTTATCCATTATATTTGACAGAGCTTGAGATGATTAGAATAGGAGAAACTGCAAAAATCCAAGTGTGCAAAGTTGGTAGAGACATAACCAAGGAGCCTAGAAGCTGTGATCGCCGCCAAAGTTGTATCTACAAAGCATTTGATAAAGGTTCCTTATACTTATCTGCATTAGATATTTATTTTAATAAATTGGCATACAATTAGAAATGAAGTCTACAACATAAAATGTGGACAAAGTAGACGCACCTGAATATTTTCCAAAGGTACTGTATATTGCTGTAATACAAGGCTCAAATGTAAAAGGGACATTGACATCAGCTTCGTTTCCCTGTATAAACATTAAAAAAAAATACATTACATTGATGGCACTATAAATTATATTTTGGTATCTTTAAGAGAATATTTTCTGAGAAATTGTCTCAAAATCAGACCGCAATAGACAGATTACATCAACCTCTCTCTTCAGTTGGATTACCTTTGTAAAAAGATACACATAACTGACAGCAACCTCATTTGATGATGCTCAGTGACCTGACTCTTGGATTTAACTATGGCCATTCAACTGTCATCATGGAGCTAATTTGGGCCTTCAAGCAATCAGTGTCATGTTGACTCTGGAGAGGCGGGACAAGTGCTTTCTTTGTGCAGTAATCTATAAAAGCAGCTACATTCCCTGTGCTGCATTGTTTTACACCAGTGCCGAGTGGAGAAAATAGGTTGGGAATAGGTGCAAATTCTTCGCTCAAAGCCAAGGAAAATGTGTCATTGGTGGGGAAAGCAGCTGTTATAATAGGCCAAGACATTATTCAGGCATTTGTAATCAACTTCTCAGGTATTGTGTATTATAAAATAGGCTACAAAGGAATCACTTAAATGAGATTTTCTTAGTTATATTGGTCTATGCAACCTCTTGGCCTAGCCCTTTTCAATGATGACTCCACTCTTCATCTTTTGTCACAGGAATGGTTGTATTATCTGTAATGACTGGGTGAGTGCCTACGCATACTTGATGAGTCCTTTCAAATGTCTTTGCAAAGTATTGTTAGATTTTGACAGAAATGCAACTAGGGCAAAAGGACAGTGATGTCAGGGAATAGTGTGCCTTTGATGTTTGTTCTATTGGTTCTCCAACACGTTATCTAAACACACCTTTATAAATAACCTGAGAATAGAAACTGTTTTGGAGAATTGCATTAACTCAATGTTGTGTGGGGATGTCCTTTTATTTGTTTCTGATCATATGCAAAAGGGAAGAGAGAAGGTATGGAGTCACACACATAAGCCTGGCACAACAACCATGGAAGTTAGCCTTAGCGAGAGGGACCATATAATTCAAGGGAGTGACCTAGTTGAGTGAAGAATGTCTTCTATTGATTTTAACTTAGAGATACATTGGGGGTGTGGCTACAAATGGAGTGGCATTTCCAAATTCAACCAATTTTGGCATTTTGCATAAGTATTAGGGTAACCAAACCTGAGCCCCCAGTGAGTGACGAATAAAAGATTCGATAACCATAACTTAAGATAACCATCCAACAGCACTGGTGAAGGAGAACGTTCCCCGGGAGTGAGAACGAGTTGATACCTGATATCAATTGATGAAGTACTGCTTAGGCACTAAGTGTGGACAGATTTACAGGATTTTAATCCCCTCTCGTTTTGTTTAGGCCACCATACATAACTTACATAACAATTTGTAAGAAGCCTAGCAAATTCCCAATCATACGATTCTGAGATCACTTCAGCAGGCCCATATTAAGGTTCAAACTATGTTTGAAAACACAATTGTCAAAACAAATTCTGTCTTAGCAGCACAAAAAAGAATGTAAGCAAACTGCTCCGTTTAACATCCCTTTAAACTAAACTTTGGTTGACGTCAAGACAGGCCATGGGGAGAAGAATAAAGCAACACCAAAGTGATGTAGTACTAACTTTTGGACAGCAGAGGGAGTTACAGGCTTCCAGTAGAAAATGACCATACTAAATAACGTTAAGTCACAGTTCTCACCATTTCCGGCCCAGACACTTTTACTAAACTTAATAACACAACCAACCTACCGTTACTGTCAAGGCCCTGTGATGGACTAGAATTATCTTAAGGGGCTACACAAACTGAAATTGCCTCTGGATAAAAGTGTCTATTAAATACTTCAAATGTAAAATGTAACCATACATAGGGTCCTGTCTATAGGTTGTCAGCTCAGACAAGAAAGGCTTACTGGTTCTAAATGTTCAACACTTAGTGGAGGGATACAGACGGATACAGACTAAATATAAATGGTGGATAAGACAGTGACTATGTGAAAGGGTTTTCATGAAAACAGCAACAGAACCGTCTCCCTTAAAAACTACAGACCTAGAGGCTTTATTTTTGTAACATTAAAGTTTCGCTCCAGATACAAATTTAACCATCTGATGTGCAGGTCAGCTATAAAGGTTGCTCAGCCGTGTACATTTTTAATGGCGTTTTTGTGCCTAGGCCAACTGGCAAAAATACTGGACTCTAGATAGCAGCAGCAGCAATGCAAATAAGGGATTTAGAGGATAGTTGGACACCAATGTAGCTTTTTCTACTGGATTTGCAAACTCCAAGCAGATCAGTTTTTAAGTAAAAGGAAGTGTAGTGGAAGTGCCTCAGAGATAATCATTTAGCGTGTTCAGCAGTATAATAAGGAGGTTTAACCAAATTAAGTAATACTAAGGAACCACAAAATTAACGGGTCATTTTATTTTTTTTAATGCAGGAACTAGCCAGTGGGCACATTGAGGGACTGTAGAACTGTAGAAATTGCATATTTCCAAAAGGATTGAACAGACATTAAGTATTCCTATCACACTTTTGGCAACAGAAACAGATTAGAAACCACATAAGTCCTGGTGGCAGTGCTGCATACTGTGACTTCAGAAAGTCCTCAGACCTCTTCACTTTCTCCACATTGTATTGAGTTACATATTTTTCCAATACATTCATTTAGTAAATTCTCTCTTTGCCATCAATCTACAGAAAGACAAAGCAAATATATTTATAGAAATGTTTGCCAAAACAAGACATTTCAAGTATTCTGTTCCTTACTTAATACTTTGCAGCCTGTTTTTCTGCCTTTAGCAGTGATTACAGCTTCAAGCTTTTCACACCTGCATTTCGGCAGTTTCTCCCATTCTTCCTTGCAGATAATCTCAAAATCTTGCAGATTGAACAGGGAGTGTCAGTTAATTGCAATCTTCATGTCGCCCCACAGTCCAGACATTGGCAGGGCCACTCAAGGACATTCACAGACTAGTCCCAAAGCCACTTTGTCAGTGTCTTGATTTGTCTCTCATCAGACCAGAGAACATTTCCTCATGCTCTCCATGTCCTTCAGGCGGTATGTCATATGCATTTTACTCAATAATAGAATCCATCCGTCCACTCTACCATAAAGCCCTGATTGCCCTGGGTGCTGCAGAAATGGTTTGTTAATGTGCTCCTAGGAAATTTCAATGCTTCAGCAATTTTTCAATTGAATGCCCAATCAATTGATTTTGCCACAAGTGGACTCCAATTAGGATCTAGTCATCTCAAGAATGATCAAAGGACACAGGATGCATCTCAGTTTAATTTGGAGGGGTCTGAAAACCTATATACAAACATAAAAAAACTTGCTTTCACTTTTCATTATAGGGTATTGTATGTAGATTCACGGTAAAAATAATACATTTAATCAATTAGAAATGAAACGGTACACTGTGTAGAATCCTGCCTCTTAGGTTTACAAGACTGAATTTAAACAGCAAGACAATGGGACCGGAACAGTATTGGCTAGTTAAAGGTGGTTTAGGGTGTGTGGGGAATAGTATTGGCTAGTTAAAGGTGGTTTAGGGTGTGTGGGGAATAGTATTGGCTAGTTAAAGGTGGTTTAGGGTGTGTGGGGAATAGTATTGGCTAGTTAAAGGTGGTTTAGGGTGTGTGGGGAATAGTATTGGCTAGTTAAAGGTGGTTTAGGGTGTGTGGGGAATAGTATTGGCTAGTTAAAGGTGGTTTAGGGTGTGTGGGGAATAGTATTGGCTAGTTAAAGGTGGTTTAGGGTGTGTGGGGAATAGTATTGGCTAGTTAAAGGTGGTTTAGGGTGTGTGGGGAATAGTATTGTCTAGTTAAAGGTGGTTTAGGGTGTGTGGGGAATAGTATTGGCTAGTTAAAGGTGGTTTAGGGTGTGTGGGGAATAGTATTGGCTAGTTAAAGGTGGTTTAGGGTGTGTGGGGAATAGTATTGGCTAGTTAAAGGTGGTTTAGGGTGTGTGGGGAACAGTACTGCGAGTGGTTAAACCGAGTATGAGGAGACTACCAGTCAATGCAAACTGATAGACGAACCGGCGAGAATGTTTAAATTGGCAATCATTCAGGCACTCCGCAAACAAATTGTACAAAATTGTTTTCAATCTGAACTTACAACATTAACCGCAGATCTCCTCTGGTCACTGATGCTTGTATTTAGGCCAGTAGTACAGTACAAACACATACAGCCCCTTTAAATTTATAACAACAAAACACAGTGACGGGAACACTTCCCGAAGGCACTGCATGTCCTTCGGTCAATCCATGTCTGCACCACCTAATCAAACTTAGCGGCGTCAACTGATCCAGGGACCACTTAGCTGCCACGATCAGTTGCAGCAAATGAGAGTGGGGTTAACTCATCTAGAATCAGTAGAGAACATTAACATGAGCAACCCAGTAAGTCAGAACACTTTCCTGAGCAGCAGTTGGCGAGGACAGACTGGCCTCCGATATGCCAAGGCGCAGATGCCAGTTTCCAAACAAGTCTCCGACCTGCTGTTTCTAATTACGGATCAATTACGACAACCGCCTTCTGAGGATGCAGTTGGAGCGGCGGGCGGGCGCGGGTTAGGACAATGTTTGGTTGTCATGGAACAGAGCTGACAGATTTCAGGGCACGCGTGTAAAAGAGGCAGACCGAGAGAGAAAGAGAACAAGGAAGAAAGGCAATTTTGCAATGTCCTCCTGTTTTTCTCCCAGGTTTTTTTGTGCCACATAAGAGACAGCAAAAACACACTTTTCCAGATGGTAGCTTCACTGAATCAAACGCAAGGCCCAGAAAAACCTAACACGTAACATCAATCACAGACAACCACGGTCCAATTAAATTGCTTTGTTCCCTCCAAAGGGCAGTACAGTACATTATCGTCACGGAGGGGTGAATTACAACAGAACCCCTACGGGCCACAGGCAGCTTCACAAACCCATATGCTGAAATGCAACATAAAGGTGGAGGACATTGTGGCTCAGTCAGTGCCATTGAGATGGAAGCTTTTATCATTTACTCAAGTTTAACGAAGGTCGAGTCTGTTCTATGGGGAGTAGGCAGTGGTTGATATTAACCACTATTCCTGGGTCAGACATCCTTTAAATCGCTACTAATGTTCAAGGTTATGAGTACGTTATCTCAAGCAATTTATCGGTCATCATTCTCCCACCAAGGCCCACTGGTTAAGTGGGACAGAGCGGCAGGGACACAGGCCAGGCAGAAGGACTAGTTTGGCACCCACCCCAGTAGCACCTGCTCCAGTCTATCTGTAATTAGTACAACCCCCACCAGAGGCCATTCTGGGCCCAAAGCAACAGACACCCTGCCGAAAGCCATCGCAGAATCAAGCATTTACACGACAGCGTGTTGATATTTCCATGAGATGTTGTTGGTTCACTTAGCCGTTCACATGCCGAAATGACTCAGATGATCACGTGATCGCATTTACAGCTGTCCTGCTATTGGTTGGATTTTTAAAAGGTTTACACAGTTTTACACTTCAGTGTTCACTCTGCACATAAAATCAAATCTCAGGTCCATAAGCTGCACATTTATCGCCAGCAAAGATATCATAAAATATATGGAATGGGTTTGGCCCAAGGACTATTCTAAATATGTGGTATAAACCAAATACTTAGTGACTGTAAAGCATCTTGAATAATTTTACTGAGATTTGATTTCTAGGTGCCGTGAAAACGATGAGAGGTAGGCAAGTGAAAGCGAGACCAAAAGCACCCCAGCAGCATTTCCAATAAAACAATCAGAGAAATTTGGGAACATGCAATAAAAACTAAGTTAACTACCAGTGCCCTAGCATGAAACAATTTACAGTCCTTTGTATTAAACAGAAATCCCAGTCTCAAAGAGAAACACGTGGGTTTTCACACTCCTACTCCCTGCAGACATGCTGTAGTACTGTACAGTGACATCCAATATGTTTAACACAGCACAAAAGTTTAACACAATCGCATTTCACGGAGGGGTTAGCGGCATATGAATAAATTCCCCACACCGATATCCCCTTTGGCTCTAGAGATGGTTCTGGAAAATTAATTTAATTAATTAGTTAATTTTTTCAGGTTCCAGTTGTGCAATGACGTGTTCAGAGATGTTGAGATTGCAATCACACGCTAAAAGTCCATCTCATTGGAGGTGTTCCTATGTACAAAATACTGAGGGCAAGGTGTAGAGCTTCAGGAGGGAAACCAATAAAAACTCTCAGCAGCAGAGTTTCCATAACTGAAGTTTGGGCATTTATTATTTTATATCTGCAAACAGGCGAGAGGCTAGGTGGGCAGTGTCATCAGGCATGTCAGGTTGTCATGGGGATATTCATCTGGTGCTATTTAGAGAACATTACTTATGTCCGTTTGCGGTGTCAGATTCCAAACCAAATACACTATCTCCTCTTGGCTGATTATTCTTTACTGTATCCGAGCTTCTCAAGCGAAATCCATGTACTGACAGCGGTCAGCGGTGCTTTTAAACTGTCACAGTGTGTTTTCTTTCTGGGAGCTCCCAGTCATTGGCTCCCTGTAGAGGCGATGCGTTATTGTCTGTACAGGTATGTGTGGGCGTTTGCATGTGTTTCAGTTGGTGAACAGCTAGTTTGTGAACAACAAGACAGCCTAACAAAGTGGATGGCAAGGTTACAAACCAAGTTAAATGTGTGCTAAAAAAATACAGATGAGACTGAGATCAACGTGTGATGGGGGGAAAAAGTGGAGGAAATAAAAGGCCCTGCATATCCACAGCATACCAATCATTTGGAAATACTTAAGTCTAATATCTAATAGGGCACTGTGTGTCACAAATCATTCAGACATCAAAGCCAAAGACAAATATTGCCGTTTTAGGCGTTCTGGCTCTGCACAAATCGACCAGCTCCTCGAACCAGTGAGAGACCAATGAAAACATTTAGACAACATCAAAAGTTTCTATGAATGCAACCATTTAACATTTTCTGGGGCCTTTTTGCTCAATGTGAGGCTTTTGGTAATATGCCCTAGATAAAAAAAATGCACAGTCTGATACAGTATGACACACTGCATATTTAGGGCAGATTCCTGTCACACGGCGTGTAGAGACAGGGCTAGGACAAATAGCCAAGGAGATTCCCCATTATAAACAATGCATGAGTCCAACTTCACCGGCAGACATACGTGCTGCACCTCAATTATGCATTGCATACATTAACAGTTAAGTCAATGCCGTTTCAATTTGGTAATTTGCCGGGACTATTCCGCTCAATTTAACAATGAGTCAAACGCTCCCTACGGAAATCAAAGCCACCGGTTAGCAGTGGCAATATGTTTCAAAGGGCAAAGAAATAGTTTCTATTGATGCCACCCACTGTGGTTCTATTGTTAATTGTTTTTAATGTCATCTGACCATGGTTCATTAATACTTTTTTGTTGTTGTTAAAAAACCAGCTACAGGCCAGATATCCACACCAGATGCTTGACCGATGCCCATTTCCAAGTTGACCTTTACGTTCTGGGCGGTATGTCCACATGAACATCCGCATTAAGGACCTAATCAAGTACCTTCACAGGGCTGTCGGTCAGCTCCTGCTTTAGTCTCTTGTGCCTTTGAGTGGGACAAGTGCGTGCACGCACCACACACAGGCGCGCGTACACACACACACACACACGCACGCACGCACGCAGAGGTTGTAGAGTTCTGATTTGTCAGGAACTCGCCCGTGACTTCTGTGCAGCGCCATCCATCAGGAAGAAGCGTGGTCAGCATCATCAGCCTCCACCAAGGTCCTGCCTCGCTCGCTGCTCCCCGTGGAAAGCAAGGGTTTTCAAACACATACTATAATATGTGTTTGAACACGAGACTGCTTTCTGTCAAGACCGTCGATAAGGGATATCTTAGATGTCAATATTTAGGCTTTCTGTGGAAAAAGCCTTCAAGGAAATCATCAGTCGGCCTCCCAGGAGACGCTGCACGGAGCTATACTTTGAGCCTTTGAACTTTGGTTGCTGAAGCTCAAGATTAACTTATAGAAAATTGCCAACAGTGACCGAATTTTATCAATTTGTCTTCATGACAGCCACTTAAACGATCAATGTAACCTTCCAAGTCTGTCAGTGTATTGTCAAAATGGAGACATATCAATAGTGTATTGTCAAAATGGAGACATATCAAGTGTATTGTCAAAATGGAGACATGTCAACAGTGAATTTTGAAAAGAACAGAACCTCTCGATAGAAATCCACAAGCCAGACCTACAGTGCCCCCAGAATTACTGGCACTCTAAATAATATGAACAAAAAAAGACTGATTTTTTGTTTCGTTTATCAGCTCTTCAATGTGTCTTGGGGAAATGTATTGTAATGTTATAAACCCCAATTCATGTTCATGGCCAAGCCTTATCTCAGCCACTTCCAACGTATGAACCGTCTTGCCTAGCCATTCTGCTTCTTATCACACGACTCACTCAACCAGAAAGTACCTGCCAGCACCAATGCAATTGGAGGTGGAGGCAACGACCCGCCAACAACCACGCTGGAGGTTACACACGCCGATCCTACCAGGAGTCACTAGAGAGCACTGAGGCAGAGCAACACAAAGTTTACAGACACACATAAAACACGCAGAACCTTCAAAACACACATCAATCACCCCCATCTCCCCACGCATCCTTCACGAAGATTGCCTATTATGTCGTGCAGATGAAGTTCTCTGACTTGCAAAGTAGAGCATTACCATGGGTTATTACGCCAATGCAGGGCCATAAAACTTGTGGAGGGTAATGAAAGAGACTAAGACGTGAGCTGCCTCTGTAACGGTGAGAGACCAAGGCCACAAGGATAATAGATTCCTCCAAAAACCATCTTTTGATATTTGATTCATTAGCCTACTATTAATACAATGCTCTGCATGTCAGTAGTCACCTTAAAAAAAATAAACATGTTGAAATACCTGTCATTGTTCTATTTTAGACCTGTAAGACCATGTGATTTGAGAACCTTAACGAATGTCATTTTGAGACAAATATTCACAGCATACCAAACACCCTCTGTCTCAATTAATGAACTGTGACAACTGTCCAAACAATCAGAGACGGTCATGCCGGCGCTGAATTGCTGTATTGATACCGTACCAATTACTTTTAATGGAAGGTGATAATGCTTTCATTACGGTCGTGTTCCCCCGCTCGGGCATGCCACGCGTCCCCTATAGTTGCGTGTCACCTGTTCGACTGTGTCGTCAACTGACAGATAGTTATGTGGTTAGCTTGACAGCCAACATAACTTTCTGGGAATTTTAAGATCTGGTATGTTTCAGCAATGCCTGGACAGAGAAACATGCCCGTTGTCAGTTACCTTCTTTGCCTTGAGACTTTTTCATTAGGCATGTTTAGGCTCCACGGTCCTGGCAGTTTGTTTCAGCCTTCTCCCCCCATCGCAAAGCCGACCAATCGCTTTGTTGACGAACGGGTAATTGCGGTGCGAGTTGTGTACTCAAATTGCCTCTGGGCCGCTTCAGGAGCAATTTGTCCAGGCGCCACTCAGCTCTGGGGCTGCAGCACAGTGGGAAGAAGAATGGGGATGCTGTTGGGAAATCTCCTTGTGACGTGTTGAGTGCATCCTCCTCGTCAATCTGTTTACCGTGTACAAGGAAACGCAACGCTGACTCGATTAGGAACCGGGTGCTCTGGTTCATTCTGGTTAACGAGGGCTACAGTTCAAGGGTCTGTGGGGACATACACTTTCTTTGCCCAGTTCATCAGGGAGAGTTCCAAATATTTTTCTGACGCTAACCCAAGGGGATGTTTAACAAATGTTTTAGCCTAGGCAACAGCCTATAGCCATATTTTTTGCTGTTGTGCAGTACAAAAGGTATTATCGACCCGTAGTACATACTGTAGAGATAGTACACATCCAATAGCACATTTTGGCAGGTTAAGGTGCTCATGTGTTACTAGTGTTTTTATTGCGGCACTAGCAGCTTGAGATTTAGCCGCTTATAATGCATGAGAGATTTTTCATACCTAATGGTTTCCTACATTAAAACAGACACTGTAATTTGGCATGCAATAAGCCAAGAACAACATGCTTCTGGAAATATTTGTTTTTTGTGCTGTGTCTTAATGATGAAAAGTTAAAGACGGTGGGGAAGTGATTGTGAATCGTTACAAAGGCACTTAACAAGTGGACAATTTTAACACAAACAAAACCTTTGGAAACATAAAAGTCTAGCATTGGGTGATAAAACTATTTCATATGCGGTCAAACCTTGTCCATTGACTGTTAACCTGGTCACTTCGTCATAGCCAACCTTAATCTCCATTTAACCGCAAAATATATCCAGAAGAACAATAACAAAAACAAACCCTCTATATTAGAGACAAAAGAAAAAACGTAATAATGGAACACTATCTCTGCATTCTCAAAACAGTAGCTACTTGACAAAACACAGAAGCTTGTTTCATGGGATCCCAATAAATAATTAATTTATAGTTTAGAGTAATAGAACATGCATTTTTGGAAGTCTGTAGAAGTGCAATGTTGTCTGGCATCTCAACTCAGTGAGACATCCTAATCTCACAACAACAAGCCCGTTTGCTTCCTCAGAGGAGCGGACATATAAGATGGGGGGTCAAATTACCCTCACCCACTCAGACAAACCTGTGTGAAGACAGACAAACCAACAATGTAGCAAAATGACATTCCACAGATTAATTACGCTGTTGTTTAATCATTTAATGTGTGTACCATTAAGGGATAAATGTCTCAATGTACATGTTATTAATTATACATTATAGGTCAATGTTTTCTGGATGTAAAGAATTCATTAAGGAGAAGTGAAACAAAACATCTAGCTTTAGATGAGGATATTTGAATAAAGGTTTTTATGCGACTGATGGTTTCTATATTTTTGTTCTTAAGTTAATTGACCAATGTTATCAGCGGATACTTTTATAAAATCATTTTGAAAAGGGTCACCTGTAATTACGCTAGTCCTGTACAATCGCAGACCTTCAGGGGTCACTTGATTTCGACTGTTGCTTCAGAGCTTAGTTGGACGTGCTCACCTACTGTCCTGTGGCGTTGGAGGCTCACCTCGTCTCCCTGCTAAACTGGAGGAGGAGGATTCAAATGTAAACTCCAACAGAAACTCTAAGTGGAGGCAAAGCCAGTCAATGCCTATGAGTCAGACAAACAGCGTTATTAAGTCAAATGGCTACAAGAGCTATCATATACACTTTAATCCACTAAACCTGATTATACTAATCCAACATGATGAGGAAAATGTAATACATGTTATGTGACAGCTGGTTTCTTTGCTTTCACTGTGCAGCTGGTGAACATAACAAAGGTTATATTCTGCTGCTCTAATGCACTAAAGTACATTGGCACATTTTGCTTTATATTTTTCTTAATGACTTCTGCATAGATGTCCTTTGCCATATCACATGAAATTCACTGTTCAGAATGACGCTATGTAATTCGGTGCATCTGATAAATAAAGACTTTCACATGCAGTTAATGGTAATAATTCAACTAAATACTACCGTTCACAATGGATGTTAAATCCTTCATATAGTTAAGCATTATTGCTTTTATAATACAGTTCCAAAAGCAATTACAGCTGCAAAAAGTGATGGTATATGGTCTCTTACAAACCGGGTGGTTTGAATTCTGAATGCTGATTGGCGTGGTCTAGGTAAGAAATAACGCAAGTGGTCTACGTAAGCAATAAGGCAAGTGGTCTAGGTAAGCAATAAGGCAAGTGGTCTACGTAAGCAATAAGGCAAGTGGTCTACGTAAGCAATAAGGCAAGTGGTCTACGTAAGCAATAAGGCAAGTGGTCTACGTAAGCAATAAGGCAAGTGGTCTACGTAAGCAATAAGGCAAGTGGTCTACGAAGCAATAAGGCAAGTGGTCTACGTAAGCAATAAGGCAAGTGGTCTACGTAAGCAATAAGGCAAGTGGTCTACGTAAGCAATAAGGTAAGTGGTCTACGTAAGCAATAAGGTAAGTGGTCTATGTAAGCAATAAGGCAAGTGGTCTATGTAAGCAATAAGGTAAGTGGTAGTAGTACACCATGGAAAACAGCAGTTCTAAAGGTACAACGCATTGCAGAGACCCTGGACACACCTCTCAGCCGTGGAATATTGGCAGTGTACAGTATCACAAACCCGAGATGCCTTACTGCAATTCAAAACTGGTTAAAAATGCAATTAAATCAGTGAAAAAAGTGATGTGATACGGTCTCATAGACCAATGGCTAACAGCCAATCAGCATTCAGAATTCAAACTGTGTCAGACTTGAATTGAAACTCTAATTACAGAGAAACAGCTGCATTGTTGCAATAATTCAAACACTACAGCGGGACCTGCCCCCAAACCTTGAACGGTAATGAGAAGCGCCCCAATGCGCACAAAACTATTTAGCTTCTACTTAGATTGAAGTCCCTCAGCTGGAGCTCTCTTCAAATGGATTTTTTATTTGCCTTTAATGGCAGTGTGTTAAGTGAGAACTGGACGCCATGCTGCTTGCTCAGTGCTGAAACTGCAGCAAGACACTTTGTTTTTTGTTACGCATGTACAAACGCACAGAAACATTCCTCTGTGCCCCTATATGTGTGAACAGACTGCCAAGTGTGATGTGAGAGATGGTAAAATATGCTTACAGGCCTTCCACAAATTGTGCAGATCAGCAACGGTCACTTGAGTTCAGGTTTCTCTACACACGGACAAACGTGCGTCACGGAGTGCAGCCTGAAATATGAAACGCATTTTCCATTCACAAACGCAATAAAACCAGGATGAACCAATTCCTGTCAAACCACACAACATTGGCGCCTATTCATCGCCTCAGACATTAAGAAATATTTTTTATGCAAATACTACACACACACACACACACACGTACACACACACACACACACACACACACCCCTCATACAAGGTGCCATCTTGTCTGATGTGGCTTAAGGTGAGACTCCGCTAATCCTTTGCATTGAAAGGTAAAGATGGAAGACAGAGGAGACTTAAACGAATCCCATTTGCAGGGCTCTACCGGGTGCGTCCATCTAGGGCAGTAATTCTCATTAATAAAGCAAGGTTGCCGATCCCTGCTGGTTGCCACAATCATTTACTTCTGCCGAACACCACAAATGACATTTTCGCCCACTTTCGATGTTGGCCTGTTGGCTGTAAGATCTAATGAAGCATCTAGTAAGATTCAGTGGGGTGGGAGCCTCTTACATCCAATGTCTGGCACACCTTCCAGTAGTTTATCGTGTTGCCAGGTGCGTTTCGCTCCACTCCCATGCCACACCCTGGAGCCTATACATAGGTAGTACTGTCCCACTAATAAAAAGAGAGACAATGCATAATGCCTAGGCTGTTACAACGGACAGCTGTGTCAAATGCCAGGGTGTACTAACAGAAGAAGCCTCCTCAGACTGCACGGCGCCATCGCGGATTACAGCCTCTCACCACATCGCATTCATTCGATTGAGGAGGAACAACACTGAAGTTGACAGAGAACATTATTAGATGTTCCATTTTGCTGCGCCACTCAAGGGGCTGTTACCAAGACGAGTACCCGTTCTGTGTTGAGCTCTGAATTTCCTCAGGGCATAGCTTAATCACAGCCGAGTTAAGCGGTGAGAAGAGTGGAAAGGTGGAAAGAAAAGCATGAGGGCCCTCAAGGTAGGAGGGAAGGGGTGATCTATTCTCGTTACTGTACGTACTAGAATCTCTCATGTCAAACTGAAAGAACGGTCAGCTGGTTTCTTAGTATACAGGGAACCCAGACAGATTGACCTACTCCGGATGGCCCAGCTCGCAGCAGAACAAATCATGAACCGTCCAAACCTTATTACACTGTGTTGCTTTGTAATTCTATTAATTCATTTGCAGTGGTAAGAGTGCTTTGTGGGATATCCAGAGGACTGCACACACACACACAAACATTACAGTACAATTAAATAGTAAGTAACCACCTTATTCATGACTATGTGTCTACGTCCCCACAGACCCCTTGAACTGATCCAGGTGTCATCCTGTAAACTCCAGGCTTGTTGTTGACACACTGCCATGTGATGGCCTGGGCCTTTCAGGATGTCTGCCACACGAAGCACAGAGAATGTGCTCAGGTCCCCACGTGACAGGATCTGCACGGGGAAGAATGACGGATTGGGTTTCTGGCTAGGATTACCGGTCTCGAAGCGGTCACTCGGCAACCTGTTGACCACTGGGCTTAACTTGGGGTGTCTTAAGCATCCTGCGGAATAAGACGAGGCCAAAGCTCAACAGCTCTCGTCAAGCACGCGTACTTGCACGCGCGTGTTTGTGTGTGTCTAGGAGTGCAAAAACAGAAGCATACACTCCAAGTAGACAAACAAATACAGTGGGGAGAACAAGTATTTGATACACTGCAGATTTTGCAGGTACAAAGCATGTAGAAGTCTTTAATTTAAAGTACTCTTCAACTGTGAGTGACGGAATCTAAAACATAAAATCCAGAAAGTCACATTGTATGATTTCTAAGTAATTACTTAGCATTTTATTGCATGACATAAGTATTTGATACATCGGAAAAGCAGAACTTAATATTTGGTACAGAAACCTTTGTTTGCAATTACAGAGATCATACGTTTCCTGTAGTTTGTGACCAGGTTTGCACACACTGCAGCAGGAATTTTGGCCCACTCCTCCATACAGTCCTTCTCCAGATCCTTCAGGTTTCGGGCTGTTGCTGGGCAATATGGACTTCCAGCTCCCTCCAAAGATTTTCTATTGGGTTCAGGTCTGGAGACTGGCTAGGCCACTCCAGGACCTTTAAATGCTTCTCACAGAGCCACTCCTTAGATGCCCTTACTGTGTGTTTCAGGTCGTTGTCATGCTGGAAGACCCAGCCACCACCCATCTTCAATTCTCTTACTGAAGGAAGGAGGTTGTTGACCAAGATCTCGCGATACATGGCCCCTCCATCCTCCCCTCAATACGGTCCAGTCGTCCTGTCCCCTTTGCAGAAAATCATCCCCAAAGAATGATGTTTCCACCTCCATGCTTGGGATGGTGTTCTTGGGGTTGTAGTCATCCTTCTTCATCCTCCAAACACGGCGAGTGGAGTTTAGACCAAAAAGCTCTATTGTTGTCTCATCAGACAACATGACCTTCTCCCATTCCTCCTCTGGATCATCCAGATGGTCATTGGCAAACTTAAGACGGGCCTGGACATGCGCTGGCTCGAGCAGGGGGACCTTGTGTGCGCTGCAGGATTTAAATCCATGATGGCGTAGAGTGTTACTAATGGTTTTCTTTGAGACTGTGGTCTCAGCTCTCTTCAGGTCATTGACCAGTTCCTGCCGTGTAGTTCTGGGCTCATCCCTCACCTTCCTCATGATCATTGATACCCCACGAGGTGAGATCTTGCATGGAGCCCCAGACCGAGGAATATTGACCGTCATCTTGAACGTCTTCCATTTTATAATAATTGCGCCAACAGTTGTTGCCTTCTCACCAAGCTGCTTGCCTATTGTCCTGTAGCCCATCCCAGCCTTGTGCAGGTCTACAATTTTATCCCTGATGTCCTTACACAGCCTTCTGGTCTTGGCCATTGTGGAGAGGTTGGAGTCCGTTTGATTGAGTGTGTGGACAGGTGTCTTTTATACAGGCAACGAGTTCAAAACAGGTGCAGTTAATACAGGTAATGAGTGAAGAACAGGAGGGCTTCTTAAAGAAAAACTGACAGGTCTGTGAGAGCCGGAATTCTTACTGGTTGGTAGGTGATTAAACACTTACAAATGGGGCAAGAGAAAATATATGAAGATACCAGACTGGTAGAAGGTCAATCATATGGGGATTTCTGGCCCAGATGGCAGGACAGAGGTTATATTATAGAGTAGAAATACTCAGGAAATTGTTATTTTACATTTACATTTGAGTCATTAAGCATAGCAGACCCTTTTTTCCAGATCAAATTACAGTTGGTGCATAAATATTTGATTTTTTTGTAGGGCATAAATCTTAAGTGGGACAACCACAACTCTGTATACTGTACTTGTGGTGTTTTTTAAATGACAGTTCTCTGTGCTGTGTCTATAGCAGGAGGAAAGCGAGGAAAGTGACGCGTGTGTGAGCGTGTATGTGAGAATACGCATGTCTGATCGACAATTACAAAAGGTAACAGAGGATGTAATTACAAAACAACAGTCCCCACTGATCTACGCTTACACTCATGTTTCCCTTGTACTGAGCACCCCATTAAACAGAGCACTGAAACTAAAAACCTACAACCGAATTTGACACAGTCTCTGAATACAATTACAGCTGTGCCGTATCTCAAACGGTGCTAGTTGTGACTCGGGGCAACAACATACGATGGGAAGGAACAGACCAAAATTATCATCCTTGATAATGCTTTTTTATGCCTACATACAGCACATTGGCATAGATGAAGATAAATGGGCCATAAACTCAACGCAACCTATAACATTGCCCCGGTTATACATGCTGCTTGCATGCATTCAGTGCCACATCAGCCAAAATAGAACATCATGTTTTGGTCACTGGCCACAAATAAGCATGTCAAAAGGTTTTACCATTTTGCAACAGCCTGGAATCAGGAGCCAGCCTGTTATTAAACCATTTAAGGGGGTTATTAATTAGGCTACAATTTACATGCAAGGGCCTCACATGCACACGTGCACGCGCATGCACGCACGCACGCACCATTGTTTGAGAACAAATGTATGAAACATTAACATTTTGATATCACTGAATATGAAACGGATGCCTCTATGAAAGTGTTTGTGCCATTCGACAAGGCACACGTTCAAAAAGCCTTCTGTACATCTGTCCATTACCCATTCTTTTACTGAAATCCCAATTATTAGCCAACCTGGTGTATAAAACTCATTTTATTATCTTGGAGGCCTTCATGGTAGCCTGTACTAAATTCTTCCACTTTCAAGGGCCTCTTTTTGGTTAGTGAACCCATCAGGATGTATTGATTTCCCTATGTTGCAAAAAGAGCGGAGGCAGGACTTCAAGGCTTGTAATTGGGAGTTAACCGTGCATGGAGAGGACATTATCTCATACAAGCAGTCTTGGAAAGGGAGTTAATTTCTGGAACACTGACAAGACCAACGGAGCGAAACAAGGACACAGAAGTGAAAAGTAAGAGAACCCAAGACCGACAGGGAGAAACGAGGACAAAGTGGACAGTGCGTGGCAGGTGGAGGAAGAAAAAGGTTAATCTGAGTGACAGAAGACGTCAGAAGACCATACAAACGGTTGAAGTAGAAATAAAGGAAGATAGAGAACAAGAAGCATTGGAGAAATAAATAGGGTTGATAAAGGGGGAGCAACAGAGAAAGACAATAAGGAACAAGATAGAGTCTGATTATTATGCAACAGAAAGGGGGGGACTTTTCAATCTAACTTTACGACAATACGGATGACTTGAGGGAGACCGGGGAGGCGCAGGGATAATGTTGCTCAGGTGATAAAACACAAGGAACAAACAAAAATCAAGCCCAAACAAACAAATCCCCAAGTTGTTCCCGAAGGCTCAAAGCTTCACATTCGCAGGCGGTTCAACGTCGCTTGGCTCCGGCCTGAAGGCCTCGCCTCCCCTTCGCAGGGTTATCCAATAATGAAGCAAGGCTGCCGGTAGTCCAATCTACATCAGTGTTCCAGCAGTGCTTCCAAAGTACTCGTGGTCTGTGGGTCCCCTGGAGGCATCGGAGAACAGAGGTATCCAGTACACGGAGCGCTGCACTCCACACCGCCTTCCAACACTGCTGCTAGAAATACCCAACCCATTCCACCCAGTCAAAAGGACTCATTCACAAACATCAGTGCAAATGGGAAAACCGATGACACTGGCGGTGGGGCTAGACTGGAAAGGAACGGACGCTAGGATCACCGGGAGTTGCACTAGTGTGCAAATGGTAGAAAAACAGACATGTCAACAACAGACATGTCATCATGCTAATCAGGTACATTTTATTCAGAACATCTAAACTTAACCAACCTGTTGAAGAGGTTCTCTCCGTAGTACTATAGAGGGGATTTCATCATATAATTTTTCTCCCCAATTTTGCTATGCAAGAAGCCGTGTGATTGTGTGATTGTCTTTCACCTTTAGGTGTACAAGGCAGGGGCCTTCATTGTTGAATTATAACTGCCACAGAGCCTGTACTGGAAGTCCCTGTGAGGCTTCCCAAGTCTCCCAAATACTATATTACTACGATCTAGATGCAATCAGAAAACCCACTGTTCACAGCTCCAATGGAAATTCTTACAGCAGGGAAGGTATTGAGTTTCCCTTGATTCAATGAATATTTCAAATATATGTTTCATCTTCTTTCAGTCCGTTGAATAGAAAAGGAGGACATCTATACCTCAGTCCTCTAAACGAGCTGCTGAGAGCCGGGAGGCATCTGACCAGGGGGTGGGAAGAACGGACACTACAATGCACAGCATACATGTCAGTCAGAGGACAGGATGTGATTGTTACTCCGGGGATGTTACGACTGCATTTGTTACTGGTAACACATTTTCCAAATGATCTCCAGGTTTGATAATCATTTATCTATAACCATCAATACAAGTGAGGTACAAAAGAACAACAGCAAGTCCATGTTAATGCAGATCAGACACTGTAAGACAGCCCAGTCAGTCTAGCACGCTGCCAAAAGTCCAAAGTTACAAACCTCCCCTTTAAAGAAATAACTTGTGGTAAACCAGGAGGGTGTGAAGTACAGAATGATGACAACTCCAGTTTTAGTCCATGGATCCCAGGAGCGGTAATCACTTCTTTCCTGAAATTAATATGACAAGCTTAGTTAATTACTCATCATACATCTAATAATTAACATGCTACTCAGCTATGGGGGCTCTATCTGCTGTTAAGCTGAAACACTAGTGTCTACAGCTGAATAGGTGCTTTATGATATTGACTGGATGATTGATATGATTTATTCAAGTGTCATAGACAGTACTAAACCCATTTTCCTTGTCCTCAAAACAAATTATGCGCATACAATTGCCACAGCTACAATCTAGCCACACTGCACAAACCATACATTCATTAATCATTCTCCAGAAGCACTGTAACCAAATTGAGCAACATCAAAAAGTCTGAAAACTAAATCTGACGCTCATCCAATGAGAACATGTTTCAGATTGTCAGAGGGGGCAATAAATCATTATTTCTATTTTCCTAAAACCATAAAGAGTTTTCACATCACAATGCAGCAAACACTCCAAAACCAAAGAGATTTTCTGAAGCCAATAATATTTTCCTTTTGGATACAGCATTGATTGATATAGCCTAACATTAGACAGGACATGTGTCATGCCCATTTTAAGTTGGATTGTTTTGCTCACCTTTGAGTTTGGCCCATCAAGGCGTCCTCAGGCAGGAGCCAGACAAGTGTGTTTCTGTGCCTGTCAGAGGAATGACTGTTTCGGGACGTCTGTGGAATCTGATAACCGTTGCCGAAGGTGCCTACGGGCGTAGTGCCACGACGGCCACAGGAATCCCTTCCAGTCTGCATCTGACTGGCACAATGCGGCGGTAATCAAAGGAGGACCTAGAACTCTGGTAGCAAGGAGCCAGTGAATTACACCCGCCAAACATACTGATACGGACCCAGACACCACCATAACTCCCTGGTTTCTGCCAGATAAAGGTTGCATTGAAAAGGTTGATATTAATTTACACACTGCCAAGATGAATTCTTCTTATCGCTTGATAAGAAGTCACTCATTCCTTGTCTTGGGTCAGCGGACTTCAGGTGTACTTGGCCTGAATCTCTTTGATCTCCAAGCGAGATCCGCTGAAGGGGTTTTGGGGATGTTCACTCACCGTGGTGGAATAAATAGCCTGGCTCTCAACTGCCCTACTTTACCTATTCCACACTATCTGTGTCAAGAGGGTGTCTGAACATTTGCAATCAGAATTTAATCTGGACTGTGAAGGTACGTTGTGATATTTAGGCTTCAGGTCTTCGCAGAACTGTGTGCACAAAACATTACAAAATTAGGGCAAGGAAGAACCGTTAAAGCAGCTCCTGCTGACTCATTAAAGTCTGCTGCAAGCGTCAGACCATCCGAGGTAGACCTCATGGGTCGATGGCCTTGCAATGGTAGGATTAGACCCAGGCTGAATCTGCATCCGGAGAGAAGTACACATGGCTTTAAAAATATGGGCCGAGAATAATCTTGAAAGCCGCTTTATTGGAAATCACTTACAAGTTATTGAGTCACGTCGTCACAAAAGCTTTACTACAGATCTTGAGTCTCGGCACACTGATGTATGTAGGCAAAATGTACATGCCGTCACAATGATTAATCTCAGGTTCTCAGGCAGGTCTTGTTGTTTTTCCATTTAAATTTAGAGTTCGGCAACTTACAGTCATGTACTCTACCTCGCATACTGATTTAAGCAATGTGGACATTGCTTCACCTTTTGTTCAGATAGTCTGGGGTTAGTCCAATGGACTAGAAGCTAATTCAGTTTTCAGGTAAGTATATAAATGGACCCCTCGGGTCACACAGAACAGGTAGACAACCTACTGCATGATTAGGGCCAGCAACATGCCAACCCAATCTGCCGTGAGACATTAAATATTCAGTGTTTTGTCAGGGATTATGGGCTTTGAGCGCAGTCTCCAGAGGACAGGTGGAACATGACCTGCTAATAGCAGTGAGACAACCTAAAAGAGGGAAACAAAGAAAGCGTTACAGGGCAGGCACTCTAACAAGGACACTGCAGTGAGAGGCCAATTTCAAAATCACACAAAAAATAGAGACTTTCTTTTAAATTTTAGCCAGGTAAGTCAGCTGAGAAAACATTTAAGGTCAAGGCTGGGAGCATGTTAACGGCTTTAAAACTACAGATTTGTAGGAATGCACACAGAGGCTTTTCTCTGAAGATGGCTCATCTGTAAGAGACTCATGTCTTACAGTGTGACTACTGATGATGGTAAAATAATTCCTTCTTCTAAACACTCCTTCTAAACAGACTTACTGTACAACAGACAAGAGCAGACGACTGCTTTTGAGCTATGTCCTAAACTCTGGATTAATCCAAATGCTTGAAATGTTTATGCAAATCCCTCTCCATACAAGCACCTTTCCATGAACAGTCTTATCCTTATGCTGAATCATCAGAATTTAGCCCTGACAATGACAGTCACCATACTGATATGTCATTGTCATGAATCCTTAGTACAGTCAGATTCCAGTCTGTGACGAGAAAGATCGCCTTTCTTTTCTCCTACTTTGAGATATGTACTTGAACAGTACTGATGAGTTGGTTGAACACAACTCGCTAACAGCCTATGCTGTTAAAAGCCTGGAAATCAAAGCTCTATTGTCCCACTAATAACTCTGAAATGAATGCAAATCAAAATTCCCCTCAAACACTTTATGATTTAATGTGAATAATCTGATTAACAAGGCTAATGGCGGGAATCCAACAATTTCTAAACATTTCGGGGTCAGTTTTGTTCATGCTCAAATTGAGTGAAAAACATGGTATTTTTTCATACACTATGTGCCAAAGCCAAACAGAACAAAATTAACCAGAATATCTAAAGTTCTGATTAATTCAACGCATTTGGATGTCAAAGCATGACAGCCACTAACCCTTACACAAGAAAGCCCACCTTGAATCTCGTTTGAAGTATGAAAAACAAAAATAATCATAAGATTCTGCCATGCAGTGAAAATAAAATTGTGTGGCCTAAATGCGAAGTGTTATGTTCAGCATATAACCAACATGGCAGATCACCAAAAGTTGGTTGTGACTCAATCTAGTTGATGTCCGTTCTCATCTTCAGGGACTAGGAAATGAAGGGAAAAGCAACATATAGAAAAGCCATCAAGGAAAACCTGCGTCCCTCTGCAAAAAAGCTGAAACTGGGTCAAAGTTCACTATAGCTGTTCATCAGGTTGTTATCATGGTGAAAGCTGGAGGGGCTACGAGACAAAATGGCCAATGTCCGTCAGTGGCCCACTCAGACTGAACCTAAATGCAATCAAAAATGTGTGCTATGATTTGTTGTGCACCAAGAATCCCAAGGAACATGATGGGCTCTATATTAGAATGGTTTAATGTCGCCAAATCCACAGCTCCATGTGCACATGCTAGCTAGTTGTTTCACTATACTAAAACACTGGTTTATTTTGATGGAGGTATATTAGAAATGTGTTTATTAAAAACTTTAGAAATGTATTACAAGTGGGACCAGAGAGATGTGTGCGGAAGCCTGGAGAAGCTAAACGTTTGTTAATGAACAGAGAATAGCCATTAGACCGGCAATAATTAGCATGCAAATTACTGCCTGACAAAATGACATGACCACCACAGCCTTCGCCCTGACTGTGTAGTAAACCTCCCTGGTTGTGGCCGTCAGGCAATGTCTCAACATTTCTCTCATTAATCAATAAGGAAGAGCAGAGAAGGGATAAGTAATTACTTTAACACGGTAGATCTATTTATTTTTTTTAATCACCGAGGGACCACTGAATCACTCCCAAGCGAATCCTGGGGTGCAGCGTACCTCACCGTACCGGTTTTTATTTCGAAAGGGCGAGAGATGAGAAAAAAAAAAAAAGTCAAACGTTCTACAGGAAGTCTAGTTGATTGAATAAGAAAGAACAAAACAGGAGGGAAATAGGATGCTGTGTTCTGGAATCAACGGC
Organism: Esox lucius; assembly: GCF_011004845.1. NCBI lineage: Eukaryota > Metazoa > Chordata > Actinopteri > Esociformes > Esocidae > Esox > Esox lucius. The sequence continues at coordinate 11,329,971 of NC_047592.1, read as the reverse complement.
AGGTATCTGTGCCGGTTCTGCTGAACACGGATGATGCATTACAGGAGCCAGAGCCAGTGACAGCTGAATACTCAGGAGCCCTTCCGACCAGAGAGTGGGAGGAAAACTCAAGAAAAAAATTTAACCGACAACTGATCCGGTGAGAACGGCAAAAACACGTGCAGGGACAATGGAGGCACAGTGAAAGGGAAATGTAGGGGAGAGACTTGAAACACCTTTATAGACTTACAAGTGTTACTGCAAGGCTTTGGAGCAAATTGACAAGATAAATGATTGGTTCTGAAATTAACCCGACTAAGGAGAAAACGTGTAGATCGTGAAGCTTTAGATTCTCTGAAGCGCCTTGACTGATTTTATAGTTGTCGCACAGTCTCTATCACTGCTCTCTAAAAAGGTAGTTAGGCAAGCATGTCCTGCCGTGAACACAAAAAATAAATTGTTTTTAGTATATAAGAATGCTGACTGAGCCTTGTTTTTTTGCGAGAGGACCTGTACAATTCCGATAGCTTCCCCGTTACTCACAGAGGCCAAGCACTGCTGAAAAATTCAAGGACTTGCTCTGTGAATGTGTTAAAAAGGAATGCGTGCCATGAATACAAATTAAATCGCCTACTGTAGCCATTGTGTTGGCCATAAGATTACAAGCAGAACAGGTTGTGGCCTATTGAAAAATTTAATTTGATCCACCACTATTCTTCATCCAGATGCACAGATTACAGAACCACGCATGAATAAACTTGTTGTCAGTAATATAACATTATACAGTGTAGGGCAACAATGTCTCTCACACACTTATTTCCGATACGGAAGGTAAAAATTATAGAAGTGACTTATGAAATGGACTGTGCAAGCGATGATTAGTGAAACAACGGCAGTGAAGCCTTTTTTAGAACAGATCACAGCTCTATTGAAAGCAGATCGAGTTACTGGTTTCATCCATTATGCTACAAGCCTCATCAAAGTAATTCATTGCATTGGTCAATACAGAGATTTCTATCACGGCTGGGGCGGACACGCGGTCCGGGCTAGAATGTTTAACGATAATGGTTCTTCATCTAGGATTAGTCTACTTCACGTATGATGGCCCTTCTCACTGCCACGACTAATCTCAGAATTGGAGGGTTATTATGGGACTAAGTCACAAACTATACCAGTGGTTCTCAACTCAAAGCCTGGGAAAACAGAGTTCGGGGGCGTATTCTATTTTACCTTGTAGCGAATTGCATTCACCTATAACATAATCTCCTAAATATGTGGTTAAATTTAGTTGGCATGTAGACCACTTCATTTAACTCAAAGCTACATGTGTATGCTACTGCTCCTCACGGAAGTACTAACTGTCAAAACATGCGTCCAAAACCAGTACCTGGACTATCATGGTACCACATATCTAATATATCGGCTCTGCACCTTGAATAGTCGAGGTCAACAGTAAATCCCTGTTTAGAGGGCCAGAACTGAAACCAGCAGCACTCGGGGGCCCCAGGCTCCAAGTACGTAAGTCCAAACATGAAATCAGACAGATTACGCTGAATGATGTTCATTAAAAACCAGAGACATTAACCTATTGTTTTCAGCCTGATCTGAATAGTACTGTAGGAGATGAAGCACAAGACCAAAAGTGCAACACCTTCCTACCAAACCATTAAGCTTCTTACAAATCAATACTGCAATTGATCAAACCTCATATCAGTACCTTACCTACTCACAGCGTTCAGGGAACACTTTGTTGTGTAGTCAAGTAGTCAATAACGAAGAAAGGTTTGCCAGAGTCAGGAATTGGGCATATTCCAATTGGATTTACAACTGCTGTTTATATCCGTAGTCATTAATAATTAATACATTATTGTGTTAGCATATTTCTTTTGAGTAATGCCAGACAATACCCTATCATCCAATGTTATAGATTTAAAAACACATTTCTGTCAAATAAAACAGCAACTATAAGCAAAAAATACATACTTTAGTGAAAAACTGAGAACGTGATTGGACGAGTAAGCATATCAGAAAGCAACATACTATCACTTCACATCTCCAAAGGCAGAAACCTTTCACAAAACGTTAAGAACTAAGTATTTTCCCCATTAACAGACATAGAATTATGAAACTAAACATTGCTATGTTTTGTCGGTCGGGTATAAAATACAAAATATAATTATTACCCAGTTTTCATCAGACCACCACTCCTTGCACCATACTTTACATGGGGAGCACATCACTGAGTAAGAGCGGAAAACACCTTACACAAGCTTCCCATTGGTAGAGCACACATCTCGGCAAGGTCATTAAGGTCACGCCAGAGTGCCTGGAATGGCTGCAATAAGATATTCTTACACATTCCAGTAAAGTAATGAATGTGCTCCACCTAATGCCAAAATGTCCTCTAAATGTACACGCATTAAGTGTTGTGTATTCGCGTCCATTTTTAAAGAGTACGGAGCAGCTTTTGTACACACAGTTCCATGCACCACATTTTCAGCACCTCTCAACAGCTTAATGTCACCTCGCACGCACGCAAAATAATCAACAAGCATTCTTTTTGTGAGGCAGCCAAATAAATGTACTACCAAAACAGGGACATTATGTCTGCTAAACCAGAGACCCTACAGGGCAGACAATGTTCTCTGGTGAGTACAGTGCCTTCATAATAAATGGACTGAAAATCCCTGAAATGAGAGACAAGAATAAACAAACAGTGACGTACATATACAGTAATGCTCTGGAAATACAGTATCCATAGTCTCAAAAGATCATGTTCTATCCACATGCTTCTTTAGGAAGCCTTTGTTCTGTATTCACTAAGTCACAGCTTAATCTGCAATAACACAATATAATCGAATATGTTATCTAGTTAAATGTCATCGGTATATTATCTCAAAAGATTTGCAAATATCAAATGGGAGTTTTACAGAAGTTACAATCAATCTATTGATACACACAGTTTGACAATCACACTTAAATCAAGCAAGCAATGCAGTTACACAATATTTTGTTTTACCCATGCTAATTTGCCCTGATGCAGGACCTTTCAAGAGACTCGAGGAAGAACAAGGTCAATTGGTCACAGCCACCTAAATCCCACAACTAAACTTCACTCCACAAACACCACTTTGAATGATCAACAAAAAGCTGTGGCTGAACGTCTGGGACAGCAAGTTAATGGGAACTCAAAGTAAAAGGTACATGAAAATGATCTCAAAACAGAAAAAACTCAGATTCACTTGCTCAATTTTGTTTTCATAGACTTAATTTAAAATTAATTTATGTTTTTTTTTCACCATCAATCTACAGAAAATACCCCATAAGAAATATGTTCCCATTTGTTTACAATGAAAAACTGAAATATGTTATCAGGTACATATATTCAGACCCTTTGCAATGACCGGATTCCAACACCAGGTCTTGGTCAGAGAGGTGCAAGAATCCAATGGACCATAACCAGGTTTCAGCCATTTTCTACAGAAATGGGAGAACCTGCCAGAAGGACAACAATCTCTGCAGGAATCCTTTATGGTTAAGTGGCTGGATGGAAGCCACTCATGAGTTAAAGCCATATTACATACTTGCCAACTGAAGGACTATAAAATCATGAGTAAAAATATTATCTGGTCTGATGGGAACAAAATCAGCACAACAATAACCTAAAGCACACACACTAGACAACTCTAGAGAGGCTACGGGACAAGTTGGTGAATATCCTTGAGCAGCCCAAAGCCAAGACTTGAACCCCATTTAATCATCTGTGGGAGACCTGAAGGTCACAGTTCACCAACACTCCCTATCAAGCCTGACCGACCTTGAGAAGAGCTACAAGAAGAATGGGAGAAAATGCCCCATACAAAGCTGAAAGGGCCATAACCAAGAAGACTTGAAGCTGTAATTGTTGCCAATTAAATAATTTTCAAAAGGCACTGTTTAAAGCTTGAAGACAGAGATTTTGTTGTTGTTCGACCAAACATTGGAATGGGGGGAAAGCGTGATCTAGGTGACGCTGACCGTGGTGTGATTGTTGGTGCCCGGCATGGCGGTTCCAGCATCTCAGAAATAACTGACCTTCTGGAGTTTTCAGACACTACAGTCTCCTGAATTTAGGGAGAATTTTGAATGAACATTTTTTTTTAAATACAAGCAGCAGCTTTTCTGTGGGCAAAAATATGAGACAGACCAGACTAGTTCAAGCTGACAGAAAGGCCACAAGTACACAAAATAACTGCTGACACAATGCATCAAATCTCATAGCGAATGGAGGCAAAAATGGGGTCCTACCCGATAACAAATAGCTAATTAAGTGTACTTAACGAAGTGGCTGCTGAGCGTAAAACTAAACACCAAGAGACATTTATATATCAATGGCAGCCAGGTACAAAGTAAGTTTGGTTCGCCACACTTCTTTAAGGACAGCATGTTGCTCTATGAATCTTTTTTAACACCAGTGATCGGCTGAACATGGTTCTCAGTGACGTCCCTCTGTGCAGTGCAGGTCAGGAATGCTGAGAGGGTTGTACAGGTCATCCGTCTCCCCGACCCCGGGTGTTTCCCCCCCTCTACTCTAACTTGGCACACGTTTATACATCAACTAGACATCACAAGGCATCGCAAGCAATAAAGCGTCTGATAAATCTTAAATGTGGCAGTTTTATGCTTCACTGGAAGCTTTGCACTACTTTGCTCTCCATAAACGAACATGTTACGGAAAAGCTTCCAAGAATTATGACTAACATCACTACCCAGACGGTAACAACTTTTTTTTTTTTACCCTTCCTCTGCAAGACTGAGAAAGCAAGGGAAGGCTACATTAGATCCCCTCAGAAACATTACCTGCATGGAGCGTGCCCGTGACGAGTCTATACAGGTACTGGGCAAACTTGAACATTTCCCTTTTGCACCGCCTTCTGCAGCTCCCCATGTCGTTTTCGGGGGTCAAGGGTGAACGCCACGTGCCCCTGGCGTGCGCTTCAGAGTGGTGGCCGCGGTGGACTTGAGTGTGAGCGTGCGAGCGTGGAGAGCACCCGGGTTTCTTCTTTAATGTGATGCGTCTCAGCACTTCTCAGCCGCCTCCAGGGGCTAGGCTCAGATGACTGGCGGGACGCAGCGAGCGCTCTGACACAATCATTAATATTTCCTCATCGGCAGTTTAGCGATGGGTCCCCAAACGGCTTCTCTATCTCTCGCTCTCCCTGTTCAGTGGCTCTCCGTGCATTCTCGTTCTCCCTCCAACTGAAGCTACTTAACAGCTATTCTCTCAAAACCCCTCTCCCCTATTTCGTGGTACAGTAGCTCTCCACCTCTCTCTCTCTCTCTCTCACACAGACACACACACACATACACACTCTCTCACTTGCTTCCCCACTATGCTGGCTTCTCACTCTACTCAGCACCATCTGTGGATGTTTTGCCCTAGCCGACGGTTGCCATGAAGGGAGGGGCCTGTTTGGCCCTAGGGAGGAGCGATGAAAAAGAGTAGAAAGAGGAGAAACAGGAGGACAGCGAAAGAAGAGGTGAAAGGGGTAGGGGAGAGTGTCCATCTTAAAGGGCAACAGTTTGTTTCAGCGGGGTGAAGGAGAACGTCATGAATAGGTTTTCATTTTGGTTGTGCTTACTTGCCCCACGACACAAGACTTTAACACTTAGACAGAATTGTCATTCATGGAGAACCAGCTGCACTAATTGTGCTCCATCCAATAACACGGCATGAGAGAGACCGACCCATGCAGCCGGTATCGCTGACAGGTTTATACAGGACAAATGAAGCACACCAAGCCTAGTCAATGTCCATAGCAAAACCGCATTGAGATGTTTCTGCAGGAGCTAAACAGTTGAAACTAAAACATGACCACAAATGTTACTGCTTTAAATGACTTCAAGATGGAAGAGTGGGACAAAAATGTCACAGTAATATGAGAGATCAACAATTACATGAAGTGTTTGGTTGCACTCATCGCAGTATAAGGTAGCACAACGTGTTATGGGTTATGAGCCAATCAATTCATACAGGGGTACATCGGCTGTTGCATAGCTTTGTTCAATAAATACTGTATGTTAAATAAGTATAGAAAAATTGCTTTTGTTTTTTGTTCCTTCAGATTCCATTCATTTAATATTAGGTATGGCTGAATATTAAACAACATTAATGGCAAAAAATATAAAAAGAAAATCAGAAATACTATTTCACAGGTATCTTGGGGCTGATACCTTACACAACTACCGTTATAGGCACTGAAGAAAAGGGCACCCCATAAAACTTTTAGCATATTTATCAAAAATAATGTGCAGGAACTCAAAACGTAGAAAACGTAATGAAAGGAAATGTTTTCTGCCTAAAAAAAAAGCAACAGAAAAACTCATGGGGAATCTGAACGAGTTCAGTCGTCCTTCAATGAATCAGCAACGAAAGCAGATTTGGGGCCCGTCAAGTGACACAGCGCTCTAAAACCCTGTGTGAGTGATTTAGAGGTGTCAATGGATTGGCACCATTTCCCAGGACACAGGAGACACAGCTGGATTAACAGAGAGGAGATACAAAGATAAGTAGGGGAAGGGCAAAAAGGCAGACCGAAAGACAAAGAAATAGAGAAAGACAAATATATACAGAGAGTATGCAGAGGACAGAAGGAGGTTAACGCAACAAGTCCGTGAAGAGGCGGCCTGCATCTAATTAAAGGTTAATAACAGCCAGGGAGCCAAAAATATCTTAACTGCCTTGATAATGACTGACAGGCTGTGGCTATTACATTTTGGCCATGAGCAAGTGCTTGTGCTATGAATGAGGACGAGTACATAGGCTTCTCAGACCAATTGGATTTTACCACAATAACGCACTCCCCAAAAGAAAAATGTGAAAAAAAAGTTAAACCTACTATGAAATGAGGTTAGTGTTGAATAGGTCCGGTCATGCAAACAGGAAAGGCCAGCCTATTTTAGGAATGTCGCTCCCAAGTGGAGAGTTCTTTCTGCGAGTGCCACCGTCGTCCCTAAGGATTCCAACCTCTCCTCTTTCGCCGGCAAATGACTCTGAAATACACGGTTAAGACAAAAAAGAACAGGGGAGTGTTTGAGCATCTGTATACCTCGGTCACCTCTGACCCCCTGGTTTCCAATTCCAACAGGGTTTCCAATTAACAAACAGGACTTCTTTTATGGCTATCTCAAATTCCACTGCAGTTACGCGGGGGTATTTTAAGGACACTGAGTGACATGAGGACAATGGAGGACTGGCAACACAAATGGATGAGTCAATTGGAACCACAGTCATAACACAGCAGAGAGTGCACGTTACAGAACATCATAGCACCATTATAACCGCAATCTCCCATCTTTGCTGTATGAGCAAGGGACCGCTTTACAGAGCATAAAACGCAGCTATTGTGTTTATCAAAATACACACAAAAGGTATACAACGCATGGCCACCACATTCCATGCCCATACATGTAGACCAGCCATGTTTGCGTCAATGGAAATCGCCATGACGACAATGGCAATAGTATGCAGTACATGGCTTGAATCAGTCCGGGAGGAAGTGTGGCGCAGGCCTCTTTGTAGGCCCTGTTGACACCATGCTAGATGATGCATTAGTCAGGTTCTGTGTTTATATTGTTATTTAAAATAGGATTAAGTCAGAACATGGACACTTTTTGAAAACCTTTCGGAAATGTCAAGACTTAAGAATACAATTTTTATAATTTATCACATTTTATTCATTATTTCAGTCAAGATCTGTTGAACACCTGCTTGTGGCTGAGGTGTTGGAGTCAAAAAGAAATAAATGAGCAAATGAGGATCTTCACAGTAAGTTCTTTGTCTGGTTCCACTCCAAATCAAAACATGCTGGAGTACAGAACCAAAACAGTGAACAATTATTTCACTGCACTGTTTCTGTTCACATAGGAAAACTCTTTCAACCAAGGGAAAGTTCTATGTAAATTGGGAATGGATTAATTGAGGTAGCCCTGGCGTTAGAATTCACCAATCATCCATCATCGGATTTAATCTCCACCAAGGGAGAAGACAGGAATGTTCATTCTGTGCACTACTTATTGCTCTGGCCAACAAGCCTTGTGCGCAAAGAGTAAGGCCTCATTTAGCAATACATGTTCATAAGACTAATGATGTTTTGAACGTACATGGACAATAATCTACTGGTTAACCAAACTCCAATCCAGTATCCCAGTCCTACTGGGTCAATTCATTTTGTAACCTTTCTTGATTTGCTGGCATAAGACAGAACAGATGCGCATACAGTGAGGTAAAAATTATTTCATCCCCCTGCTGATTTTGTATGTTTGCCCACTGACAAAGAAATTATCAGTCTATAATTTTAATGGTAGGTTTATTTGAACAGTGAGAGATGCCGTGTTGTTATCTAATGTAACAAAGCATACATTGATTCTATAATTCCACAGTTGGGAAGAACTAATACCATACAAATGGTATTCCAGAATATCCCTATATTCAAATATTTTTTATGAAGAATTGGACTCAGTCATTAATCGTAAATCACAAAGAATTTGTATAAGACACCTATACAAATCTGAGACAGAAAGAAGATTGTCTCATTCAAATGATGTAATTTATTAATGGGCTGCTAACATCCATGATTTCATGTTTGACATTACAATGCTCTGGCTTCCTCCTGCTAATAGGAAGTGAGGATTGCCAGAAATTACTTCATGATCATAATCCTATTATACATAGCTCATTCCATATCTGAAAGAAAATTAAGGGGAATTTTGACCATAAACCCATGTCATATATGACGAAATATGACATTCGTAAGACGAAAATTCTTAAAAGCATCAGATGTTCCAGATCCCCCATAGTGTCATTATTCAGTTCTGTCCCAGTCTGTAATTAGCATTATTAGCAACGTCAAAATTCATGAAGGGAAACGTTTTGTACCGATATCGTCAAGCTGCATTGCAAGCGGAATGCCCCTCCAAAACACTTCAAACTACATTCAATGTGCCTCGGTAGCATGGATTTTTCTAAACGGTACATTGATGAAACAGCCGGCGGAATTGGCTGACTTCAAACTGGCACTAGCGAGCTTTCCTATAGCCACCATACACAGCTTCTGTTCTTTGGCAGTGATGTCATCGAGGTGAGCGTAAACTTTATCCTAACCAAGCTATGTGAAGATAGGCGGCTTTGCCTAGCTTTTTAAGATTGCGGCTAGATTACACTTAGGTATATTATTGCAATATATATTTATTTTTTATTCTGACTACTTAGATGTTGTGTGCCATGAAACAAGAACGTCACTGTGCAGGATGAGGCGGTGTTATTCGCTGGGTTTGACAAATACACTTTGAACTTCTGGATTTCCTTTGTTTGTATCGATGTCGACTTCTGCCTGCTCGTTTGCCTGCTCGTGGATCTTGAGTTGATTAAATTCTACCCGCTCTGCAATTGGGACAATACCTCTGCTTCTCCCAAGCCATATTATGGGATAATCAATGGAGCAACTTCGCCAACGCGACATACAATTTTTGCGAGAAACAGATCCATTTACCTATAGAGGATCGTGACCCACGTTCGCTTAGAAGAGGACTAAAGGCGAATGCAATTCCATACATTTACCCAGTTCAACCAGTGGAGACAAGACAGATCGTAAGTAATATTTCTGATTGTTATGTCATAATACAGTGATTCCCAACTCCAGTCCTCGAGTACTCACAACAGCACACATTTTTTGTTGTAGCCCTGGACAATCACACCCAATTCAACTCAATGAGAGCCTGATAATTAGTTGAATCAGCTGTGCTTGGCTGTGGCTACAATGAAAATGTGTACTGTTGGGGGGTACTTGAGGATTGTAGATACACACATTGACTCCAGATATTCTGGGCAAGGGTTGGGAATTAACGTGTTCACCATCAACTGTCCAAGGTGAATATCAAAGGTGAAATGAGTAACTAGCTTTCTAGTTAGCAAACACTAACATTAATTTACTGTGTATACACTTACTCTTTCCAAACAAATGCATGGATTGATACAATTGTGAACAAAACTGACCGGTAAACACAGAAAGTACCAGTTTATTCTAAATGAGAATAATATTGCAAAAATTAAAAGGTTACATTCGAAGAATACAACATCCACTTGTTTGCTCTTTTGCGATAGGGGGACGTACGGTTTCCATTCATTAATTTGTACGAAGCTAATAACCCTAACTACTGACTGAGACAGATCTGAACAATGGATTGTTTTAAAAAATTACTATGTACTGAAAACCAACTGGGACTAAGGGGACTGTCACCAAAATATGATTTTTGGACAAATTATCCCTTTTGTGAAAACCCTTTCGCAATGAGAGACCTAGTCAATCATAACATTAGAGATACACAGACAGGTGACAAATTAAAATAAAAACCTGAAAAAATTAGTGGCGAACAAATTCAGACGCTTCTATACAGGCATACTGCATGATACAAATCAAGCAATAAACATAAACAAGAGTGGTGTTCCATCCATCCAGTTGAGTTCCTCAGAATCTGACCCAACGAGAAAAGAAGCCGTTTTATCTGCTCATGGTGGCTCAACACCTTACTGAGACACTTTGTTGGTCTTTCGTTAATTTGCCACCCATCTGAACAGTAGATATGAGAACCTGACACCCTTGAACGTCTGAGGGAAACCTATAACATCCACAGACTAGCCATTTGCTTGAGAACATGTTTCTTTCTTTGAAAATAAGACATTCCCCGCTTCAAATTGCGCTTCACGTCAACAAAACCTGTGTCTCATCAGTATAACGCATTTCAATCTGTCAACTCACCCTCAAGGATCAATGACACATCTGACATTCCAATTTTCCATAGAGCATATAGCCAAAACAAATCTGAATTAATCTGAAAGGTTACCAGCATACCAATAAACCTTATCGTTAAAAATGACTAAATCACTAATTTCAAACCTTTTTACAGTAACAAATCCATAAAGACTTGGTTGAGCAAACATAGCAATTGCTGAAGGATTTGAAACATATGAGGAGAAATATCTGGAAACAATACAGGAAACAATTTCAGATAGTACACAAAAGGTCTGGGTTGTCTGCACAGGGACACTTACTGAGCAGCACATTGTCATCAGCCTCAGAAAGCTAAATGTAATGATGGATATCATCCAATTTGCAAAGTGACAGTAAATGTGAGTGTAAGAGCTGGGTATGTTTTTATTATTCTGAACACCCTTTTTGGTTATTTATGGTAATCAGTGCACCTGGTGGTGGTGGAGGAAGTAGAGTTTATTAGCTGTTCACCTGCGTGGTTTTAGGGTGGAGATAGGGGGTGACGAGGGAAGTCATTTTTGTTGACCGTTATCTAAACGCTATCTAAACGCTGTACTGTCATATCGAATGTCTGAGAAACAATTATGGAATGTTTCAATACACGACCTTGTTTGCTTCTCATGATAATAAAACAACAAAATGCAGTATTCGAATTTGTCATCATTGAAGCGCGTCTGACAATTGAGTTTTCCCTGCTCAGCCTCTCGGCCGACAATTTTTGCGGCTCTCAGATTGTCGCCCACAGGGAGACTGTCACTGGTATAAATAAAGTACCTCAAAAGTGCAATCAATGAATTTCTAATGCCTCTGGGGAAATAAATTGAATCGTACTTCAAGACTATTTCAACTCCCTGAAATCCAGGGGTGCTTTGAAAATGATTTCACAACAAAATGACATAAACACTAATGTATCCACAGAGGGAAACTGTGCATTGGACAATAACCAAAAACTAAAACCAGTCTCATGTCCCACTTGACAGTGCAAAGGCAAAATTTCACACACCGCATTTGGAGAGTTGAAATGTCTCATATAGGGCTAATGAGGAAAAAAATATTAACATTTTACATTGTGCAACAGAGCAAATGATAGGATAGTGGTCTGGTTTAATTAAGTTAATTCAGAGGGAGGGTGTTCTCTCTCAAATCCTGACTTATTTCACTGAACTAAAAATGGTAATTGAAGTGTCAGTGAGACTTTATTAACCAAGTATGAAACCCTATGGTTATACAAACAGTCCCAAACATAGGCTCTGCAGCAATAAGTATGAGGTCTGAATGGCTTTACACCTTGGGCTTTCATGAAATTAGCCAAATTAATAGATTTTGTCTATGTGTAAGATCATATTTATAGGTTGAGCTGAAATTAGACTCTGTGGCGCCAGTGAAAAATGTTATTGTGGATTCCTGTCTTCAAACATCAGTGGCACATGACTGTATAGCGGTAACAGAGGTCCCATGGCTACCACAAAACTGCATGGCTACCACATAACTGCTGTGGTAGCCATTAGAGGTGAAACGGTACATGTATTCCTATTGAACCATTTGGTACAGGGTCAATACATTAATCATATTTTATAGCTAGGAAAATATATATTATATTGTAAAAAAATAAATACTATTGCATAAACCAATGGCAAATAAATTAACAAGGGGAAAATATCTAAATGCTAATTTTTCTTAAAATAAAACTAAGTGGTTTCATCTCATAACTGTATGCAGCCTCGCTCATTACTGAATGCAGCCACGCTCATTAGTTATTTCACTCCAGCAAAAAAATGGAGTGTAGAGACTGTGGGAACAGCAATTGTCCTATGAAGTAATTAGCAGTTAGCTAAACGCAAAGGAGCAACATGGCAAGCCTGAACTACGAGCTGCCCCAGTATTATTTAGGTCAGCCGTCTGTGAACATTTCGGTCTCCCTGTAAACTATAATGGCAATTGCCAACGAGTGGTGGATAAAACTTTGACAACATTTAGTCTCTGTTCATTGAAGATTATGTCGATAGCCTATTCAAGTGGCAATATGAGTAACATGACTACACATCTACCAAAATACTCCCTTTATATCCCGCACCGTGTATACACAGCACCATTCATTTTATAGCTTTGTGTGTATACAAACCTGAGTATTAACCACACCCATATATAAACCGCATTTGCCTGAAGAAATTATGACTCGTTATGACATTGTACATTAATATTAAACATCTGTCATAGGGCTCAACCAAAATTAATTTGATGAAGAATTAAATGTTTTTGAAAACTCTAACGTCAATCGTTTTATATTTGCTACATGAGTTTGAGACCTCTACGTCATCAAGCAATCATTTGTGGAAAAGTGGGCCATTGGAAACCCATATATTAACCGCTGTGGTTGAAAAAAAATTCAAAACCTGTGAATAAGCCACAGTTTATAAACAAGAAATTACAGTATTTTTTGTTACACATGGAAAATAGAAAATGTATTCTCTCAAGTACAAAATAATTATCTGCTAGCACTGCTATGTGACTAAATTTTGATATATGCTGCTGGACTATGCACTCTTGTTGAAGTGAATACTTTTTTCATGTTATAAGGCAGACACTGATGTTCTGTTGTCCTTTTGTTTCCATATGTTCCTGGGAATTCAAGCTACTCATGTTTACTAATATAACAAATGGATAAGCTAAACACAAATTACATTTTTTAGGCATTTATATTTTTGATGGATTAAAACCGTAACGCACCGTGACACCACTGCACCATATCGTACCAAACCTGGAGTTTTGTGAACCGTTTCACCCCTAGTAGCAATGGGAGAAATGTTGACCACACTGATTTGTGATCATTAAGGTGCTTATCAGGGTCTGATCTCAGTAGATACATAAAAATGCTTTTTCTTAGAAGAATTTGAAGTACCAAGGGCTATCCATGTCAAACAAACTCTTAGACCATGGTAAGCAACATTTATTCTCCTAGCTGAGCGAATTGAATTAGCAATTTTGGAATTAGCGAAGTGATTGAGCACCGGTCAGAGAAAAGTGGGTTCAATGATCAGGTCCAGGTCGGCTCAATGCTCAAATTATACAAATCCATTAAGGGTAGACCACTAATCAATGTACAGTGAGCCACCAGCTACAGCATGCTTGGGAAAGGCTGTTTAAAGGACACAAGGAAAGTATTGCCAAAAGCTACAGTGGGGAGAACAAGTATTTGATACACTGCCGATTTTGCAGGTTTTCCCACTTACAAAGCATGTAAAAGTCTGTCATTTAAATCATAGGTACTCTTCGACTGTAAGTGACAGAATCTAAAACAAAAATCCAGAAAATCACATTGTATGATTTTTAAGTAATGAATTTGCATTTTATTGCATGACATAAGCATTTGATACATCTGAAAAGAAGAACTTAATATTTGGTACAGATATCTTTGTTTGTAATTACAGAGATCATATGTTACCTGTAGTTCTTGACCAGGTTTGCACACACTGCAGCAGGGATTTAGGCCCACTCTTCCATACAGACCTTGTCCAGATCCTTCAGGTTTCGGGGCTGTCGCTGGGCAATACGGACTTTCAGCTCCCTCCAAAAATGTTCTATTGGGTTCAGGTCTGGAGACTGGCTAGGCCACTCCTTAGTTGCCCTGGCTGTGTGTTTCAGGTCATTGTCATGCTGGAAGACCCAACCACGAACCATCTTCAATGCACTTACTGAGGGAAGGAGGTTGTTGGCCAAGATCTCGCAATACATGGCCCCATCCATCCTCTCCTCAATACGGTGCAGTCGTCCAAAGAATTATGTTTCCACCTACATGCTTCACGGTTGGGATGGTGTTCTTGGGGTTGTACTCATCTTTCTTCCTCCAAACACAGCAAGTGGAGTTTAGACCAAAAAGCTCTATTTTTGTCTCATCAGACCACATAACCTTCTCCCATTCCTCCTCCGGATCATCCTGATGGTCATTGGCCAACTTCAGACGGGACATGCGCTGGTTTGAGCAGGGGGACCTTGCATGCACTGCAGGATTTTAATCCATGACGGCATAGTGTGTTACTAAAGGTTTTCTTTGAGACTGTGGTCCCAGCTCTCTTCAGGTCATTGACCAGTTCCCTCACCTGATCCCTCACCTTCCTCATGATCATTGATGCCCCACGAGGTGAGATCTTGCATAGAGCCCCAGACCGAGGGAGATTGACCGACATCTTGAACATTTTATAATAATTGTGACAACATTTGTTGCCTTCTCACCAAGCTGCTTGCCTATTGTCCTGTAGCCCATCCCAGCCTTGTGCAGGTCTACAATGTTATCCCTGATGTCCTTACACAGCTCTCTGGTCTTGGCCATTGTGGAGAGGTTGGAGTCTGTTTGATTGAGTGTGTGGACAGGTGTCTTTTATACAGGCAACAAGTTCTAACAGGTGCAGTTAATACAGGTAATGAGTGGAGAACAGGAGGCCTGTGACAGCCGGAATTCTTACTGGTTGGTAGGTGATCAAATACTTATGTCATGCAATAAAATGCAAATTAATTATTTAAAAATCATACAATGTGATTTTCTGGATTTTATTTTTAGATTCCATCTCTCACAGTTGAAGTGAACATATGATAAAAATGACAGACCTCTACATGCTTTGTAAGTAGGAAAACCTGCCAAATAGGCAGTGTATCAAATACTTGTTCTCCCCACTGTATGTGAAAAACCAAAATAGCCTCATTGGCAAACACTGAATCGGTTTATAGTCAGTTATCATTGTGAAGTTACCAGGATCATTATAAAACAAGGATGGATAAGAGGTCAAAGCCTATAGTTGCATTATTAGGCTAACAATAATCTCCTTACCAGAAATTTCGACCCACATTTATGTATAGCCTAGTGGGCTCTTTCTAGAAGATCACAGCACTTATGTTTGAGGTGGTGAGAGAACACAAAGTACTAAATGTAGTGGTGCCAGCTTGACACTAACTTCTGAAATATTTCTCTCATCATTAAGAAGTAGCCTATCAAACTGTCTCGAGAGGGAGAGCTGCAATGGCTCAGAAGGCAACAAATTGACGCCAAGCTCGAGGCAGAATTGCTCTGTCTGTGATACAAGGAATTTATCGCACCAAGCCATTTCCTGAAACGAGACAGGTTATTATACACCAAGCAGGCTTAACTGCTATGACATCAGCGTGCTAATGTTAGCCATCTTGCTCCCAGGTCACTGAAGACCGGAAAAGTGGTGTTCAGCCTTTTGTTAATATGAATCCGGGGAAGTTCTGCATCTACTCAAGGAGGGCGTACAGTATGTCAACACATAACTAGGCATTGCTAAACCATGTGGATATTCATCTGAATTCAGGGTGAGTGCAGGATTTGGCAATATGGCAGCTGCCATGGGGTATTTGGATTATTTGTCATTCTTAACTCGCATGTCTCTGTCTCCCAGCACTTCGCTAACGGTTTCCCCGACACAGAGTATTGACACAACGCTAAATAAAAGCACTGCACCGAAACTCTGTCAATCAATGCAATCCTTCTCGTTGGAAATTAATAAATCATCCTCCAGAATATTTGGCGCCCTCGGAAAAGATGATCAGAAGAGGCTCTACGGTGTTTAATCAACCTTTTCTTTACTAATAATGCCAATAATTGTATAGAGAACTGTGTATGGTTAGGCTTTGGACATCCTGTCAGTGTTTTTCTCTCCACAGGAACACGTTTTCCAATAAAAAGGCAGAAGCCTAATACTACGAAAAGGCTCAGGATGACCATCCTCTTCGAAAGAAATGTACCTTTATAAACATTGTCAGGCCCCAGAATGAAAGCAGACAGGAAAACTATTGGGATAATTCCAGGTTGTGATACTGACACAAAGACTTTGTCCTGCTCTTCCCTTCAACTGTTCATTTTCTTTGGTAACAGCTGCCTCTTCTTTTCTTCATAGGGTTGTAAATCTGTCTGTCGATGTCCATTAACTTCTCTCTCAGAGTTAATTTCTGTTGTTTTTCCAGAACAGTGTTTAATGGGAGTCTTCAACCCAGGCAGTATATAAGAGACTGCGCTTTCCCTCCCTACTCACATTCAGCTCATTGATTACAGCAAGAGCGCCGGGTCCAGTATATTAAAGGGAGACTTCTGTTCAAATGCAGTGATTTCACAGAAGGCAGGACATCATAAAGCGGTGCCATACGCGCGCATGGAAGCTCTGCAGGATTTCACAAAAAGAGTGTGGCGCCTGCAGCCTAATAACGCACACTTTAGGAATCGTTCCAATGTTTATTAATGGGATCTATAGGTGAGGCTCCTATAACGGCAAGGTAAAAAGCTACTTTCAGCAGTGCCAGTGCCAAAAGCAGCACACCAATCTATGACAATATATTGTTCCCATTTGCTCACAGATGACTACAGCGAGACAGCGCTGATAGAATCTAGAATGACTCATGCCTGACAGTAGAAAACCTTCAAGGACCACTAAATGAAGTCCTAATGCATCTCATATTGTGAACAACTAGGCTTCAGAGCCATTGCAATCATCATAACCATCATCCGGGGAGACACTCATCTGAACCACTGCCTTCTTAAGGGAAAAAGAGTGACATCGAATCAGATGTCTCATATGTGCTTTCGGTGCTGAGCTGCAGCAGGCCACTCCGAAGGCCAAAAACTTCTTTAGTCACCGTCCACCGAGCAGTCAGACTGCCAGTTTATATTTAGGGACAAACAGAGGAGCCAAAGACAGGTAGTGTAGATGCAGCCATAAAGTGTCAACGGGACATGAGGACAAAGGGAAACCCCAAAATGTCAGGAACATCTTCTAGACTGTTCTACACTTTCCATATTAATGAATTAATCTCTTCTACGTCTCATTTTGGTAGTGTAAGGGACGGTCCTAAAACTTCAAAGGGGAGAATAAATATCCTCAGAGACCTCAGAGACGAGGTCTGTATAAAGATGTCACTGATGGCAACGATTATCTTCTAGTCTCCTGGGGCCAACTGACAAATTAGTCAGGGAGCAGACATGGAGGTTCCGGGAGTAGGCGACACAGATGGGGAGGACAGAGAGCGATAGCGAAATGGAGAGTAATGTAGACCTCAGGGCTGGGGAAATAAAGACGACCATCCCCCAATCCATCGCGCTCGCTGATTGAGTGAGAGCTCTAAGCTCATTTAGCCTCAGGAAAAACAGTAATTTATTTCCATGCAGTCCAAAGGCCCATCTCTTTCACTTTCCATCCATCGGGGGAGAAAACACTTTAAATATGATGACCTCAACAGATGTATACCATCCACCTCACTATGTACTGGCATAGAAGTAGACAAGTTGAGTGGTACCACAGTGGTGCATATGTGGGGCCAATTTACACCATGGACATACACGTAAAAACCCATTTCCCTTTGTTGGTAATAAACCATTTAATATATTCTAAATATTTTAATTGCATATTCCTCACATCCTCTCTACGATCCAGAGGTCTCCATATATTTCAAATCATTTTTAAGAGGGAGACTAGGAGACAGGACACAGGGAGTATGCACTTGAGATTTTCCAACATTCTTTAAAAGGACTATCCTAAATCTGGGTCTGGACTGCAGAGACCTTCCTTTTTATTAAGGTCACTTTTGGTTCCTGCACATTAAGTGCCAAAAGAGCTAACCCTGAAACAGGGTGAAATTATTTTTCGGTACACTGAGAGGATATACTACAATAGAAGAATAAATCAGAAGCAGGTGATGACATTACAGAGCTATATACTCGATCACAACAGTCCTTTTCCATTATGGTGGGATGCTGAGCTACACCATAAATTACTGAACCGCTAAGAAGAGACCGACGTGAGCAGGTCTGAATACATGAGGCTAGTTTAATAATTACCACTTGTCTTTGCCCTTTATATGGAATTATTTTAAGATGGAGAGTGTAGTTGTAGCCAATAAACCATTATTTCAAACTGTTCTGTCACTGTCGAAGTGTGTTTGTGTGAGACTGTTGTATTTTAGGAAACACTTAACATCTTTGCCCGTTTTAGGGCTGTAACGGTACACATATTCATATGCCTACCGTGCAGTATGACAGTTCACATGTGAAACCGAATTAATACATTTACACACACTGCCATGACACCGAATAATTATAACCACCACCACTGAGGCACAGTAGCCCAGAGCATAATGATTATTAGCAATGCAATTACAGTGATTGTGAACTCATTGTGTTTCAAATGTATCAGTGAAAGTGGATTGCCAGTAAGCACTAAAGCTGGGAAGAATTAATAATTTGGGGTATTAGCAAACTAAAGCACTCCTTTACAACAGTATTATTCCCTTGACCAGGGGTTCCTGGAAACGTCGCTGAACCTCATGTGCACAGCCACATTACTCATGTCTGTTTGGAGCTGTTTGACAAATAGGGTTCTGGTAGTATTTATGACGTTCTGGATGTTATCAATTCAGAACTCTGTTTATAACATAGTTCAAGTGATTTGCCGATACAACAGACGTTTAAGTTTTGATTCATGTTTTACTTTTTGCTTCAAAGCATGCATTTTATCTTCAGAGTGTGCCCTACGCCTTTTAAAAAAGGTAGGTTATTAAACATTTTCTGGTTTAAGAAGTTCAAGCAAACACCCTAAGCACTTTTTTTTGTAATTATATTTTGGCATGTAAATTGTTAGTGTTCGATAAGAGTTCTGTCATAACAGCGCATATACCAAAAAACAATAAAAGGACTGTTGGCAAGATGAGGAGATTTCATTTTTTTCCATGACCTCAATTGTTTAGATAAACACTGTAGAGGACTGGTGTAATTATCTGTCCTATATTCTAATTTACCCTCCAGAGTCGCCATGTAGACTAAACAGACACAAAGAGAGCCAGAAAAGATGTTGCTCCATAGGGATCCCTAATAGTTTTGTCATATTTTTAGCTCCATGTTTATTTATATTTTAACTTTAGAACATGTGATTGAGCAGATAGGGGAATTACATTTACTAGATACTTTGACACTCTCTCTATTTGATGCCGTCCTCTTTGTGTATCACTCACTCACCCAGTCTTTATCTTATGCGCTCCCACTCTCTCTCTGGGGAGACTACCAACGCTGTCAATTAAAATAATTCACAGGTACCTCGGCCATGTGGTAAAATTCTGTGTATGATAACGAAGGCCCCTTAGGAGGATGGCATCAAAGAGAGAGAGTGTAAAAGTATCTAGTAAATGTAATTCCCCTATCTGCTCAATCACTAGTTCTAAAGTTAAAAAATAAATAAATGTGGAGCTAAAAATATGAAAAGTTCCCCCTGGGACCATATTAGCAATTGAAAGCCAACATGTCTAATTTAGGGCCACACCATCCATTAGCGATTTGCCATGTTGTCAAATGTCCATTAAGCAACATCTCAATCTCTGATTGCAACCCATTAATACAAACAGGTTTTTTCCTTGATCAAGTCAGTGGGTGTGTCAGGGGACATGGCCAGCAAATGAGCCAAAGTGCATGCTGAAACATTTGTGAGTTTGCCAACCACCAATGTGGTCAATGTTTGGACAGGACCAGCAGCCTAAGACATGCCTAAGGCCAATTACTTGCACCTGTTGTAGTTGCCACAACATTATAATTTTGATTGAGATTAGGTTTAATTATGTTGCAGCAACTGGTTCCCTTCAGCCTCATCTTGACCAGCTGATACTGTAAGCCTTCTATTATTTCATTTTAAGTTTGGCGCCAAAATGGCATCGGCATCAAAAATTAATGTTCAGTAATCAAGGTGCATGAAAAAAATTTAAGCTGCAAGGGGGAGTTACAAAGTTGTACAGGACATTGCTAACCAAGGAAAACCATTTACCAATGGGGAACATATCAAGGCCTTCCTCTAGTTTGGAGGTTTAAAGGGAATGTCAAAGGGTGTCACGCCCTGATGTGTTTCACTTGTTGTCGTGACCCCGCCCCCTAGCCAGGTGTTCCCGGTTCCCCATTAGCCCTGTGTACTTAACCCCTGTTCTCTGTTCTGGCAGTTGCCAGATTGTCTTGTCTCGTAGTCGTTTCCAGCGTTCTGTGTCTTATTACCCACTCTGCCTGTCATTCCCGGATTACGAGCCTGCCAGTCCTCCCCTGTACCTTCGACCATCTGACCGCCTGAAAAACAAACACTGCCTGTCCCCCACTGCGAGCCTGTCTGCTTCACCTGTACCTTCGACCATCTGATCGCCCGATAATGAACACTACCTGTCCCCCACTATGAGATCGCCTTGTCCCTGTTGGTGCAAAAAAAAACACAGTGACTCGCCCTCCTCTGCCTCTATGTCCGCTTTTGGGTCCCCGCTTGCTCGCTGTCGTGTCAAAGGGCTTGTTTACATTATTACAGAGAGAAAATAAAAAACGCTAGATCGATTTGTTTCCATAATTTCCATACCGTTTAAATTTCCACCGGCATATTCGAGACGTACCACGCAGGATTGTGGCCGTCGGGCGCTGGATATTCAAAGTGATACGCGTGCGTCCTGAAAAGAAACTTGCTACAACACCGTCAGGACCTATCACACTCCGGGGAGGCTCTGTCGAAAGTGTGGCGCCCACTACTTCGGAAGGTGGGGTCTCAAGCCATTGATATCTGCAAGTTAACGCAGCAAACGAATCTAGCGTCTGCAGTCTTCGATGTGTCCTGAAAGACGTTGCGTAATGTAAAATAGCCCAAAGACACAATACACTCAACTTGTCAATTGCCTGCATCACAATAGCAGGGGCATTAAATACATTGTCGTCACATCTACAAACACAGGGCCATGAAATAGAGTACATAAAAAAATAATAATAGTAATAATGTAAAAACAAAATAAGTCTACATGTGTCAAAAAGTCAAACGTACAAAAAAAAAGTTTACAAAAAGGTTCTTTATATAAGGCCTAGTAAAAAATGTGGAGCTCTTCTTTAAGGGTTGCCATGCATAAGACTGATAAAAGGAAGTTAGCTGATTTAAAGCTACAGTAGCCAAGTCGTACATATGGTACAATATTACTATAACAGATTTATACAAAACAGAGAATGTTTGTTTTTTTAATGATGATATTAGAAAACAATATGTATTTCCAAATAATTACACTGGATTGCATTAGACAAAATAATCAGATCTGCTCAAGGATGTCACTATGACGCCACTGGAAGCAACAGAGTTCAATAGGTGTGATGGGAGAAACATGATGTAAGGCACACTGGCAATAATGCAAGAAAACTTACCAGTGTAGTGCACATTAATGGAATGTAGTGCACTTATGAAAGTTGCACACTTAAATGAAATCTAGTGCAGCCATAGTTTTTGGGAATTAATTGAAACCGTACCGAGTCACTTCTTCCTGATTTTCTAGTATGTCACATGCTTAACAAAAGGGAAAATCTTATTTCAACTAGAGGTTTCTTTTGGGGGTGGGGGCTGAAAGACATGGAAACCATTCTACTTAAAGACTCCAATTGCCATTTTAGGCTGCATTACAAATGAAGGCTTGTACTTTAGTACACACAAACATCTAGTGTCACCTACCAGCCAATACATTTACCGTTTTAGGGGAACCCTAACAGGCTTCCTGGTTTAAACACATACAAATGTAATGTAAACAAATGAATCTGTAGTTTTAGTTATACCAAACTAAAAGTAAAAAAACTGCAAATCATTAGAAACAACATGCAATTACAAGCTTACGAAAGTAACGCCAAAGTCAAATGTACAGTAAACTTTGTCCTGTTACTAGACTCCCTCGCTCAGCTGCAGTAGATACATATCACACGCTTGCATGCTGTTTGACACTAGGCAACATACCGGTTCCATGACAGGGACAGGTGTGTTAAAGAGTGACACAGATGCATAAAAAGGTTTCGCCGTATCCAGTATGATTCACTGTGTCTATTTTTAGCACAGCCAGACCACTGGAATACAAATATTTAGGATGAAGTAGGTTAGCTCCACAGTCTACAGAGAGAAATATGTATCTATGCCGGCCATCTTGGAAACACAGTAACAGCTGATTGATAATTCATTTGGAGATTGCAGAGATGCATTTTAACCTCTTAAGCTGACAGCACAATTTTACTCTTTCACTGCGACTAAATTCATAAATCTAGCCAAAGGGCAAACATTTGATTAATGTACTGGTGTTTCCCCTCCTCAGAAAGCTATTGATTTTCCACACGGAATTGTATAAGCCCAATACACAAAGGATTCTAAAACATACAGAAATATCATGATATAATGGAAACATTGACATATCCATGTATAGTTAAACAGTTTTAGGAACATCAAACCAAATATACTGTACCTTACCTATATTTACCAAGCATATCTCACCTCCACCGGCCCCACACAGATGTCCTTCCCAGTGGGTGTAGTCTACTTTGCTGGTCATGATGTCAAAATGTGATTAATTCGTGAAAAAACAATTATAAAAAATGTAAAACAATTTAGCGTGCATACCGACTATCAATATGAGGAAACTTGTCCTGCCTACTAAAAATCAAGGAACAGTAACTGAATTTCACATAACGACCAGTTAACTTTGTTTAAAAATAAAGACGTCTGCAGGTGTCCGTCTTTATTGTAGATCTATGCATCTTTATGCATTTACAAACAGACACAAATGGACTGTTAATGACCTGCGGGAAACTACGTAATTATTCCTGAACTTCCTGATTTCTCCAGTATGGTGACCTCGAATTCCAACTATTCACACATGAAATGCAACAAAACAGGAAAAAATATATATAATTTTTTTTTTAAATCTCTAATTGGTTTGAATAACTGTTCATTGTTTACACAGCTCGTTGCCCGTTTGCAAATCAACGCATTTCAACAAATTTAAAGAATAGGAATGCTTGCAACCGGTATTTACAACTTCACAACTACTAATTTCCCAGCTTCAACTTGAACAAATGTAACAATATTTTAGAAAATATATAAATTGTTCAGCCAAATCCTCACACAAACCATGTTCCAGCCAAGGATGGAAAAGAACCACCAGTTCTGCATGTTGGAATGGAAAATAATACTGGGTACACATAATGACTGTTGATTCCACAGAGTAATATGCAGCAGAATGTTAATTGCATCAACTCCAATAGAGGCCTTTCGGGCTGCCATTAAAAACAATTACGTTAATGGTATAGCTATAGCAGGACAGAACTTTTCTAATTACCAAAACACTACATTTCCTTGAAGTGAGAGCAAGCTACTGAGTGTACCTTTTTTACTTTACCGTCATTAGTGGCAAAGTTATTATTAAACTCAGTGAATATACAATTTATATACAAGTGTTGACAATACTCCAATAGCAATAGTTCACATATCATGTTTAAATTTACAAAAGATATTAAGATCCAAAGTTGATTGTAGATACTTTCGAATGATTGGAATATGATGCAAAAAAAAGCAATTAAAAGAAAAATGGTACCCCAATGTGACGTGATTTTGTGCAACAATGTGCCACAAAGGCTCAACTATTTGGACAGAGTGGCAGTGAAAGAAAAACCAAAACATTGCTTTCCAATCCTCGTCCATAGACTGATAAGACAAAATGTCATTTTGCAATTTAAGTGAAATATAGTTTTAATTAAAGCAATTAATCAAATGGACTCAAAATGGAGTCCAGCCATCAGTAAATGCAATATCGCATGCATGTTAGCGACGCAACTGATCTTAAAAGCGATTTTTAGACATGGTTTGTACGTGAAACCCCCAACAAAAGATTAAATAAACAAGACGGCAAAGGACACTTTGTGGGCAATTACTCTTCCTCCCCTTTCTTTAAACAGTAACAATGCTGCTGCAGGTTTCCCTTTAATCCATCAATCCATCGTGGCCTTATCTGACACGCACCTGGATCCCACCAAGGCCTCCCGCTCTTAACAAAGTGATTTGGAAGAAAACATGATTCTAAACCAATGAGTAGCTGTCGCTCATTCACATGGGAAACGGTGTACATCAGGTAATGAATGAGATTCTCTCCTGTTCTGTACTGGGTTTACTTGGCGGGTTCCATTAATATTTCCACCGACAAACTCAAGTGCTTAAAAGTCTTTTTGCAGTGTCATTCAGTGCTGGCTTGCAGATCTTCACTGTTCCCTTAGCTACTATATTTGCAATCAACTAAACAACAAGGGCTCAGACTGAATGAGCACCCAAAAAAAGTCTTTTTTTACTAGGGTGCTTGTCTGGCTACCTGGGGAAAATCGAGGACAAGACCCTGACATTTCTTCTCATCGTGAGGGATTCTGTAATCGCTGTATAAGATTGGCAAAGCTGTGGAAAGCAATGGTGATGCCTGGGAGTAGAAAAGCATCCTTACATAAAGAAGTTGAATTGGATTAGCGCATACATTGATTAGCCCATAAACATGGTGCTCAGTGTTGGTTGGACTGGAATGAGTGGTGACACATGAAGCCTGGCTCTGTCAGTCCTTCCAGGGCCATGAATAGAATAAACAAAAAATTGTAAAGAAGCTAACAAAAATCTCCACCAAAACAATTCTATCACCAGCAACAGCACTTCTTTGGAGAGAGCCAAATACATTACCAGGTAAACAGGAGTTAATAAGACTTCCAGGTCAGTTGGACTTTTGGCCAAATCACTGCGTGCGTATTGGTTTCACCTTACAGCACAGCGTGAGTGGCTCATTGTTAGTGCCAACCAAAAATGTTATTTACATTTTATGGAAATGTTATTAAAAATGAAATTGTGTTCAGGACAACGGTTGTCTAAATAGTGTGATAGAAATCTAGCAGAACTCATTAAGGCAGGTAAGACAGATCAAATTACTCTTTGACAAAATAACTTTTATTATATTTGCAAACAGAGACAGAAAGACACTAACAAAATCAGTCTGCCGTATGATTCAGAAAAAACTCATTTTGAATGGGAAAGAGGCGTAACAACATCACACAAAATAACTGACCTTTGAGCAACACACGTTAATCTGATTGTCAAACAGCCTAGGCTTGTTCCTTTGATTAGTTTAGCTCTGTATTAGCACATCTTGCATTTTCCTACTGTCTAAATACATCTATCAACACAGCAGGTAGCAAGTGATTTTTCACTCTCCTATACAATGGCATAATTAATCAATACATTAGATTAGTCCATTTCTACCATAATAGGCCACCCCTGGGCTCTTTGTGTAAGCAGTTCCCGATCCATGCAGTCAAAACTCTTCTGTCCTGGCACCTCAATAGTGGAACCAGCTTACCCTGGAGGTTAAGATAAGAGTCTCTTGACACTTTTTGAAACCATACCGTTTCTGACAGTACCTAAAATAGTTCCACTGCCACCACCTAAAACATTACAGGTGCTGGTCATAAAATTAGAATATCATCAAAAAGTTGATTTCAGTAATTCCATTCAAAAAGTGAAACTTGTATATTATATTCATTCATTACACACAGACTGATATATTTCAAATGTTTATTTCTTAACTAATGAAAATCCCAAATTCAGTATCTCTGAAAATTTGAATATTACTTAAAGACCAATACAAAAAAGGATTTTTAGAAATGTTGGCCAACTGAAAAGTATACTACATGAAAAGTATGAGCATGTACAGCACTCAATACTTAGTTGGGGCTCCTTTTGCCTGAATTACATGGAGTCGATCAGTCTGTGGCACTGCTCAGGTGTTATGAGAGCCCAGGTTGCTCTGATTGTGGCCTTCAGCTCTTCTGCATTGTTGGGTCTGGCATATCGCATCTTCCTCTTCACAATACCTCATAGACTTTCTACAGGGTTAAGGTCAGGCGAGTTTGCTGCCAAATTAAGAACAGGGATACCATGGTCCTTAAACCAGGTACTGGTAGCTTTGGCACTGTGTGTAGGTGCCAAGTCCTGTTGGAAAATGAAATCTGCATCTCCATAAAGTTGGTCAGCAGCAGGAAGCATGAAGTGCTCTAAAACCTCCTGGCGTAGTTGACCTTGGACCTCAGAAAACACAGTGGACCCCAAACCATCACTGACTGTGGAAACTTTACACTGGACTTCAAGCAACGTAGATTCTGTGCCTCTCCTCTCTTCCTCCAGACTCTGGGACCTTAATTTCCAAAGGAAATGCAAAACTTAATTTCATCAGAGAACATAACTCAGCAGCAGTCCAGTCCTTTTTGTCTTTAGCCCAGGCAAGACGCTTCTGACACTGTGTCTTGTTCAAGAGTGGCTTGAACACAAGGAATGTGACAGCTGAAACCCATGTCTTGCATACGTCTGTGCGTGGTGATTCTTGAAGCACTGACTCCAGCTGCAGTCCACTCTTTGTGAATCTCCCCCACATTTTTGAATGGGTTTTGTTTCACAATCCTCTCCAGGGTGCGGTTATCCCTATTGCTTGTACACTTTTTTCTACCACATCTTTTCCTTCCCTTCGCCTCTCTATTAATGTGCTTGGACACAGAGCTCTGTGAACAGCCAGCCTCTTTAGCTATGACCTTTTGTGTCTTGCCCTCCTTGTGCAAGGTGTCAATGGTTGTCTTTTGGACAGCTGTCAAGTCAGCAGTCTTCCCCATGATTGTGTTGCCTACAGAACTAGACTGAGAGACCATTTAAAGGCCTTTGCAGGTGTTTTGGGTTAATTAGCTGATTAGAGTGTGGCACCAGGTGTCTTCAATATAGAACCTTTTCACAATATTCAAATTTTCTGGGATACTGAATTTGGGGGTCATTAGTTGTCAGTTATAATCATCAAAATTAAAAGAAATAATCACTTGAAATATATCAGTTTGTGTGGAATGAATGGGCACATTATACAAGTTTAACTTTTTGAATGGAATTACTGAAATAAACTGTTTGATGATATTCAAATTTTATGACCTGCACCTGTATTCAAGCTTAGGCAGCTAAACCATAATATTTATAGGTGGATTGTTCATGTGTTCTACCAGGATCTGCAGAGAACCTCATTACTATATTCTCAGAGCACTATTAACAGGAGATATCCACACTATTAAATGGTATTGCATACAGCACAAAAAAAATACAACACTGCTACATTTCACTCTGGCAGAGAATATACATGTTGTATTCTTGCCCCCTCTACTGACCAAATGTAATACTCACAATCGGGTTTGTGGAAATTAAGCTTGGTTCCTATTCTTCTTGTTTTGTGGACAACGTCACAGCAGCGCTAAGAAGTGTCCTGATAAATGTACACAACCAGCTCTACAAATTTAAAATGATTAATAACAGACTAAGTCTGTGTACAACCCATCAGGGAGCGGGCCCTTTTAAATAGGTGCGTCCATGATGAGCCCAGTATATCGTACTTAGGGCACGCCCATTTACTCACATTGGATTTAGCAAGTGACGGCTCATTTCAAAGTGATGGCTGGGGGGGGGGGGGGTCTTACAGTACTTACATACTGCTTTTACAGTATGTAAGTACTGGAAAAAGCAGCACGTTCTAAGACTGACGTAATACACTTAGACCAACAAAAGCTCAGACTTATCGAAGGAGACAAGGTGCTTGACAAACACCTGATGCTTGCATGGCCCCAGCTGAATGCAGCAAATACATTACAGGCCATGGGAGCTTAAAAACCACACACACACACACACACACACACACACACAGGTTGAGATGTTACAATGGGATATAAAATATCACCTAATCTATAAACTGCACCCTTGTCAAAGTCGTTCAGACCCATACGCTTGCCCATTTTTCCTGCTTCTAACACATCAACTTTGAGGACAGAATGTTCACTTGCTGCCTAATATATCCCACCCACTGACAGGTGCCATGCTAACGAGATTCAGTGTTATTCACTCCACCAGTCAATGGTCATAATGTTATGGCTGATCCGTGTGTGTGTGTGTGTGTGTGTGTGTGTGTACAGGCACAAGGACTGCAGGTCACTAGAATAATGCTTGAATATAACGGCATAGACATTTCATAAGTACTTAGATGACAGTGACTGCAGTATAACTGAATTCTCCTCAACTCTGACACAATACAGAATCTATGGCTGACTCAAAGACAGAAAAGCAGCCCTGAAACCATCATGCCACCTCCATGTCTTACAATTGGTTTGAAGTTCTACTGCTGAAAGCACTGTTTCATTTGTATCAAATACGGCATCCCGCATTGCAGCAAAACCACTTCACCTTTGACTCATTTGTCCAGCACACAACGGGCCACTAAAACAGACCAGGGAATACCTTTACTTTATCAAAACAGTCCATAGCAAACACCAGTATGAAACTGAATGAAGACAAATGTATCATTAAAAATAACAAACATGATGACCAAGAAACAATTGAATTCCCACTCAATCCCAACCCACTACCAAATATTTAGTGACCTTTTTTACAGTAGCTAAATGACTTACTAGTCACCACTACAAAGCTTGCTAGCAAGTCAGCTAAAAACATTGCTTTAGCACCATTCTGAAGTTATTGTTGTTAAGCAACAGTATTTTAGACCAGTTCTCATTAGTTCAGGTTTAAAATGGATGAGGGCCAGACCTTGAATGTTAAATTGGTTATAGCGCCACCATCTGTCTAATCACTATAATTTTGTAAAATGCCAGATCGATAAAGAAAGGTGCTTGTCAAAACGGAGCCGTGTGGCCCTGAGGTGGCCCAACGGTCTGATCTACAGCCTACAGTCATTCTTCACATGGCCTTTTCACCTAACACACACACACACCTTTTCCCACAATTTTCTCAAGAGGTGTAGTGTCTGAGTCAACGTGTTGGAATGTTTCCATAAATTATTCAGCCATGTGGTGCCTGCTATCCACAGATAAGAAATGGTTCTTTAGGTCAGTGTGTCCCAATGACACTGTACAAGCCACCTGGGGTATCAGGCCTCTGTTCGTGTCATAATGGGAACAGAGCACAAGTCAGACTAGAGATCCCCATTCACTCTGGTTGTTCATGTTTCTCAGCTTACCAGCTGAAGGCTATCTGGGGTCAAAATGGACCAGTGGGGCAAATGTACATGAGGAAACACAGGAATGCAGTAGGTGCAGTTTAAACTCACAATACACTATTGTAGTAATCCTCACTGTCTTCAAAACAAAGAGTCAGAAAGGATTTTCACTGATTTGTCAATCCACATTGCTGATCTCTGCTGCAGCCTACAACCTATTCTAAAATAGAATACTGATCAGGGGTTGATCGTTTATTGAATAAAGCATTAAACTGACAGAATCCCCTTTAGTCTAAGAATAATTCCAACATAATGTTTAGTCATTAGGCCCACTGCTGGCATACTGATGAGAGCATGACAGACTGACAGTACATAGAAAACTGGGTTTGTCTGTAAATAGCTTCCTTTTCCCATAAAGCCTTTAATTACAAACACTAATCTGTCAGGGAATAAAAGGTCAAACCAGCATGGCAGAAACCCAGCCAGTCCTGTAATGGATCTGTGGTGATAGAGGAAAGGAAACAAGGACATTATGCCAATGAAATGTCATCCTGTGCTGCATGTTGGCTGACATGCTACAGTTCCGCTGCACTGCCACTAGATGTCAGCGTTGCATACCTATTCAGCACTGTTGAACCATTTACATTCTGGGGACAGAAATGCAATCCAAGTCAATTTCAGAAAAGTAATAAATATTTTTTTCTACAGGGATGTACAAAAAAAAACTCCCCCCAGCCAGGTGTTTCCTCATCAGAGTATCAGAGAGCATACTAAATCCATACCAAATACAGTATTACAGATTCCTTCACAATGGCTAAACAGAGACACTATGAGAACACTAAGAACAGGCAAAACGAAAGAATTACCCCTTGATGGGTTGCTTATTTTTGAATAAGGAAAATGAAAGAGTAAGCACACTGATTTTATGGGGCGCTTCATTGGAATGCGAGTAAAAATCCTGAGAATGTATGGTAGGAGTCATTGCCCACAAAAAGTAAAAGGAAGAGGATTTACATTATTTTAGACTGATCTGAAATCAGTTTTGTAGTTACAGAGAAGGTATGCAATGGCATTTCACAATTTTGTTGTAGACCAGAACAGGAACATGCGATTCAGTAATCAAGGGCTTGATGATTAGCTGAAAACCAGCAATCCTAGCTCTGGGATAGATCAAATAAAATGAACAGCTGGAGGTCCCTGAGGAGACAGTTGAATACCTCGGAGTTAGAGATATGATTAGGAATCCTGAAACAATTTTGTTGAAATATAATTTACACTTCAGAGAAATTAAGCTAATAAATTTACATTTATAGGATTCACATCATACTAAATAACTATAGTACCGAACATTGGCTTGACCAACCGTCTTCTTAAAATTTAGTCGGATTTAAACCATAAAGCATAATATATTATCGTGAAAAATACATTAAAGGAAAAAAAAGCCACCAAACAAGCGCATAC
This sequence comes from Esox lucius, assembly GCF_011004845.1. Lineage (NCBI taxonomy): Eukaryota > Metazoa > Chordata > Actinopteri > Esociformes > Esocidae > Esox > Esox lucius. Next base: position 11,298,865 of record NC_047592.1, on the reverse strand, counting down.
CAAAATCCAGTTTCATGCATCTGGTCAGAAAACTTTGAGAAAACAAATGTAAAGCCTAAAACAAAGCCTATTCTAGTCAAAGAACACCAGTGGTCAGCATGTGGGCAACCAGACTACAAGTGTTTTCTTATATTTTATTCATTATTTTTTTCCTGTCGAGGGGGTGGGGTTTAACAGTAGAAATATCAGATGATCCGTGTGACTATACTCACAACTCAGCACATAACACTTGACTAAATTCTTTGATACCAACATGAACACTAAAGGAGCTGACCGGCCCTTTCTTTATATGGCGCCGTCTGTTTTTCACACCTGTCCAAGTGGAGTGAAATATGTGGCGTAAACAAGCCTAGGGATTGAATATCTGAGCATGGACAGTCCATTCTCCTGCTGGCCCCCAGCGATCATAAACAAACTCCTTCTGTTCATTTCTGCCACCACCGTACACGGACTCCATGACTTCCTTGCTCTTCCACTCGCTCTCTCCTCCCATCTGCTTCCCTCGATCTCCCTTTCTCCTGCTCTCCTTCTTAGCTCTCGCACTCTGCCTTGTATCTTGATCACCCCCCCCCCCGCCTCTCCGGCCCTAGTCTGAAGGCTCACGGCAATCCCAACAGATGCTCCCACCCCGGTATCTCAACGGGAAAAACAAAAACTGGCTCCAAAGCAAACAGAACCTGGTGGAGAGCGTCCGGGAGACAAATGGGGAAGTTCTCTGCAAATATTCCTCCATTTTCCGAGGGCTGCTTTTCTAATGTGATTAAAACATTACTGTATGGCAAATGTGGTTTTCCAACCCTGGTTACTAGCTGAAGCAGTGACGGTTTTTAAGATTTTTTTTAATTTCATGATAGCGTTTTATGGTACCACATTTCATTTGTGCCGTCCGACGTTCACCCTGTTGACAGATGAATAATACATTTTGGTGACTGCTAATAACAAAGTTGGATGGCATTCCCACAAGGAGGGTTCCACAACAGAGTTCACCTCTCCAACAGAGTTCAATCTTTACAAGGTATCTGACCAGTCCTCTGAGCCATTCTGATTCTCAACATATCCAACATGCCTACTGCTAAATATTCAGCATAAGAAATTCTATTTCAGGTTACATTCATTTATCCGTCACTGCCCACCTCACACAAAAAAGAAAAGAAACAAAGCATCCCAATGCTAAAACAATGCAAACAGACTTGACAGCCATTGTTTAAAAGTGCTCACTTGTCAACAACGTAAAAGAAAGAACTTCAGATTTCTTTAAGAGATTAATTATAACACTTGGCTCATCTGGAGTGTCAACAGCTTTCTATTTTGTTTGTGGACTTTCCATGTACGTACATGGCAGTTTGGATTTTCTTTTGAACAATTTGGATGAAAAAATTGTTTAAATACACCACAACGATATACAACACAAGACAAAAAAGTGACACGTTACTACAGTTGCAGTGTGAGCAACTAGCAACATGAGCGTGAGCCAAAAGCTCCCATCATCACTTGAATCATGGCTCTCTCCACGCAGCGCACAGGTGCCTGCAGAAGCTACCCGCACAGTTGTAGTCAAGTTGTTGGGAATTGCCGCAACAAGACATGTTTAATATCACAAAATTGGGGAGGGGAGCAAGGTTGTTAGCATAGCTAGTTTTGCAAAGAAAAACCTCGAAATTGTGTCACACCCCTTTGGAGGCCGGGAAACGATTGAATTTCAAAATAATTTTGAATCCAGTGTTGGCTTCCCATGCTATCATTTCTATCGGATGTTACATTCCAAGAAACTTCCCCCTTAAAGGGTGTAGGTTTTGCCAATTTCTTTTAAACATAATTTGCCATTTTTATATACAAAATAGTGAAAGACTATGAAAGCTGCTATATATCGCTTAAAAAAAAAATCCATCAGCCAGTGTTCCAGGTCTTGTCATATCCGCTAAAGCTAGTGTGAAGTCAGGTGGCACTAAGGACGATGCACCTTGAAAAGTCTTGTTTGTTCTTGACTCAAATGCAAGGTTCACCACAAACACATCAACACATTCTCATGGAGTTTGAATTGCCGATTTCCTGCCCATCCTCACACAATGATTCAGTTCTAATGAGCACCTTTTGGAGGTCTGTTCAAGCAAGGCATTTGATTGGGTTGGCATTTTGCAGGTCTTCCCTGATTTTAACCACCGTTCCACCCCTTTGAAACATTTATTTAACATAAGTATGCCAAGCCTCGTCTAAGAGGTTAACTCAATTAAAAATGTATTTACTTTTTTTTATTATTGCTGACAGTATGGTTTAAATAACTAAAATGGCTAAATCAATCTGTGTCGCAGGGCAGATTAAAGGGCCAGAGATGTGTGGCTAGAGCATCATCTTTTCATTATAAATCATCCACGGTCAACTATTCACATGGACAGAAACAGACATGCTTCTGTTTTTTACATAAGCCTATTCCTCAAACAATTTGATGCATTTGTGCAACAAATTATGTAAAGCTCACTTGCTGCATCAATTGGCCTAAAAGGACAATAGCCTCTGTTGTCTAATTGCACACAACAAATGTCAACAGGATGTTCATTTTCCTTTAATTAATTAGAACTCAAAGTATTTACGCAACACTAGAAAGCAACAATCCATATCAGATGCATAGTTTTCCTTTTGAAAGAAACTAAACCATACAACTTTTTTTCTGTCCACGCAAGACATTACAAAAATGTACCCTTTCATTCTCATTTTCAGTATCCTTGGAATTAGGGTTTGCTGAGCTGCTAGGGAACCAGTTGACAGATTCTCCAGATAATCTCACTACTAGAACTAGACCAGTGTTTCTCAACCCTGCTCCTGGGTGCCCCCCTGCCCTGCATGTTTTAGATCTTTCCCTGCTTGGTCACACCTGATTCAAATGATCAGCTCATTATCAAGTCCTTCATGAGCTACCTCAGGTATGTTAGGACAGAGAGAGATCTTAAACATGCAGGGCAGGGGGGTGTCCAAGAGTAGGGTTGAGAAACACTGTACTAGACTATCCGTTCTCATCAGAGAGGTACAATTTACCTAAATCTTTATGGTTTTCATGTTTTGCTACATTTGACGTTATGTTAAAACCCAGTGGTGTGACTAATTACACAAACGCACTTTGACCTAATGAGTAATCAGTGCAGCAGAGTTTGCCAAATCACGTTTCTTCTGAGATCAAGTGAGGAAAGATACGATCTGCACAACCATTACACTTGCAGGTTGATGCAGAATGTATGTTGGACTTGTTTTCTAAAAACTATACATCTAGTAAACCAGAACAGCAAAGGACCCCTTTTCCTTGAACCCATTTGGGGGGTAGCCATTTGACCGGTCACCTGACAGCTGGTCATGAAAAACAACTGTACCTACAAACGGCTCATTGTAGTAGTATTGCTGTCAAATGACAGCACAGCGAAAAGCAAAGAATAACAGCCGACATCTTAAAATGTTTCTTACCCCACTGTAAAAGTGCAGTGATATTCTACAAAGGGATGAACGAGGCAGTGATGCCAGTCATCATAGTCCCAACAGTGCTTGAGCATGGTTGCTGAGAGCAGCTTTTTCCAGAACGGAAAATGTAATTCCAAGAAAAGTGAAGCGCTGGTCCTGGTAGAATCAACCAATGACGAGCACTGTGATTTGAAAAGCTTGACCTGCAATTGCCAACACTGATCAACAACTGAAAGGGCGACCACCTTACCAGACATCAATTTTCAGAAGGAGTAAAAGGATCAACTCTAGTAGATAGACACATACTATTACATGAGCACATCACATGAACTGGAGGTAGCAACGTCGCATCTAGAAAGACCCCACAAGCTGTTTTCAACACTGCTCTAACACCAAATATAGACATTGATTAGATCAGATCTGAAGCAAAAGCCTGCTTATACCCAACAGATCATACAACAAATATTTAGTCAGCATGTTTAAATGAGCAACATTGTATAACAAATCTCAAGTTACGCATTGGTGCCATAAAGCACAAAACAGCTAAATTATATCAATAAAGCAATTTTCACAGTACAATCAGTGCATTATTTTGCCTTGTCATTAGCAAGTTATTTTAAGAATGTAGCCTATGGTGCAGAAAGACCAGAATTATCTCACATCTAAGTACACATATCAGGAAAAGTAGATATAAGAAACCTCTACAGACCACTTTAGAGAAAGTTGTGATTAGCGAGCACAGTTACATCCATTCACAGTTGGATTCATTAAGGCTGGTGTGCCAGCATAATGAGGACCAAATCAAGTAAGCAAACAGTGAAAAACAAACATTGACCTGTGTTAGGATAATTCTGTTAACTGCTGTTGAACTGCTTTGTGGGAGAAATTATGAGCTGCCTGAGGGAAACCCCATCAACCATTACAGAGTGATAATCCATTTGGAATGCAGCCAAGTTCTCTGATTGGAGAAGAAGCCTGGGTAGGGGTGCAGGTGTTCTGTAACCTACGGTCACTTGCTTACTTTTAGACCGAACTGCATTGTCTGTGTTCTTTAATGACTTCTCTCTCCTGGTCCTGGAAAGTAATGGACAGCTGTAGGGATTAAATATCTGGAAAGGCTTTTTGGTAGATTGTGTTTTTGAGCAATTGAGTTGTACTTGCATAGTAATGGAACTTAGCAGGAGCAACAATGTTGATTGAACTTTCAGGTTTTCAAAAAGAGAAAATTGTGAAAACATTTCTTAACATACAGCAGTCTACAAACAGGTTATATTAAAACACAATGAAAAGACCAAAAAATATTATTTGCTGCAATTGAAAAAATCCTCACTGAAGTGAATTTCTCTAACCATCAAAACAGGTGTTGAAATTGACAAGACAAGGGACTAATACAAATTGACTTGGCATGAAATCAAATATTGTGCTATTCACATTTCATTCCTAACTTCAAAGAAGGCAAAAGTACAAACACAGACTACCGAATAAAACGATGTACAAACGTATCCATGCAAAGAACTTCGAGGTAGCATCAAAATACCCATCCACACGAACTCCACGCGCATCTTTCGACTCAAACATAGAAACCCAGAGAAAACATGCAAAATACTGTCCTACCGGTGGAGGACCCAGCAGCATCCAATCGTGCAGAAATAGTTTCCACTCTCTTCGCCTGTGAATCCATGATGATGTGTTATTTGGTTTAAATTACAGTTGCGACAGAGTAAAATACGACTTGCAACGCTGGGTAGTTGATCGTTCAATTCCAATTTGCGCACGAGTCAGTGTACATATCCAAAGCTCGCGCATGGCGGGAGTGAGCAAACAATGCAAAGCTAAACTTCTACATCCAAATCGCAATGCTATTATTCAGGTGAGTAAATTAGTACTATGTTGACTGTCTGATGGTTTGAAAATATCATAATTTAATGTGTTGTTTAAAAGACTAGCCTTTATTCCAAACCATTTTGGAACTTAACGGTAATATTTTTTGATGTTTATGTCAAAGTTAACTGATCGCTTCATATTGGTATTACTCTCATTGTACATTCCAAATAGTCTGTATAGCTTAAAACAAACTGCTGCAAAAGATATGAAAAAGTGACTTAACAATTATTATTTTAAATTATTTATTCTGTTGTCACAATACGTGAGTAAAACATTTAGTTGGCCATGAAGCTCACACATTCTGAATCAGTTGGTTATACCTTACAAACCAGACAAAAAACTTTCTAGTACAATTCTGTCAAACTACTGATAGCGAATTCACAAAAACAACACAATAACATCTAAATTCTGTGATCAAAAGACCACCCAGCAGGTTAATCCTGACAGCATGTCAGCAAATATAGACATCACACAAAAGCATCTATTTATTTTTGTTTTCTTGTGTTCCCAAACTTTACTGAGTGCCAATCAGCTGTTGATAAATCAACGGAGTTTGTAGATATGTAAAACAGTTCTGACAAAGCTCCACATGGGAATACACATGTCCATCACTGTCCACTGTCCATCTGTCCATCTTGTAAAGCACGACGGACAGCTTTGGGTAATCATTCATACAAAACACAAGGAATTTCACTTAATTGATAGCAGAACTTGCTGCCACTATGTAGAAGGGCCTTGGTCCATGAAATCCCTGATCACAAGTTACATTAAGTTTAATAAGCTTATGTTGTCATTTCCAGAGTAGATAATACAGCACAACCAGAGATGTAGTATTGACTTGTGGTATCTTAAAGTATTGGATCACACATAGTTAAAGTTGATATATCTTGTAAATACTACAGTGAGCACATTCACTTAACTAAGCATGAATAGTCTATAAATGTGTGTAAATGCTTGGAGTCATGTTGCTGCACTTGAAAATAGGCCATGTACTGCTTAACAGCAAGTGGTTAGTCTGTCACCGTGACATGGCATTTGCATATAACTTTGTATGACTCTGTCAGTAAGCAGTAATGTCCTGATTTCACTGTGCAGTTGATGGGTCGCAATAGAAGTACGTGTGGCCTGGGGTGATGAGGCTAAAGCAGAGGCAATTACTTGTGATGGGTTTATGTAACTCCCTTTGAAAGTCACTATTTTGTGGGCTATACACAAAATATTCAAGTGATTTTGAGATTACATACGCTTGTGGGTTCTACATTAAATGTGATAAGTCATCGCGTATATGCGGTTTCTTCTAATGCTCTAAGGCATTCTGGGTATTCATAGCCTAAAACCCCTGCCTTCCAGTGGAAATGTAGGCCGAAAGCCTTAACATGCCTCTGAATAGTTCTAAATACAAGGACATGATGTTTAAATCTGTTGTGCCAATAATTTTATTGTGACCACTAACCAAAAATTGCAGAACAACTGGAAACGAAACAAGTGCAATTTTATTTGGCCATCGTGTGCACTGTACATGTACTGTACATGTACACAGAAAAATACTGTAACTTCATGTATGAAGTGAAAGACAATATTTCAGCCCATTGATCTGACTCTAAGGAATACAACCAGTAACTGCCTTCCTGTATAAATAGGTGGCTTTAATGTGCTTCAGTTAGAGCCCTCACCAGAGCACGTTTTAAGTCACTTCTGATTTTACAGGACATGATGTTGCAGATTGCACAAACCAAATTGCAAATATTTCATTGGGTTTTTGATGTTCCTTCAATTTTAGATATTTTGTTGATGAGCCCATGATGTCTCCAGAAAATTTAATTCTTTGAGTTCTGGCAGCCCAGAGCCAATACCGACTTGGTAAAATTTTTGCGGCCAACTCTGCTCCTTCCTCTTCGTCCGTAGCAATTGGCTACTCCTTTCAGCTGCCTTTGGTATTGCCTTGATGATTTAGCATAAGACTTGGCCTGGCGTTCTGAGTTCCAACCAGCAACCTGGTGGTAGATGTTGCCCCAGTTTCACCACACTCAACCTCCATGGGGCAAACCTTTGTCTTTCAGCGTCAACACTGCATCTACCGCAGGCTCACCATACTCATCCCCCCGAACACCGGTGTTGGACAAGGGGCAGCCAGGATAGATCTTCACCCTGCCACCGTTGGAGGTTCTTGGAGTGAAGGAAACGAATCGCAAGCCGATTTGACAAGATCGCTAATTCTGCCTGCCTTTATGTCCCACAGGCTCTTACAGCCCTGGACCTTCTTCTCCACATTCCTCCACCACCTGTTCCCTCACCAGCTTGGCTGGTGAGACTGCCTTGGCACACCTTGCTAAATCTCCTGACTGTGCACAGCTTTCCCACAAGGTTCTGTTACTCTGAAGATGTTTCTTTGTGCCAGGAGGGACGACATTTTCAAAGACAGAAACTCAATGTTTTAAATAGATATTTTACAAAATTTGACTGATGCTCATATCCAGAGCGACTCTATTGATTGCATATTTTGTGCCTATAGTATTTGACTAATACTGTTGTTTTATTTATTAACAGAGGATCGAAAGCAAATAGGAAGCTTGGGATGTGGGGTTAGGAAATCTAGCCAGCAAATCAGGCTGTGCACCTCTACTCTTTGAATAAGAGCCATTGGATCTTTAGATTGCATTTTTCCTACACTCTGAGGGCTGCTTTTGCATGTTGAACTGCTTCCAGTGGAGTCTTTTTCCATCCCCATTGAAAGAAAGAAAACTCCACCGCTCCATTGCGCTCTTGCTTTGTCCCGTGACTCTGTTCAGTCCTACTTTGGAGCTTTTCAACTTCCCTGTCAGACCAGAGAGCCAGCTCCTTGTCCATGAGGGGCCAATGTTGCAGAGGCGTTGTGGGGCTACTAGCCATTTCCTCACAGGCGGACCAGATCAGCCTCTCAAATTTGTGAGGGGGCGATGTCATTAGCGGTTACATGAAGCAGGGTAGCAGCCCAAACTGCAAGCTCCAAAGCTTCATATAGCCAGAAAGCATGAACCTGTCACCGTTCCCAAGGCCGCTAATGGTCTCCTGTCTTATCAGGATATAACAATCGAGTCAATATAACATTTGAAACAAATCAATAATGCAACATTATGGCAACAGTTCAACTAACCAACAAACCCCTGCAGGTGTAGTAAAATTGTGCGAGCGCGGGGCTTGACAGTAATGTGATTGAAAACAGATCAACTGTGGTGATAAATATCTGCCTTTCCTCTCCCTTTTCTCCTTCTCAACATTTACCTTCTCTCCGCTGACCTCGCTTCTCATTCTCTAAACCTCATCGTTCTTTCTGTAACTTACAGCTCTGGAACAAATTAAGAGACCACTAAACCTTTTTCTTTCCTTTCCAAAAAAGTCGAAAAGGAGGGTTGTGAGTGAGGAACAGAAGCGTTCAATTTGCAGTGGTCTCTTTATTTGAACCCTTCTGTTCCTCACTCAAAACCTTCCATTTTGACTTTTTCTGGAAAGGAAAAAAAAAGGTGCAGTGGTCTCTTAATCTTCTCCGGAGCTGTATTTCTCTCACTCTCCCTCTTTAAAAAATGTCACTCATTCTCTCCCTCTCCACGTGCTCTCCTTTGAAATTCTCTTTCCTCCTTTATCTCTGTCTGCACCCCCCTCCTCTTTCTCTCTCTCATTCGGTCTCCCTCACTATTGTTATCTCCCTCTATCTCTCCCATCTGTGAAGCCTCAGAACAATGCAAACAACAATTTACTTTGACTTCAGACGTAAATTTTGTTTGAGGAAAGAAAATATTGCCGAAGGCATTAGACAAGGCCATCCCTGGTCATATCCACATGGACTTCTCATGGTGTGTGTGTGCAAAACAACACAATCAGATGAAGCACATGATTACACATCACAGTTATGAACCCATCGGACGGACTGCTGAGAAGCATATTGTTCTAGTTATGTCTGGCGTCCAGCTTCTTCAGCTTCCAACCTCAGGCCAGCATCGTTTACCTTCTAGGTTGACAATATTTAACATGTCTGGTGACTCGTAAGGTAATACCAATAATACAAAATTAAGAAAATGTCAATCCATGGGACTGTGTTGACATTTACAGCAGTCTAAATGGCCCTCCATGTGCAAAAGCCAAACAATACATCAAACATCGAGTTAGTTAAATCAACTTCATTTTTAATAACTGTGTCATACTTACATTTACATTTTTTCCAAGGTGCTTTAAGTCTTAAGTATTCAACATAAAACATCAGGTAAAGTAAGTCCAATGAGGCAACTGGTTTTCCTAAAGCAAATAATAATATATTTGAAATAAACAAGCATGGCTCAGACTAAGAATGCCATATTTTACTACATTACTGCTGTGTTTGACACTGGCATAATCATAAGAGACTCTGACTGCCAATTTATATTTAAATCTAGACATCTGAAGTGGAAGGTAATTAGGACGCTCCAGGTCATATACAGTATTTATGTTTCTACAGACAGTTTGAGACAGATAACCGCATCTTGTGACCTTGGGAATGGAATTTTATATCTGTGTAGAACAGAGTCCTGCGATACTGAGCATCAAAGTTTTCACATACAGTAGCATAACTCCAAACTGTTTTCTAGGCAGTTCTTCACTACAAAACAGTGTCACAGTATCATAGTATCAAAATCAAATTTCAGATATTTGTAACTGTTATTTACAGTACAATTGCAGATAGAAACTTATACTGATGAAATGTCAATTTGATTAAAGTAATAGTTCTACCTGCAGAGAACTACAATTATTTCCATTTCAACAAAGAAATAATAATGATCATTAAAGATTAACGAAAGGTTATAACAAATATTACATCCTGTTACTGAACTACCTAAAACGCTTCTTTTGGCAAAATGAATATATCCCTGAATTGTAACCCAATTTTGACCCAATTCAGTGCAGAGCTTTGAGCAGTGTTGCTTACCAGACAAAAAATGTTGTGAGAGTAGCATTTAATGAAACAGCTGTATATACTTGTCCATGATGACAGAATTGCAATATTATTTTTGTACAGAAGTAATCCTGGGTCTGTATCTGACTGTTATGTATTGTGTCACCATGTTTTGTTTAGAACCCAGGAAGATTAGCTACTGTCAGAAGCTGTAGGTAATCGGGATCGTAATGAAATCCAAAATCATATTCCCATGGTATGGAATCAGCACAGATGGCTTGACTTTTTAGAAGGTTTCAATCATTCCCTTGGCATTTTTCCACAACAAACCAGATGTTTCATCCGGGCACAGTAGGCAGTAATAAGAATATTCAAACGACGAATCCCTCAACGTTTGCTGTCCTTCTTCTATAAGTAGTGAATGGTCACTCTCAGGCATTCATTAACAGGTGGTGAAATAAAAGCTACTAGATGAAGAAAAACAACTGCCCCCCCCACGCAATAACAAAAGTACTATATTATACATTATTGCATACTATGGGTATGTAGTGATGTGTGTATGTTGTTCTGGATTAGAGTGTCAACTTAATGACTTCAATTGTACATTGTAGAACACATCAAAATCTATCTATATCTCGTTGAATTGGATGATCGTCATTAGCTTCTATAGTCACAACGTTCTACAATTCATAATATATTATCCTTACCACACTGTTAAACTCCTAAGGCTAATACAATTTTTATTTTCAATAACAACTTTGTGGCTATAGAAACTAGAGAGAACCTGACTGGAGGATATAACTGGAGGAAGCCAAGACAAACCGTAACGACTCAATACATTATTCAAAGGTCTTATTACAGTTTCTCTTTCAAGACGTCTGGGTGATATGTCTTTGCCCACCTGAAAAATGCGTTGAAATAGATCATTAGCAGAAAATCAGTAATGGCTTTACTTACCGTGTTCTTTGTGACTGGGAATCAATCTTTTATTAATGAATGAATTCTAACTTTCTTTTACCATGACCTTCACAGAACAGCTGAGAAAAATACAGATTAATAATTAATAGGTGTTGTACTGTAAACATCTAGACCCAAGATATTAACTAATAAATGGATTAGAACCATAGCTGAGAACTGGATTCCATCTCATATCAACACATTGTGTTCCATGACACTGCCGGTTGTCATTACTGGACTAATGCAGGTTGTGACAGTTTTGGGGAATGAGAGACTTTCAATAACGTAAGTGAAATTAGAAATGTTTAGTTTATTACGCTTAAACTAGAAAATAAAAAAGAACCAGCCCAATGGATATGGACAGGGCAAGAACACAGACCATGCAGTTTCACTTACGGAATTACAGAACAGCATAACCATTCAGGATTAAATGATACAAAAATAGAACATTTGCAAAATGTCTACTAAAGACACTGACAACTGGCATCCAAAACACACTTTCACAAATTCAAAATATTCTGACTAATTTTCCTATATTTTGAATAGCTCATTTTTTCCCCAATGGTCAATCTAAAAAATAACAATGATAGAAACAAACATTTCACAGTTGAAGGGAGATAGCATGTGATATGCAGTCTTTGGTGCAGAAAACATTTGCTACACGGTAGTTTCGTGTTTCCACAAGCCAGTCTTAATGTTGGCCGAGGTCGAGCTCTCTGTGTTGATCAAGGGGACGATCTGCCCGTTGTCTTTAACCGCGCCATTCTGCGTCGCCAGGTTGAGCCCGTACGACTTGGACTGGACCTCCGGCAGGTCAGTGTTATTGGGCTGCTTGACGCCACGACTTTCTTTACTTGTCACGCTCGCCGCAGTCCCGAACCCCTCGCTTTCTCCTTCGCCGCCCGCTCCAACCGATGTCCCTGTGCTTTCGCGCCCCACCCCCCCGACAACCCCATTGCCCAGAACACCACCCCCTCCCTTGTCGGCATAGCGCGAGCGCCGGGGGAGGGACGTGCTGGCGTCGCTGCTGTCCTGCTGCATCTGGCTCTGGTGGCGCTCCCGGTAGGCCATGTAGGCGGCCCGGCGGCTGCTTCGTGCCTGCTGGCTGTCGTGGTGTTCGTGGCGATGCCGCCGGTGGGGGGCGCTCTGCACGCTGCCGTCAATGCTGGTCGGCACATCATAGGCGTACTCGCGCAGCACTGTCAGCCGGCTGGCCCGGTGGGCCCGCGCCCTGTTCTTGTGATGCCGGCCTGCGTGTCCGTTGGCGACGCCGCCGGCGTGGTTACCGCCGTTGACGGGCCGGAACTGCACCTCCACGGGCGCCACGTGCATCTTGATCTCGTTGTCCGCCGAGTGCTCCGTCAGGCTGTTGTCCAGCAGGGCGGATCCGTTCCCCGGCACTGGCAGGGGCAAGAGGGGCAGGGACCGGTTCTGCGCCGCTTCCGCGTGCAAATTGGTCAGTTTACTTCCCTGGGCGGGGCTTCGTAAGCTGGGGGCGCTCCGGTTGGTGCAGGACGACTCGCCACTGCTGTGGACGGACTTAGCCGCCTCACCGTTGCTCCTGCCGACCGACCCGGCAGCAGACGCCGTGGAGGCCCCGGCGAGCGGCAGCAGGGCATCCTCCTGGGCCGAGTAGGCCCGTCTCCCTCGGCAACAAGTCTGGGCCCAGTGTCGCCTCAGGTCCTGGCGGTTGACACAGTGGTGCGCCGTCAGGAAGCCGCCCAGGGCCAGCGCCGCCACGCCGAACAGGCAGGAGAACGCCAGGTCGGCCGGCCTCTCCTGGGACACAGACAGGGCACCGAACACCCACAGCGCAGCGTAAAGACCCAGGGTCGCCGCCGCGCCCAGGAGCTGCGCGGCAAACGTGTGCTCGTTCTCCAGGGCCGACAGGGACACGGCGTGGGGAGCCGACACTGTGGACAATGACGCGACGTGGAGGAGGGCGGCTGGAGTGTCTCCGGCCAGCCGCTGCTGCTCCTCAGCAGGCTCCTTCAGCTCGTAGCGCCGCTCGGGGTGGCGTCGCAGCTGGAGCAAGATGCTAAGGAAGTACATGCAGTCCACAAAAACGATGAAGCTAACAGGGCCGTAGAAGGCCCCCAGGCTTGGCTCCCACGCCATCCAGCAGCTAGAGACACAAGAAAGAGGGTTAAACGTGGAACAAACAGAATACAGCACACACACATTGCATGATGCTGCTGAGTCGATATGAAACATGGGGGCGACAAAGCAACATAACCCTTTAGAGTGAGTCACCGGATGACTCAAGTGCCACCCATTCAAATGACCCCAAAACCTATACAAAAATAATACAATAAATGAATCGTCCTTTGAAGTTTGACTCAAGCCCTTATATCTCAATTAGGTAAAGACACATTAACGCTTTGGGTCTTCGCATTAAGTGTCCTGCTATTTCTGTTCTGAGTATCTGCCCTGGTAACATTTCAACGGGGCGGATTTCATTCGTCTCGGTAGCAGCAAATTAATTGAACTCCAAAGACTTCATCCAGATACGAGTCCAGACTTCTCGATGTGCTTATGTAACTCAAGCTGCTGTCACCATGGAGCGAGACAAAGAGCAAGGACGAGAAAGGGAAAGCAAAAGACAGAAATAGCATGAGAATGAGAGTGGTAAAGAGAATAAGAAACCGTTAGAGAAGGAAAGAAGCGAGGTGCCAGAGAAACACTATAAATAGTCCCTCCAAATCAGACTTCACAGGGATTCAAAATGTTCTACCCCTGCTAAATATTTTTCATTAGCATGAAACCAAGCACACATGTATTTTGGCCAGTCGATAAGAAAGTTATTTCTCTTGGATACAGTTCTTGCACAAAGCCTTCAGGCCAGATAAAACCGAAGTATTTCCATAAACCCAGTATACAGTTGAAGCTTGTAATTGGCACAACGTGACAGACTGGCACTACTTACTATGGTGCGTTGATCCGGCTACCATAGTTTTTGATGTTGGCGGCTGCAGTTATGCCACAGACGATGATCGGTATCCCTCCGCCGATTAGGTAGAACCTGGTAGGAGAAAGGAGTAGGAAAATACATTATTGGGACTGTTAAGTGTTGACACATAAGGAGATCTTGCTAGGAGTTGAACAGAGAGGTGGAATTTGTGCTTCAGGCCTCTATACTGACACCATGTGGACATTAACCAACTTCAAGTCACATATAAAAACATATATAGAAGAAACAACTCAAGTATTAACATCTTATTGTAAAGGATGACAAGAACATTTGGTTATGGGGAAAAAACAATGGTCCACACCACTGTTGTACTGTAATTCAATATACTCACCGCTAAGTATTCTTACGTCCATGCAACCTATTATATGAACAACATTTTCTATTTGTAATACACTCCAACAGAGAATTGTGCATGGAAAAAAGGGGTATTTATAATAGGACGATCATGATGCACAGAGAGATCAAAATTCCCTCCATAATTTAAAGGGCGCATCTCTCGATAGCCAATAACTGATTGTGTTTGAGAGGATTGTGTTCTCCAGTCAAGCCCACAACCCTTCATGGTACCAGGTCTGACACTGTCTGAAGTAATACAGCCGAAAATATCATCCATAGCGACTTGCACTAGTAACATTCTGTATACACAGTACAGGTCCACAAACCACGCAGTTTGCCTAATTTAGCAATTAAAGCCATTTGCATTATGGGAAGTGTAGTATTTTACCTCAGCATTGGTCGTGGAGGAGGCGGGGGCTCATCCAGCTCTTCGTAGCGCTTGGCCTTGCGGGTCACCTGCTTGTAGATGTTGCGTGCAGTCACGCCCACCCACAGGGCTGTGGCCAGGGTAGAGTAGTGCAGAACGATGCCCACCTGAAAGGAATACACCACCCAACCCAGTCCCCATTAAAGATCCCAGACTGGACAAACAACGGTGACACTGCCCGCTCAATCAGGAAGTCAGCCAATGTGTTTGGAGAAGTGAAAGGTGGAAAACCGTGGACAGGGCCACCGAGGGCTATGGTGCGGGGTAACACTCACGGCTTGGCACACACTGGCATAGCGTGTCTGGTTAATACCGCCGACGAAGACGCCACAGGTGAGGAAGATGTGAAGGCAGAGGTTGACCAGCATGTGCCAGAATTTACGGCTAATGCGAACAGACCTGGTGGCGAAACCACACATAGCCAACATGGTGAGATTCATCCTAGAGCACTGGACCCAGAGGGAGGGAAAGCGAGCCACAATCTACGACGGTCCACAATCCGTTGCAGGTTGTTGTGAGGGCCCCTAGGTATAATGGCTATTTATTTGATTCATTTCCAATCTGTTTAAAATTTTAAATGGGTTCGGTGTAGTAGAGATGTGCCTGTGGTGTGGTGAGTGGCTATCAATCCTAACACTGTCCGCTAAATTGGTACTAAACATTATTTTGGCACGGTGCTACTGGTAAAAGGGATCTGCGACATCCATCGGACTCCACTAGCATGATGAGAAAGCGGGTGGAGGCGTTACCTGTGGTGGTAGATGTAGCTGACGATGATGGTCAGCAGACAGAGGAGCAGGACAATGGCTGTGACGTAGATTACTGGATGGAGAGGCACTATGCTGGGGGAGAAATACTCCACCCCAGTGAGATCCTGTGGATGCGCACAACATTTTGGAATGTCAACGCCTCAGCCGGTCTGTCACGCAACAACAAACAAACCCTGAGGGAAACAATTTTCTCAGGGAGCAAATATGTTTAGGCTGAAAGTAAACAGGAGTTCTGAACCCAAACACGTGTAGGGCTGTTGCCTTCCAAAACCTCTCAAATCTCTCAGAGAATCAGCATTATCAAGAATCCGAATCCTAATACTCGGAAGATGAGAAAACAGGAAGTGAACTAAATTTCCCGTAGAAGTAGTCCTAACGTTTGAACTAAATCGCCTGTTGTCACCCGGGCAAACTGGCTGTACCCACTCACCATCAGTACGGCGTAGTTGCCGAGGGAATCGCAGGAGAGCGTGGTGAAGTTGTCGTGGTGGCTGAGGACCCGGCAGCCTTCGCTCTGCCAGCCACCCTGCCCACCCAGCAGGCTGAAGTTCCAGCAGGCAGGCACAGCGTCCGAGCCGCGGGAAAATCTCCTCAGTGTGGCGTTCACCGGGACCCGCAGGCCTTGAAGTGGGAAACCCTCTGGCCAATCAGGAAAGAGTGAGATGTTCGTCATGGCTTGAAAATGTGTCTCACCCTACCTCGGAAGGTGGGGTCTCGAGCTAACGATATCTGCAGGTTTACACAACAAAATAATCTAGCGTCTCGAGTCATCTTCGATATGTCTTGGAAACTGTAGCATAATGTAAACAAGCCGCATATCCTGGTGCTTACCCTCATTTACTGAGACCAGTGGCCCAAAACATATGGCCTTTTCACCCATACTTAAGAGAATATATTGGCCTCACATTTTTACCAAATACAAGTTCAGCTTTTTCATATGTTAAATTACAGATGAATCTCTAAATCATGTTTGAAGAAAGCATTAATTAATATATATTGGTTAAAGTATTAACAAACGTATAGTGCCCATATCGCAAAACTCAGTCTTAAACCATATCTAAAAGCAAACAATACCCAGGTGGTGCAGCGGTCAGAGGAGCTCTTTTGTAGTAAAAAGCCGTTCACCACAGTTTAGGTATCGGTTTTCGCGAAAACACAACGGCATAACATAAACTTGTAATACTATATTGGTACAGTAGGGGTTCTACTCAGACTCACCTATCTTGGCCAAGAGCACAGGGGTGGCCACGTTTCTCCGCTTCCCCCCGTCAGCCAGCAGAGTGGAGTTGCCCGTGGAGGGGAAGAGCTTGCCGTTGCGGAAGGCCAGCAGGTGGAGCTTGTAGACAGTGTCGTCAGCCTGGCCGGGGACGGAGTACTGGGAGAACAGCGAGGGAGGCAGATGCAGGGAGGCTTCAACTATGGTGTTCTGGGAGATACGAAGGACCGTGTTAATCCCACCGAGGGACAAATTACGATTGAGGCTACCATACAGTTGGAGGATTTCAGCATTTCAAATGAATGGTAAATTGGTTATATGGTAAGCTGTCCATAGATCAGTGTTGTGGGTGAACCTCACATGACAACTTTGAGCTGTTTTCAATTCAAATGACTAATTAGGCTACAAAGGAATCAGTTGTTAGATTTTACTACTTTTATTATGCAAACTCAAGGCCAATGAATGTGAAACTGAATGGAGAATAAAATGCATTCGGTAAATTTCATACATACTTAAAGTCTATACATTGTTACTGTAAATACCCGTTTATAACCCGCACCATTCATTTTATAGCTTTGTATGTATACAAACCAGAGTATTAACCACACCTATATATAAACTGCATTTTCCTGGAGAATTATGACTCGTACATTAATATTAAATTGTCACAGGGCTCTACCAAAAACACTGTAACGCCAATTGTATCATATTTGCGACATGAGTTTCTGAGAGCTCTATGACGCCAAGCAGTCATCTGTGAACAAGTTCACCGACAGAAACGTTTTTTTAAAAATGTCAACTTGTGTATTAACCACACCCCTATATTAACCGGTGTGGTTGAAAAAGACGCAGTTTACGAACTGGAAATGACGGTATTCTTTTAATTAAGTTAAATCTATTTTTGTAAGACAGGACAGCAACTAGGAGAAGCTAGAGAGACCGGTATGTAGAAGATAAAAGGGTTTTGTAAGACAGGACAGCAGCAAGGAGAAGCTAGAGAGACCGGTATGTAGAAGATGAAAGGGAGTAAGGGCACAGACTCCGTTAAACACGTGTATGCGACAATTTACACACAGACGCTGCATGCACTCCTACAGTACGGGGTCCTGTTTGAATGAACCTCACCGCAACAAAGTGTGAACTGGGTTACTTTACAGGGTCTTTTCGTGAGAACTGAAATAGACACTCCCCCGTGTTAGTTTCCGGGGGGGGGGGGACTGACCTTCAGGGCCAGGCTGGACAGGGTGCTGGTGACGTTGCACTTGAAGCTGAGCTGGCGGTCCGGGTTGCCGTCCAAGTCTCTGAGAGCGATGCGGTCCGGCATCAGCTTCTGGAACAGCGTGCAGGTCATGCCGTTGAAGCTGCTCGCCTTGACGGCGTGGGCCTCCAGGGCGATGTTATGGGAGTTCTAGGAAGAGACCACAGGTAAGTGAAATGCACAAGGCCACACTGAACGGTTCCCCCGGGTGGCCGATGCGTTCGCGTGATGGGGGGGGGGGGGGGCCATGATCTTACGGTGGAGTAGACCTGAGCTCCGCTGGTTAGGCGATGTACGGCAATCCTCTGAAGACATTCCACAATGCGTGAACAGGCCCTGGCCTCGCGCTGGGCCATCCACAGCACCCGTTCATCAGCTAGCATCAAGTTACTGGAGATATCCACCATTACATCCCCCAGCTGAGTACAGGGAGAAAACACACACAATGTAAATACGAAGAAACCAAAACTGCAGTTATATGCAGTCTGTTAGTTTAAGAAAACATGCATATTTCAGATAACATATAAGTTCATAAAAGTCCAGTATAGTTTTCGATTTAGTATATAATCTGAACACCAAAATGGACATGCAGGCACTTGCATAGACCAGGTATACCAATTAAAACAAACATTTAGGTTTTCCTAACCATGGAAAAATCTGAATGTTAGCCTTTGATTTCTCTCAGGGCCATCTCAGTGAGTGCAGAAAGAGGGCACATGGCTCTCGACCAGGTGTGACATTAATGCCTTTCCCAATGTCTGTAAACTCCTACAGGAAGCCATCCCCATGGAAACCCAACCGGCAAAGAAACCTGAACCGGCCTTGTTCTGCATTCCTTCCACACAGCTCGACACGAACAATCCTTAATTCGAGATCCAATCTTATCTGCCCTCATTCAGATTCCTTAGTGGGTGGATTTAAACAGGATGAGGTTGCTCTGTCTGCACTATGAGTACCAGAATAACAGCAAGGACCCCGAATGTCAGCAGCAAGCTGGAAAAGACTAGCCTGTGGTCTGTTCACACCTCGATCACACAAATGCGGAGACTCACCTCCTTGTATTTCTCCGCAAACTTGCCAAACTTCTCGATCATCTCGGCCACAAAGATAACATCCATCTTGTCTGAGAAGTTGGCGGCCTCCACCGTGTAAACGAGCAGCTGCCGGGCCGTGATCACAGCGTTTGTCATGTTCAGAGGCATCTAAAACACACACACACACACAAAAACGCACAAACACACATAGGCATTGCTTTAGAAGGAATGAACCAGAGGCTGAAAGCTTCAAGTTAACACGCTTAAGGAATGAAAAAAAAACAGCCCAAACAGACCGGCGACGGTTGATGAGGACAGAGATGGGGATTGAGCCAAACAAAGACAAACACAAGAGGGCAGGTGGATCAGTGTCATGGTCACCTGGTTGATGATGTAGAGGACCCGGGTGACGTCCTTCTGGTACTGGCATCGGGAGTAGTCATCCTCGGCCCACAGACCCCCGCGGTCGCAGCGCCGCCACGCCCGCCGCTCGTCGATCAGCGAGCCCGAGTATATTCCTGCGCCCGATGCCAACTTGTTGCAGGGCAGGTAGGCTGTGATGCCCGCCAGGGTGCGAGGCCACCTGAGAGAGAGAGAGAGAAAGAGACGGTGACTTTCTGGGAAACGTGGGTTTGTCACAACGTGGTAGCATGATTCACGCGGTTTCAGAAAAGTATTCGTGAGCAAACAGCTGCTGCTCACTATTCCGATCATCAAATTTGACTGTGGACAGATTCCGTTCCATCCCAGTACTTCTTAGATTTACCGCTCAGATGCTTTCAGATATTAACTCAACTGAGTTGTGTTTATTTAGTCACACCATTACAAAGCCCAGATATTATTACTTACAACGCTGACATTCAGCCACTAGGGGGTGTCAGAGGGGAGCTTGTCACACACACATCCGTCATTTACAAACTTGTTTACCTCAACGAGTACCATCCATTCCAGGTAGATTGGTATCAGAATAGACATTTACTTGAAACAGACAGATAACCTGGCACAGCGTATCGTGTGACACTGAATGTATCAGCCCTCACCGGAAGTCTCCTTTATTGTTGGACACTCTGTCAGGTGGGCAGTACTTGGCCGAGCTCTCCAGCACAACGATGTGCACGGTGCGTGTGGTGTTCCCTCGGCTGGTTCTCACACGGCACTCCCAGTTCCCCGTAGAACCGGGCTGGATGTTAGAGATGGTCAACGCGCTGGGAATAACAGTGGAGAGCACGTTGATAAAACAAGTATAAAATATACAGACTGGTGACAAATTAAAGAAAAAAGCAGAATAAACAAGTGTGGGATCACGAACTATGCAGACGCTTCCATACAGGCGGACTGCGTGATACAATAACGCAGTGAACATCCTGTCATGCTCTGTCATTTCTAGAGATCCTGAGCAGTTGACCTTGATTTAGGATGAAGACGGGAAGTGGAAAGGCTCGAAGAGGGTTCATAATTGTGTCTCTTCCAGGATGACAATGAGTGTGAAGATGATGAGAATCATAGGCTACGGCCTTCATAGTCATCAGACCTCGGGACCAGTGGGAGATTTGGGACCAACGTGTTAAAGCGCTGTCCACCACCTTCATCAAATCACTAAATGAGGGGATATCTTTTGGAAGACTGGGTCATCTCTGATGTCTCCAATTCCAGTCCATAAGAGGCCCCCCCTGGCTGCCTTGTGCTATCGCTTCACTGATCGAAAGTGGCCATGAGTGCTGACTGGAAACAACCAATGAGCATTTATATGCCCCCCCCCCAAAAAAAACCCAAACAAACAGGCAGTGGCCCCCTCACCTAGCGATGAGGGAGCAGTTCTGCACCATGCTCTTCTCGATGAAGATGCCCTGGGCGGCGTCAGGCTCTACCATGCGGCCGTCCTGGTACCACAGCACCTGCATGTCCTCCGCCACGAATGAGGCCTGGCACTGGAAGGGCAGGCTGTCGCCCTGAAACACGATCTGGCGCTGTGACGGCGTCAGCTGGAAGGAGGGCAGCTCCAGAGGCGCGTCTGGAGGTTGGGAAAGGCATTTTTGAGATTTTTCGTCTACACTTCTTTTGTTAGTGTGTGTCTGCTTCAGTGTGTGTGTGTGTGTCTCTCTCTCTTCGGGAGAACCTTTCAATGGTAAAATGTAGGTCCCATTTATCATTCGGGTCACACGTCTTCACTCGCAAGCTGTGCCTCATACTTTCTAACCGGTGCGGTGACAAGTGCCAACCGGATAAGGCACAAGCAAATGCTGCACTGCTCCATACTGCCGTAACTCCCCTGGTCAACGGTGACATTGGACATTGGAGTCCAATTCCTGACACATGGCAGCCAGTCAGAACAGGGCCAGATCTACGGAGCGGAGCACGATCCAGACCTGTCCTGTGTGAGGATGTGTCACCTACGCCTTATCCGTGGCGTGGGTGTGGCGCTGAGACCGACCAACGCCTAAATTAGGGTCTGTGGCCTTCTCTGCCCTGCTATCAGCGTGATTAATCAGCAATGTTCAGGTGTTTGTGCGTTTATGAGTGCGTGCTCTGTCGTAGCCTAGCGTACCATACCTAATGTCACCATGAACCCATGCGACGGGTTCCCCTGCCATCTACTCTGCCACTGGATACAAGTAGGCCGACATCAGATCAGTGCTCAAAAAGACATTGGTAGCCTAACCTCCTCAAGAATCTACCAAGCACATTACAACTTGTCAGGGGATATGTTAAGAGGAGCAAATTTGCAACTTTATATTAATAAAATGCCTCTTTAACATATCACCTCTGGCTTCATTCCTACACTACATTAGACCTGCTATCATAAGGCTACTGGATTACAGCACTTATGGAAGATAATGTAAATCGTCCATCTTCAGCTCACATTCAAATCTCCAAGCTAATTACAAGAGAGTTGATACACTGTCTCCATAAAGGCACTCGAGGAAGTAAGAACGTAGAACTCTGTTTCATGATAAACGGTCTAGTTGAATGTTAACTCTTTATCTTTCGTTTTAGGGAAGGTATTTTTACCGTTGCAGTTTTTCTTGTTTCATGACGCTGTGTAGACTAAAGTGCATGAATGGTAGCTGAATCTCTGCAACCATTCAATTTTCTGTTTAGCAGATAATATAATGTCCCTGTGACAAAGTCACAACAATAAAGGGTTAGGCCTATCATACAATACACAGACACAACATTCCCAACTTCCCCCAGTAGCCAGGTACAAGGGGAATGAAAAGAAGATATACCAATGTGTCTCTCAGCTTACTGACAAAAATCAGTGTGAGCTCACAATGCACGAATCTGGTTAACTTCCGGGATGGACACGCAGTGGCAATGTCGTTATGCGATATGTCTCTGTGAAGGCATGAACCAATATTCAACTCTCTGGATTTCATCTGGATTTCTTATGATAAGTGGGTGGGTGTGTGTTTGTGTGCGTGTTCATACCACAGGTGAGCAGCTCAGGATTGATGGAGGTGATGTGCTGGCCAAGCAAGGAGCGAGGATATGAGCAGCTGGTGTCTTTCACACCCACATTATTGTCTTTGATCCAGTGCAACAGCCACCGCAGGTTGCAATCGCACAGCAGGTATGGCGTCTGGAACTCCCTGAAGTAACATTGGAAACAAACACGCCGTTTTTACACAACATTAGTTTTATGTAGTGTAAAATCTAAATTTGTATCTTTGTTAGTATGAGGTAGTCTAAATAGGCTCACTCATAAAGGAGTATTCCTTAACACAGGGACAGAGTGAGTTAAAAGGAGTCCTCCTTAACACAGAGTCCCTTTTAATTTCCTAGTCATGGTTGTGGTTAAGTTTGTTCTATGAAAAGCAGCTGAAAGGCTGAAGCAGCACTGAGACACATTACTGGTCTTCATACTGTCACTGTGGCTTCCTGTCTTCGGCACACATTAAATCATCAACCTTCTATTGTTGTCTGACATCAAACTTGTCCTTGTCATTAAAAGAAATACAAAGCTGTAAACGGGGTGACATTAAGCAGCCTGTTCCAAACTGCAATACTGTATTCCAGCACCAAAAACCCCCCACAAAAAAAAACACACTGTACTTCAACAGATAGAAATCATACATACAAAGTCTTCAACGCCCCCAAGCTGTCAAACGTCCCTTGGGCCAGTGACGAAAACATGTTTCCTGAAAGATATCTGAAAAGACAAGAAAAAGGCCATCAATCATGTATGACAAATGCTATCTTTTTTTTCAATCATCTTGACAACACTAAACTGTCAATTCTATGCTAAACTGTCACGTGACGCAATCAGAACCCAAACATAAGCCATCATTGGTTTAATCCACCGATGCCAAGGAATATCTCAATCTCCACGATAACACGACAGGAAAAGGACAGAATAATGTACTGCAGCTATTGCAGTGACGCCCAAGGAGGTATTTTAAGTATTATGCTACTCTCGCAGTACCTGGCTGAGACCAAGCCAGGCAATAAAACCTTTTTTGTGTTTACCGAGTACGAGAACCACCAAAAACCCTTGTGGTTTAGATGTCAATATAACTATCTCTAGGCTATGCTGAATGGGCCCAGATGGTGACGGTCCTTCTGCATCAATGCCTGACATCAGTGGGTATAATTCTAATATGTTGCTGTAACCAAAATATGTGGATTTGACGCAACTGTCCTTACAAAGGCCTTAGTGAGGGATATTAAATGTTATTTTTAAGATGATGGGGCAAATTGAACTGCACTGTGGAGATAAGCAGAAAGGAAAAGTTATAAAGAAGAAAGGAACCATTACTTACAGTCGAACCAAACTTGTGAGGCCTTTGAATATGTCCACATTGAGGCAGCCGATGCGGTTGTTGGACAGATCTCTGTAAAAAGCAAAACAAAAGGAGCTTAAGGTTGTATTCCGTTCTAGAAGCCCAACAGCTGAATTTTTTGTAGGAAAATCTTTAGCCACCGCAAATTGTACAGACAGCATGAAATACACCAGACTAGAGTTATATGAAATCATGTGGTAAAAAAAAACTTTGAGGTCAACAAAAAATGCCTGGTATGCTTTTAACATGATTGGTCCCTCAGATCTCCTGCAAGTGCATTTTTATTTGTTCCAAAGGTCAAAGCCAAGACTTTTGGTTAGGCTGCCTTCAGACACTATGGTCTCGGTCTGAGGATCTCTAAAGCTGTTGACGGAAGTTCTTAACACTTACTGTAGCTTTTTAGCTATTTTTCTTAGGGGGCTTTTAATTGTAATCAAAAGCATAAATTAGCAGTATTGTTTCATCCCATTGCTGTGCCTATTTTAATGTTATGATTGTTAATGTGTTTTTTATTTCTTTATTTTATGTACCTTAGAAATATACTTTGTCTACTAATTTGCCTACTAGCGTTATCTGTGGTCGAGAGCTCCTACCTAAAGGAACCATGTTTGGGACTGCATTTAGATTCCATAGTCAGTCTGACTTTGACCAACTAAAGATCCAAACGGAACAGATGAGGTAGGGAGTTTGAAGTGGCCATTCATAAAACACTGTGGGTGTAGAATCAAACATCAAAGAAGTGGGTGTATATACAAACAAGATACAGCTGGGGAGAAAAAGAATGGCCCGCTGAGTGACTCAAACGTAGACGAATGACTCAAATGTAAGACTACATGTTAAGAAGCAAGTCAGCATTAATGAAATCCATATGATGACACGGTCTCGTCAAACCCAAACCACATTTACAGTACAACGACCCATCAAAATGCTAAAAATGCTACAACCCAAGCCTTAATGCCATGGGAGAATCACCAGCAAACACATTAAAACACAAATAACACCCCCCCCCCCCCCCCACCCCAAAAAAAAGCCTAGAAAATAAGCGTGAGGCGCATTAGTTAAACATCCTGGTGTCTGTCTAATTATTGTTGCCGGTCATAGGGAGGCAGGCAGCTGGGAAATTGACTGTGCGAGGCGGTTTGTTCCACCTGGTCTGGAGTCTGCCAGGAAGTCGTGCTGGCATCCTGTGTCTGAGGAGGATCACCTGGTAGGGGGGGTGCGTCCTCAGCTAAAGGGATAAAGTCCCATCCTGCCAATGCTACCGGGGCATATCACTAGACACGCCGCAATGTATCCTGGAGCCGGGAAGTTGGGTCCCGTGTCCTTATGTCGACATCTCCTAGCGTTCGTTTTCTTTTCCTTCTGGAAAACCTCATCCACACTAACCTGGGGGTCGCTTTAATTATGAAAGTTGTAGAGCGGAGCTAGACATTACGGTTGGAGCAAAGACCCCGGAGCAAGCTGTCGGTTACGATGTGAGCAGACGCAGAAATAGCCTGCTGTGTGAGTGACAAGGCGGGGTCAGTGACAGTTCAGCTGTTGGTGGAACGTAAAGGCTGTCACTGAGAGGCCGACGCGGCGCACAGAGAAGGGGGGGGGGGGGGGGTCTACCCAAGACACTGATCACGGGTATGTTTTCTATTTTCCCGAAACGGTTCTGGTAAATATCTGGAGAGGTGAAGCTGGTCCTGTTGCTAGGGGAAACCCAGAGTCACGACAAGAAGCACATGACCTGGTCATCAGGTGATCAGTGCCGCACGGACACCGTCTGCATTGTGTCCAATGCGACTTATAGATGTCACACTGGGCTATCTACTCGCTGAATGCCGGAAGGAGGAGCTAGCCCACACCCCAGCCCCTCCCCCCAAACAGCTGGGACTACCCACCCAGGCCCCAGCCTTAATGCGATTTGCAAACTTTGCGGTCATACAGCGTCAGCTTGTCCCCTTATTTATTTACAGTGGATCGGTTGCATCTCATATTCGCCTGAATCCTTCTGGTTTGAAATAGGATATAACATTTCCTAACAATGGAAATGCCGGATTGAGGACGTTGACTGATCTCGGTTTTGATTCATTGCCAGTGCTGACAATGAGAAGAGGTGTTGAAATGCGTTGTAGCGTGTAAGTCTGACTTCCCTCTCCTGTCTTAGGAAATGGGTAGGAGTCAGGCAGCCCCAATTAAGCCTAGCCACTAGCAAGTGGCAAATTGGTGGGGGGGGGGGGGGTCTAATTAGGCTCTTTGAAGACAGGTACAGATGGGAGAAATTAAATATTGGCTTAAGGATGGAAAGAGGGAGAATACACTGCAAGTCTGGCGGGAGCCTTTGCTAGTGACTGCAGAGAGAGAGACAGAGAGAGCATGAAAAGTATTTTCATGTCCTCCTTGTCAATTAACTCCATCATCCTTTTCCAGAAACCAAACAGAGGGCTGGGGAAGGCCTAGGCTGACTGGGCCAGCAGCCACCACAGGGCTTCTGTTTACAACACCAGGCACAAGATTATTAGTCACATTCATACTCCTTTCACACTTCTGCTAGTTGAGGGACTAGGTTGAAATGTAAGAGATGTGTTGGGGAAAGCCAGAGAAAATACCAAATTAATGATTTATCAACCTCTTGACAACCTGTACATTGTATTGTCACTGCCAAACACGTTTCAAAGACTGCTGTGTGCTTCGAACATGTTATATCTAAGTGAATATCTATTTTTGGAAGGGGGGGGGGGTTATTTCATTTTGACACAACGTTGATATTTAGTTATATGGGACTCTTCAATATAAAATATTGTTGGCTAAATCATATATACTGTAGGTATGGATGACAGAAAAACCACTATAGTTTTAGATGACATTCTACTGTTGATTGTAAAATGGCTGGGGCTTCAGGGAAATGAAGCCCCTAGTCTTTCCTGTCTCACTCACTACTCTGTATCAGCAGCCAAGCTCTAGTTTATGTTGGCAAGGACTAGCCGGTATGAGATGATTCCGACACACACACACACACACACACACACACACACACACAAGGTGTCTAACTCACACATTCACATCCCCCTTTCACTTTGTGTGATAGTAGATAGGGCCTCAACTGCCTTGTGCAGTAGTTTCCAGTGGGCTCTGGCAAAAGCCCAAGTGGACACAAGAACTGAAAGAAAGCTTCTTTACTGCCGTCACTTTGAGAATGGATGGGCTAGACTTGAAACAAAGTTGGCTACATACCAGAAACAACAGAAAAAGCCCCACATAGTTCAAAATGTGGATTTGTGGGAGCCTATATAGCAGTGTGAAGGTATCTCTTTCAGCTATAATGGAAATGGTGAAAATTGGATGCCGAGCAACAGAGCTTAGTTTAGACTCCACTTCAGCCCACTGAACTTGCTGGCAGCACCTATAGTACACATCTCCCAAGACATTAACATGTTCCTGACAATAAACAAATATGTTCTGGCTTACGGTTCTACTGACAATACTCACAGTCTTTTGAGTGACGGAAGTCCAAGAAAAGCCCCTGGTTCGACGCGGCTGATGATGTTGTTTCGTATGTCCCTGTTAGAGACAAAATACACAGCTCAGTTAAACAATGAGGACAAAGGAAATGTAGTTTAGAACAGTGACTTCTACATCATAATTCAATCAGCAACTTCAATAATTACTTGCAAACAACTTTATCCAAAAATACCATTCCCCAGTGAGTAATTCACCTTACATATCTTAGGGCCTTTTAACACTACTATACATTTTTTGAAGTGTTGTAGAATACTCAAGCAGGTATATTACTTCGTAGTGTAAAACCCCTCTCTCTAGATGCTCTTTTCCAAGGTGCCAGATTTTCTAAGTAACCCCCAGAGCTATTGAAGTGTAAAAAAAAAAAGGACCTGTCCTTTTCAAAGTGAAAGTGAAACTAATGTTTTTTTACAGGCTATGTTTTGGGCCAGTGAATTAAATACTTCCAAATATGTCACAAGAAAAAAACTGCGCCGAGTAAAACCAAAAATCTTTTTCTGCGGAATATGACATGGATGTAAGATTAGTGATGGCCATTTCTAGCCTTTTTAGTGAGCTGTAAGCTGAAAAATGGCTAGAAATGTTTACAATTTAGGTAAAATGTAATGCTCCAATATCTATCATTATGTTAAAACATGATATCTATGTTGAAATAAGAGCACACAATTTCAGACACTAAGACTAAGGTCAGGGACTAAGACTGAGGTCAGAGACTAAGGCCTAGCCCTAAGTGTAAGGCCTAGCCCTAAGTGTAAGGCCTAGCCCTAAGTGTAAGGCCTAGCCCTAAGTATAAGGCCTAGCCCTAAGTGTAAGGCCTAGCCCTAAGTGTAAGGCCTAGCCCTAAGTGTAAGGCCTAGCCCTAAGTGTAAGGCCTGCTGATTGCCTGCTAGTGTTCTATATATTAGTATTATTATTAATATTGTCGAGCACGATCATGTCAGTAAAAATACATGCCACTCAGCAGAAAGTTCTCTGGTACTTCTCTGGTACTTGGTAACAAAGAGTATAATACCCAACAATCTCCTAATACTCCAACGAACTCCAACAGCCCATGCGACCGTCACCCTGTCAGACACCTGAGGCTGGTGCAAGAGACCCCCCATCAGTCAGGCCCTCTCGATCGTCACTGACAGCTCTGGGCCTCTAAGGGCCCCTCACAAAGGGCCCTGCCACGCTCCGTCCTGGGCCAAGTTCAAAGGCTGCGTGGTCACGGATATCGGCTCACGACAAGCCCTCACCTGTGCTGCCAGTGTCGAGTCACTCATTACGATACATGTTTCAAAAGACCTTGCAGGTCGGCACCCGAGCCCACCCCCAACCAAAGCCCCCTGACTGGACTGTTTGATGTTGACAAGCTGTCATCTGGCTGGAGGGGGACTCTGAGAGGATTGCAGGCAGAGCTACACATGGATCATAGGAGCCTAGATATGGCTTTTGATGTGCACCGACACAAATGGCCTTCCTATAGAAAGGTGTTGAAAGAAAAATGGAAAAGGAGGCAGCACAAAAAAGAAGGATATTTGAAATGCATGGCCACATAGAGCACAGTGCTTTCGACCACCTGGAAGATGATAAAAGGGAGTATCTTTGTAACTGCTTACTGTGTTGGACTGAGGCATTTCCTAAACATTTTCCATAGACAATTCTGTTCACCCCTCTGAAAACCTTCTAATGTTTTACTTTGAAATACTGGCGTTTAGCTACAGTCTTTCCCCAACTGGTTAATGTTGGTTACCAAATTTTAAATCCACTAAAGAAGGTCAGAGTCGTAGAGTAACAGATTAACGGACTCTGTGGGAGGGTTCTCAGTGAGGGAAAACTTTGGTTCACATTTAGCTATACCTTGATCAGGCTTGATGGTGCCAGCAAAATGACTAGTGTGAAAAACATCGGAGGGGATAGCCCACATCTTAACACCAAAGCAAATCCCAATCTACAGAGGCTTTCATTTCCTCAAAGAGTGGTATTGGAATTCTGGCAGTGGTTGAAACAGTCCATCAGTTGTTCTGGACTAGTTTCAAACAAAAAACCTTTGTGATCTCAATTCCTGGTGTTTGTAGTGTTCCGGGGTGACAGCTTTCTGCGATCGGTTCTGTGGCACCTCAGAAAGGGTGAAAGGTATTTGTGTGGTGGCCTACTTTGATTCACAGAAAGGTTACAATTGTTATCCGTTTGTATCAGTTGTTTAAAAGATGCTTCAAATACGTTCTACTGACGGACTGTCAGGTTGTCACAGACATCCCTAAGATACAATTTGTCGGGTGGCAAACAACAATAGTACAAATCCAACATTACCCCCTTTGCATCTTTGCTCCAATGACATAGCCATACAAGTCTAGAATATAAAACCATTTGAAGTTATTTTTAGAGAAGGAAGGTTAGGGTTAGACTTGTAGATAACTTTAAAGGAGTGTCAGGATAACCGCAGGGAAAGACTGTTGGTCAACTTCCACTCAAAACTGCTGACAAACAAGAACATGTTAGGACTGCTTGCCATTCTAAAATCAACAGCCATTTTGGAAAAAGTGGAGAAAAAGCATAGAAAGTAGCTACAGTAGGTAGCTACTGTCATCATAGACCTGTCTTTCTGAAGGTGGAAAAGATTTAGTATGTTCAATTTCATTCTGCCTGAAGCAATATTTAAGTCAAATTATTTATTTGGCAGGTTTCTAACAAGTATAATGTACCAAATCTGTCACAAAGCGGCTTTTTAAGGTGAAAATAGATGTTGCAATCAAGAAAAATCGCTCACATTAAGCAAAGCTGTCTGCTTGCTGTCAAAAAAAAAAAAGATGTATGGCTCCTTGTTTCCATGTATTGGTCAAATAAGAATCCTTACTTCACCTTAGTCAAGATAAGTGAAAGGAAATAATGTCAAAGTTCCACTCCTTAGCTAAATGTTGTTTACACATGTTCAACCTGAACGCATCTTTGTCGTCTTATGCAATGTTGATCCCCTGAAGTTACAATCAATACAGTTCTCCTGCATGTATACAAGACCATTAATTCCAATAGTCAGGGCTACTTTTTAAAAGTCCGTCCACAACTTAGAAACCAACACAATATTATTCCTATTTTCTTAGTTGTAATAACTATTGACTCCGTGTCAACCTTGGGAGAGAACAGCCATACAACAGGGTTGACGGTAGCGGATTGGATGAGGGATAGTGAGGATTCATTGAGCCGTTGTGCTGGGACACCCTTGGTCCTAACAAAACACTGCCCGCCACAGTCAACCCGAAATGTCACACCCAAGGTTAATCAATTTCCCCCCACGCTCGTCAGAAACAGCCGCACTTCTAAAGTGCACCTCTCCAGACACACAGACCAAAGCAGAGGAGATTTACATCTAAGCTGTTTAATGGACGCTCCTATCCAGAGCGACATACAGCAGCAGGGTGGACCCATTTTTCTATTGGCCCCCGCGTGGGAAAACCAACAGCCCTGGCGTTGCGAGGGCCGTGCTCTAGCAGCTGAGCATGGTCTGAGAATGGAGGAAAGGGAGTAGGTAAGACTGAGTGCATCACTTAATCTTGACAGACAAGGCCACTGGACCCTTCTCTCGTTGTCGACTGTGGTCGGATGGGAGAGGGAAAGAAGGAAAGAGGAGGGGGTGAGTTGGATGGGAAGGAAAGCAGGGACACTTTAGCATACCACTGTGTGTGTGTGTGTGTGTGTGTGTGTGTGTGTGTGTGAATCACTCTGCTGACACCTCTGGCCTTGGCTTGGCTTCATTACAATGACAAAGCTAAGAGCTTCACTGGATGAGGGGGTGATGAAGGGGGTTGAAGATGGGGGGAAAGCACAATGGGAGCTGCTTTCGGAGGTAAATGTGCCACTGGCTATATGTACGCTTCTTCCATCCAGAGAACGACTTGCACGCCATGGCAATTGGCCGTATACTATGAATGGAGATGAAGCACAGAGCCTTAAAGGCGTCCTCACCACGAGAGGATCAAAGAAGTTTACACTTGCCGTCAGAAAAAGGCCCCAGTTTATCTTAAGGCCTTACACTGCAAATGCCTTACATCTGACCCACTTACAGAAACCAGGGGGGAATTTCCCCCCAAATCCATAAACAATCTGGAAACGGATGTCTTAATAATACAAAAAAGGAGTCAAAGTCAGGTCAGGCATCGGGCTAGTCCAAGTCTCTCTCAGGCCAGGAAACCACATTGCAAATGTAAATTAATTTGAGTCATAACATCACCACGCCCGCCAGGGACCAAATCTGGCCTGGCTCCATATCCATATCTTTTAAGGGAAATACTATATGCATTTTTCTCAGCCAAATGTGACACTCCTTAATAACTTTTAAGCTTAGGCGTGTACCACTGGTATACAGCAGAAATGTATTTTCATTCTTCCGTATTTACACAAATCATGGTCAATTTTGTTTTCGTTTGTATAGCTTTTTTTTTAAAGTAAATTCAGCTATAAAAGGTTTAACATGGCAAAGGGTAGACCTGCTTGCCAGTAGCACCACCGTGTAAAAACATGGGAAGGGTTACGATGCATGGTTCAGAGAAGAAGATAGACTTTTGGGAAGAATTCTGTAATAAAGTATAAAGGTTATCAGACATCTTAAACACAAATGAACTCATCAAGTGTATAAACAAATTTAGTTTAATTATAAAACTTTAGCTGTTTCAACCCAGCCTTAAGCCGAAACGTTGTCTATGGGTTTTCGGGGAAAAAGTACCAGATTGTTAACTATGGGCAAAAAAGGCATCAAAAACCTCCCATGGACAGAATCCTAGCCCTTTCAACAAGACATGGAAAAATAACAGAAATATTCCCCTAAAATTCCTCATTGATGCAGTCATCTGTTATTGTAGCCTTGGGTGAAAGCTTGGCTATTAATGGCCTGGTTATTTTATATGCATGAAGCCATTCCTAAGGGATAAATCACCAGAGGTCCAAAACACATAGGCCGAGAACCTTTACTCTGGGTCTCGGGGGGGGGGGGGGGACGCGTTGCTTTGTGGCAGGAAAGACACATTTCCCCGTGGCTCACGCAAACTTTCCAGCCCACAAAGACACTTTAACACTTGTCTTTGTTGTCTACTGACAGGGAGGGATAGTAGGCCCACTCTCTCTTTATCCTTTTAAATATGATCATTCAAGTGGACTTCACAACATTCTTTTGTAATAGGAGTTGGTTTGGAGTGTTTTGGAGCATTTCAAATGCACGCTTAGACCTTTTTCAGGTTTCTGACCCTCCCTCCCTTTTTTCTACTCTTAAAAGCAAACTCTTTTGTTTGAAACAAAGAAATTGCATGGTCCAACAAAAAGGTCCAAGGCAACTACTGACAATGCTTATATCGTGTTAGGACAATTTTTTCGGGTGTAACGATACCATTCTGCTTGGTAGCCGAAAGCTGCAAGGCAGTTTCATTGTGAAGATTACGGGAAAGCTAATGACGCTTTCCCATTATTCTAATCATTATCTGGATCCCAAATGCAATGTTTCATGTTGTCAGCATCTTTCTGACTATTGTTTGTCGCAAAAACAAACAGACAATAGAATAAAACAGTTACTATAAGGTACGCCTACCTGTTAGGATAAAGTCAAATTACCACACCCACCACCCACCCAGGCACTTCTCACATAAACCCCTTCAGGGTGTTGTGCCTCATTCCAAACAATAGTACACACAACTGCATTTTCATTGAATTCACACACTGAACCAAATGGCCCACAGTAGACTACCAAAGGAACAGCATCTTGAGCTAAGGCTTGGAGTCCCTGTGTCACTCTCGTATAGCCAATGACAAACACGGTGCACTGACAACACCAAGATCACAAACGCGCTTAGCCTCGCCAAAAGCCGCGGGCAGGCCGGGTTTTGTAGTCCTACAAGTCAAAGTCTGATGGTTAACAGGGAGAAACGTGGGCGCGCTACTTTAGAAACAGGTGTTTCTAAAAACTGTCCCGCCAGGGGGTGTGTGTCCATAGCGGAGCTCCGTAATTTCCCAGGGTACAAGTTGAAAAAGAGTGAGGTCAGGGCGCCGTGCATGCATGTATGGTGCCTTCTGCCAAGCTTGCCTCCCCCAGTACGTTCCAGGCACAAATGTGGATTGAAAACTGTCCATGTATTATTGTATTTCAGTTTAATTGCATCCCTCTAACTCCCATGGTGGAGGCCCTTACTTTCTGCCTGGTTTCTGCCTTTGTTTTTTCAACACAAGTACTTACTTTCTATGGATCTCTGGTTGTCTTTTGCGGTCTCACAAGTGTCTCACTTTGTAGCTCTAAGCAATGGGTGCACTTTTAACATAAGCTAAATGCTAACAGCTATGTCACGGTATTAACGATTAAAATCACTAGACATTCTTCTGAATTTACAGATGAAACACTTCCAAAAGTCCCTGACGTTGTGGGACAAGCTCAGACTGGATTGTGTCATAACTGCAATAAAGTGTGTATAACATAAAATGTCCTGAATATTTAACATGGCTTGTCCAATATGGTATGAGTAACGGGCTTGGTTTAAGACTCACTAAAAGGAAGTTGTGCATTCCGGAAGCACTATTCTACTAAGAGCATCCTATTGTCTGATATTAGTTAACCCTGGAGGCCGCGTCTATTTTTAAAACCCTCTACAGTCTAATCCCTCCAGTCCAACCACTGACTGGTATTCTTAACCCAGGCTAAGTGCTAGTGTTTTTTGTGACCTAGACATACTGATGGCATGAAGCCAATTTGCATGTCATAAGGCCCCTGCTTCTTCTAAATTCACTTGATTGCTATGCAAGATTTCTGTACCGACTGGTTGTCAGTGACATTAGTTATGCACTGTGTGTTTTTGGGGAGTATGTGGAGTGTGAAACATAATTCTAGATAGACTGAAAATGCTTTAACAGCATCCACTGTTCATTCTCTGATGGTCAAAGCTTGTACGAAGTATGAAAATATTCTAAAATGTATTAAGACTCACAGTCTCTCTAAAGTAGACAGCCCGATGAAGGATCCATTCCTCAATTCCTGAATTTTGTTGTTGCTTAAAATCCTGTAAAAAGAAAAGAAAAAGGTGTTAAATTCAACATCTGTAAAAAACAAAGAAATAATTTAAACTACAAATGTCAAGTTTCACCTTTTGGTATCATTAGTATAATTTGAACTGAAATACATTTCACTGTGTTCTCCATAACTATAATGACAGCAAATAAAAAAAGTGTATTTTTTGCATAAGACAATATGATTATTTTATTTTTTTAACATAAGCCAAAAGTACAGACTACAGTCACCTTTTATTTTTTGCTGTTTCAACACGTTTTACAAATTAAGAATAATAGCACTGTCAGAATTCCATCCATAGCGTAACTAACGACATGCAGTGTTCCTTAATACAGCTCCGATCTGGGGAAAAGGCTACTTAACCCTGTGGCACTTTTTGTGATGCTAGGTGGTTTCACGGCTGTTTTTTGACAGTTGCCATATGCAACTTTTTTGCGACATCGAAGTGTTATTCATATTAATGAGGATTACGTGCATACCCGTAGCAACAGCTGAAAGGTCTTCAAATTCAAAACTTTTTGAATTTGGTGAAATTAACTTGAATCAACATGAAGAAGGCCCAGCTTCACTACATCTACTGTTCTCAACCCTCCATTAATGGATAATCCAGTGCCAGGAAGAGGTAAAAGGAACTTTATCTTCAGGCCTCCATTTTCGTTAATGACGCTAAACTGGTAGCATGTGCCTCTAAAAGTATTCAGTTCATCCAGGTTGGGAGATACGACACTGTATACTTTGTGTCAACCCTCTTCTGCTTTGATGGTTAAAGGTAAAGTATGGTAATCTTTTCTAAAGTGATGACTCACTGAGATTATTTTCACATAAAATAACCAGATGGTACATGATATGCTTGATTGTAGACAAACTTTGATAATGATAGAAACACTGGCAACCACACATTATCCTTGATCGAGGCTGGATCCAAACGTCATTGAAGTTGCCAG
Source organism: Esox lucius (assembly GCF_011004845.1). NCBI lineage: Eukaryota > Metazoa > Chordata > Actinopteri > Esociformes > Esocidae > Esox > Esox lucius. The sequence goes on along the minus strand of NC_047592.1, from coordinate 11,263,415 downwards.
GTCAGGACAACAATGAGTCCATGAAAGTATGCGTCATTTCTCCTTTGTTAAGATGTATTATTATATCCTTATTAAATTACGTCTAGAAAAAAAATCAGATAAGAGAGCCAGTATTGTACCAAGTTAAGAATTGCACTTATTGACTTCTCATGAAATTGAGATAAGCCCTTAGAGGATGCTGGAATCATCATGTGGCAAAGTGTATGAGGAAAGAGAACAGAGCTCCACTCAAACAGCAGACTGTCTTCATTTGTGAACACTTCCATCATTTAACAGATTTGCATCAGGTTGTCGTCTACTTCAAACACTGTTTCCAGCGCGGAACACACAGACCAAGCTGAAAAATTGGTTAATGTTGTCAAGATCAATGTTGTATTTCTACGGTGGTTTTAGCAAGAGCATTGATTAACATAGCCAAAATATCTTGTGACAGAAGATCATACACTGTTCAATACCTCCTAAAAATGAATAATTTCCTTTCTTTTCCCTGTTCGGTAACACTTTGTGATCACTTTTCATAGTACTGTCTTTACTAGAGCCGGTCTCCACACCTTGTCTTGTGGCTTCTCACCCAAAGGCTAGGTAATTGAATAGTGATGTTAACTCCTGCGGGGAGACCCAACTGGCTCATGTTCAGTCTATTTCTCTTTTTTTTTTTCATGAGGGGATGTGGTGGGTCACACACACAACCAGTACCCACAACCCCCGGCCAGACTGGAGTCATTATGGGTGTTGAGGTCTAGCTTTATTATAGGGTTGGCCTGTGGAGACTCATTCAATATTTTCTCTTACCTGCTACGAACCCCTCAGAGAGTGAACACAAACAGTTCCTGTGTTTCGCTGCTGGCCCTGTGGCCCCGTGTAAATTTCTAAGCTTGTCGAAACGCCAGATGTCGGGGCTTGGTGGGGAACGAGACTGCGACGTCTATCACGGCTTTCAACGCGTACGGATGAAATGAGTTCAGCCACAGACGCCTCAAAGTGCTTGAGTCAAGAATCTGTTTTATTTTCCTTGAGGACTAACCGGTTGGACCCAGATTTACACAGCCAATGATGCAGTGTTTGGTTCAGGGAGGGATGGTCTAAAACGCAACTCCGTGGCGAATAGTAGGTACATGAAGGGCTTCTCACTGACGGTAATGAGCATGAAGATGAAAGCAATGTTTCAGATGGAGTTCCTTTAACTATACAGCCCAGTTCCAAGTCATCCAAGACTTGCAAATGGCTGGAGTTTGCAAAAAAGCATTGGCACTTGGATTGGAAACGTCTTTGGTCAAATGACATGAAAATAGAACTTTTTGGCCATGCAAACCAGTGGTGGTTTTGGCGTCAAAATTAGAATGTATGAGCAGAAATGAACCCTACTGTAAATTATAGTGGTGGGTCTTTGATATTATGGTCTGTTTTGCTTCTATGGGTCATGGGGCCCTGGTTAAGGTCAATGGTATCACGATTGCCTTCACACCTGATTTGCTTTACTAGAAGGCTGACACTTGGACATAAAAGTGTCTCACATATTTTCCAGCAAGACAATGACCCCAAGCATACAGTAATTGACGCAAATGACCCACATACCAAATGGTTCATTAAAAATAACATCTGGGATTGCTATATTGCAAGCTACAACTCTGTATTATTCAAGCACATAAGGCAGCAATGTAGTTGTTCTATGTCAAAAGAGTCTTTCATTAAAACCAGACCACTAGTCACAGTTCACTAGGACTGTGTTATTAAGCCAATTGTAAGATCCATCCCAGTCTGTGCTCCAACGCATGAAGCAATTTAGAATAAAAGGTAACTGATGTTCTTCTTGCAAGGTGAGCAATTAAAAAGCTTTTCCTTCTTAAGGTTGTTCAACCATTTTCACTTCACAGCATATTTGAGAAAAGAAAAAAAACCCAGGTTTGTACATTTATAACTCTGGGTACACAAGTTCAATATATTTCCTCTCTCTGCATCAGAGTGGCCTGGAGGTAGATCCGGCTCTAATTGAAGCTTTGTTTTCACAAATATCCATTTTATTTTCACAGAAAACTGCATAATTGGATTTACACTGTAGATTTTGAATTAAAAAGAGCACAGCAACATTACAAACACACACACACTCTCAGGAATCATACAAGTCTGGTTGGATAAATATGCACTTCCAACCTTGTGACTCTCTCGGACTGTCAAAATAAATCTATGTAAGAGGCTTCTCCTGAGAGTCATGAGCTCCATTCTCCTTCGCCCTCTTTCCCTTTCTCCCTCCCTCTTCCTACTCTCTCCCATGACTTGTGGGTGCCCTCAAAGTGAAGGGGAGCAGGGAAATGTGGATACAGTACCCTCTGAACAGTGGAAGTTTTTTTAAAGTTAAGCTGAGAACACATACCATTCAAATTTTAATGAGACACATTGAAAATCCATAGATGCCCGATGCCAACAACACAGGGCGGATCAGTCAACCTGTGCTGTAGAATTTATTTCATAAACCATGGCAATGAAGTAGGCCTACAGGCAGGGTGGTTCCAAATGTGAAAGGCGCCGGCTACAAGACCATAAACAAGTATATAAATCATGCACTGAAGAACCATGTCAACACGGTGAAATTCCTTACGGCACTCCGGACACTATTTACTGATTCACTGTGTCTGTGATCTGCTGAGGGCCATTGCAGACAGTCAACAAAGGCATATGCACAAGTCTTGGTGCGCCTGTATTCAGTGTCTGCATTCATCTAAAAACACAGTGCGAACAACTTTGTGTATCCTAAGAGCAACTTTGACAAGTCGTTTTCTGAGTGTCTGCCCAAGCTTTCAGACGGTTGAGGAACAGCCGGTTAAATTCCTCAGGGCGTACTACTCAGGGACGGAGGCGAGGACAACGCTTATCTTGACACAAATATCACATGACATGCACTAATGACACAGGGGCTGTAAATCGCAAGAATTGTTGCCTATGTCACAAACCTTCAGTGTTGTAAAACATGACTGTCTTATCACCATTGTTTGGACAAAGCATTCACCAATACAGATTGACGTCATTTTGCAAAAATGGACAGAAAAGAAACAAATAAGCAAACGTATGTTTAATGTGCTTTGTTTTTGACAAACTCAAAGAAAAACACTAAATGTATATTTCCCAGGGCTATCAGTCTTGAAAGTAAGATTGCACTCTTTTCACTTAAGAAAAACCAGCCTTTGAATTACACCTACCTCAGGTTATGAGCGCAAAGTTAACCAGGGATGTAATAAAAAAAGAAACGCCAGGTAGTCAACTACTTTACCACCCCTTTAAGGCAGCAGGCAAAGAAGTCGTGCTCTCAACACTTTCTTGATACTCAAGAGGCTTACACAAACGATAGCCTGGACTGGAGTTGTAACCCTTTAGAAATACTGGGAGACATGTTTCTGACTGCAGTTAAGCTCGTAAACCCCTCCTAAAGTGACCCCTCGCATCCATTTCACATAGGATTTGTGGTATATTTTGTGAAAAAGAATTGGGCAATGTTGATGACAGCCCTCTTCAATACAGACAAATGTTAATCCCGTCCTTGACAGTACGAACATAACACAATATTAGGGACTGTTTGTTACAGACATTGGTTAACAACTCTTCAAGCTCCTGCCCTAGATAATTAGACACACTTTCTGAACACGAATAGGCCTATTTAGCAGCGTGATCAAGTTTATTATTAATTTAATCTTGGTAAACCAGAGCAACATTTGACAATATTGCCAGACATTCTGAGTAGGTGGTCCAGAGTGGCCCAGTTGTCAACGCGGCTGCCTCTGGTCCACCTGTACTACGGCAGCTTGGATTTGTAAGTACATCTTTGAAAACAACAAATAATGTGCAGTTCATCTAAGAGCATATTTAAGCAGGCTAAATTATTATTGCAGTACTCAGTCTGCTTAAAACAAAAACATTCAGTTAGACAAAGACTAAAGGCACAATAAAAAGCAGCTACACATAATGGTTTCATATTGCACTTTTAATTTAGCCCAGTGTATCTAAGGTCTTAGCCTATAGGCAAATATGTCCTTGTAGAAGGAATCTGGCTGCCAAAATAATGGTGTTTGGCAATTTAATCACTTGGTGTTTTAAATAAATTAAAAACTTAAGAAGTATTCACATTTGTGTTCAAGCATTGTAAATGAAGGCATAACAGCCTAATAAGTATATACAAAGCCAGAGACAGAACTTTACAGAAATATTCAGAAGGTCAGGGCTATGTTCTGGTGCTGGATTTGCATTCGCTGAGAAACACCTGAGAAAAAAATCCCAGCCAACACTAAAGCCAACAATGTCACAATGTACTCATAATAAATGCACAAACTGACTTAGCTGGGCAGCATAAGGCATCCTTTATTGTTAGCTATCAACGTGTTTCCATTCAACAGTCCTATTATCAAGTGAAAACGGAATACTCACTAAAAGTATGTTTTAGTAGGGGGATTTTCAGATTCTAGTATCTGTGTCTCGAAATTTGGGAAATATGCCCCGACATTTAAAATAATTCACCTTGGTAAGAATTCAGAGCTGACAAGGGTACTTGTCATCAATATTATTGACTACGCGGCTTCAGTCTCCCATTGTTATACACCTGACACGTTTAGCCTGACAATACCCCCTTTCAATTCCAATGACCCATGGCACAAGAACATATAGAAAAGGGTCCATTTACAACTCCTTAAGGTGCAAGGTAAGATGATACACAATGCCAACAACTAAATACATGGCTAGCAGCCAAACTAATAGAAACGATTATGTGTTTCAGATAGACAAACAGGAATGTCCTTATATGGAAATTAAAAATGTAAAAAAACACAAATGAATCGCCTTTCCTTGAATCAACTTGAGGCCCAAGTATGGTCTGGCAAACCAAATGCTCAACAGGTCTTACTGTGTAATGAGAGACTGTGAGCTGCCTGGCTGTGAGCACTCAGCCGTCAGTCCATGCCGCGCCTTTGGGATTTGGTTTTCTTCTCCAAACATCACACAACGGTAAAGGAAAACACGGGGAGCATTGCTTAAACCCAAACGCTTGCCTGAAAAGCAAAACAAAATCTTTCCAGCTACCGGACACGCATGACAGCGTACACATGAGTACTAGTTACACAAACACTTCAAAGGCTGTCAGGCCGCCAACTTCGCTTGTTCATATTGCAGCAGCTAAACAAATCCCAAAAACTAGAGAAAGGATTCTATTTTCAGATGCCACAACAACCTTAAAGTCAACTCACTGGATATTGAACTCAAATCAAGAGGCAATATGACGTGGAGTGTGTTTATCTGGAGGCCTACAAAGGGGCACTCCAGCAGGTAGATTGGCTTGCAGACAACTCAGCTCGCCAAACAATTCTGAAAGTACATGGCCATTCACGAGTTCTACCTCAATCTGTCAAACAAATCTCACCATAATAAAGACACCGCAAGCTGCAATCCACAGACTAAATCAACACAACACTGATATTTTACTACTTAAATAACCAATCATATATAACCAATTAATTTCTTTCTGTGTAGTGTGGTCATTTGTCTCGCTCTGCAAGGATATCCAGATTAATGATACATTTCTTGTGGGTTGCAGATATACTTTGTACTTCTCCAAAACATTCTCAGAACTGCAAATTAGACTTACTTGGCAGATCTATAACAAGATTATGTATCATCTGTATATATTATTTGTGATTAGTGTTTCCATGAAATGACTAGCAGCAGCACAAAATCATTGCTAGACCTGCACATTCCTCTCTCGCTAGATGAGCAATTTGAAGGGCTATTAAAAGAGGTAATACAAACAAATCCACATTTGGATTATTTTAATGATGTAATTTAATGATTGAAATGCCCTCAGAACCACAGATTTTTTTTCTATACATAACTGAAATGTGGTGGTTTATTACCCTCTATTTTCCAGGTAAAATGATATAGGGCAGATGTGGTAAAGAGATCACTGGAACACAATACAACATTGAAGGCCAACCCCCCCCCCCCCCCCCCCCCCAAGAAACCAGGCAAGCCTAGTTCAGCCGGCCCACAATAAAACGTATTAGTGGCTGCCCTCTCGAGAATTGAACCCAGGTCGCCCAAGTGAAAAGCATTGTCGTTAACCACTACGCCACCGAACTGCACTCATGCCAGGCATTAGTATAGCGTCTTCACATTATATTACTTTTACTCATTAACATCATGCCAAGTTTTTTATGCTTGATGGAATACAGTACCATCAGGCATACTGTTCCATCACCCATGATTCCCTGCTGCTGTGAAATGTGTTGTTACAGCCCTGGACGCTGTCGTAAAATTACCCTGGCTTTTTCCTGAAGAGTGGGGAAATGTCCGTCTTCCCTTGACATCAATCACCCACTCGTCGGGCGAAAGTTCAGGTGTGCACTGGAAAGCTTCGTTTAAATCCTTTAGCCTGCTAGAAAGGCTCATATTGATACTAAACAAGTCTCTCACAGAAATATGAGGTATAAAGTTGCTGTACACCTAGGAGGCTTATATATTGCCCCATAGAAGCTGTGCTAATGTAGGGTGAAACAAACAGGTGCAGCCCCACATATGCAGTTGTGCTTATGCCCTCTTCACATGAGCACACCTAAAATTAACTCACTGTGTAAATGAAAATGGCAGAGGTTATGCACACACAAGGCCTCATTTTGAAGAACTCTTTAGACAGAAGAGAACAAGCTGGTTGTCTAAGTGTTGTCGTTTCCTCTCAGATTACGTTGGCATGCAGTGTTAGTTCATCGGTGCAAATGCTGGGAATCCAGCAGTCGTCCAACTTTCACAGAGAGCCATTCAGCAGCCTCACCTCAGGGAGAGCCATGTTTGACAACTGGATACATTCCTCAACAGAATGGGTTATCAACCACTTTCCATCATTTCACTTGTATCCAGTAACCAGCTGTAAAATATTCTCAAAAAATTTGATATTTACAATGGCCAAAATATCCAGATGATTTTCATTAATTTAGTAGGTGGCAGCAAAGTGGCCAAGTGGTTAGGGCATCTGACAAATGTCCAAAAACTCCTGGTTCTAATACCAATTACACAAAGGAGAAAGCCAATTTGTACTGTCCCTGAGCAAGACAGAAAATTCCCCCAAGAAAATAAGGATTGGTCCTCATCACACGGAATATGTCTTGATGAAATCACCTCAACTTTCCGGGATGAATAATGGTTCAATAAAAAATAAATCAATGATTCAAGCAACATCGGTTGTTTTTCAACTTTAAAGAGGTAGCCTAATGATGCCATTGGAAATGTCTGCCTCCCAATGCCTATTACAGTTGTCTTAGGTGAACAATCACTGAGTTCTACATAGATGATGCATACCTAGCTAGGCTGTTTGTGTTTGTGGACCGGGTCCATTAAATAATTCTTATGACACACAACATAATCTACAAGCCAACAAACTGTTACGTTAGCTGCCCAACAGAACTAAAATTGGACACGATATTCCTCATGACTGCTCCCAAAATTCATAGCTAGATAAGAAACGCCAAACTGTGTCATGATAGCACATGCTTACTTCAAGACCAGTACTACCACAGCTATTAGCTGATTGTCCAAGCACAGGCAAATCATCATGATGGCTTTACAAGCATAGCTAGCTAACAAGCCAAAAACAATCACATCAAACATTCGGAAATGGCACCATTGCTCATTTACCAAAAATAAAAATGCATGAATTGGGACCCAAGGTGGCTAGTTACATCAAGTTTAGGACCATAGCCAGCCCCATTCCACCTCTCAGAATTCCTGTCTACAGGGAGGAAACAGGAAAACAGGAAATGTTTGGGTCAAAGCAAGGGAAGGTATGATTAATGAGTCTCTAATTACACCTAACTTGAATCAGTGCATTGGACCAGGTCTTTCATTTGCAGAGAGGCAGGCGTGTCAATAACAAGTCTAAAGAAGGACCACATGGCAACTTTGAACCAAATCAACACTTAAAAATGTTCTGATTGTTTGTCAGACCCCAGAGAAGGGGTTTAGGAGTTAAGGCTGGATGGGATTGTCTGAACTCCAGAAAAGCCCATTATTGGCACAAGTCAGAGATAACTCTTGAAATAAATAAGCTATTGCCCTGAAAGAAATTGTGTGGGCGATCAGAAAGAAACTGAATTATTATCTGCAATTAATGTATCAGAATAAACAACACTAACTAAACGCTTTATATTAAAGGTTGTATTACTCTACCACTATCAACCTTTGGGGTCCTCTCAGAGCAAGACGTATCAAGGAATAGCTGGGTTGTATGATGTCCAGGGAGGGGGAGGTGACTGAATCTCAGGGTTAGGGAAGCTTGTGCCGAACAGGAGGGACCCCGTCTGGGATTGTGCTAGTCCGTCTCACCTTGTCCGGACCACTGTCAACCCCTGGGGCACAACACCAAGAAACAAAAACAGGCCCTAAACCACCACAGATGGTGAAGATTTTACTGCCCATATATAAGCACCAGCCAAATGTAGAAGTCCTGGGGACAGCATAAATGTATTGTACTTTTTAACATGGGAAGAGCTGCAGCCCAATCTACTTGGAAAGGCCCTGCAAAATAATATTCAGCTATATGAAAATTATCCAAACTGGTAAAGATTTTCCTCTGTTCTGTCCCAAATTAATGTGGATTTTATTTTTTAAGGAACCCTGAGGGCCTACCAACATTCTTCTCAAAACCTGGTGACACAAAGCTCAAGTGACCCATGGGAAGTTTAGTGGACAACCCTGTAGGAATGCCTGAGAACTTGGTACTGTGTCTAATTAGTCCCCTTTTTCCACTGTGGCTATAATACTGAATCACAGAGCTTGGATTATGTTCTCCCCCAACCAATCAATCACTGTCTCGAAGAACAAAATGATGGCACTCCAAGCAGTTGAACTTTAACATATACAGAAATATCTCGTACCATGACACAAGTAATAATATCTCAAGTCAGCCACTGACTTAACCAGCATAAGACCATGTCAAATTTGGGATAGAATCCTTTTAGAAAGACAAGCTTCTTTGGAAAATCTTACTGGAACATCACCAGTCAACCACACATAAATCAACACCTACATCTTGTTTCAGAGTTCTAGAACCACACGTACTGTATATTCCCTCAGCCTGACATCTCAGGTGACTTGCTCTTATTTTCGCAAGAGGCCACAAGAAGACAGCAAACTGTACCAATGTGTAGTTAAGACATGCTACACGTGGCTCCATTGAAAGACACCCCGAAAAGGCACCCAATGTATCAAACACATAAATCAAACTATGCCCTTTCAGAGGGAAATGCACAGTCTTTAGAAATCCAAGTAATAGAAAACCCGATTTCCTTCTGCTAGGCAATAAAAAGGCAATTTTAGTGTAAGGAACTGATGTTATTGGCTCCTCCTGTCTGTCTTTTCTCCATCAGGGTGACTGCATGTGGGCAAAGTCTCAAGATAAAGAAGACACACTCCCACAATTAAAATGGCCATAGATTATTTACAATCTGAACGCTGTGGATGTTTTGTAAATTCAGTATTTGTTACTCCTTTAAAGCAATACTAAGAAGTAATTGTTGAAATATAGTCATGTGTCAGGCACAAAATCTCAAATGAGTTCTTAGCAGCAGTCAGGACCAGTTAATATCAGTTGGGTATATGCATACCTAAATAACATTTGGTACTTTAGTGTATATCCATGAATGTAACATATCACATGTAAAACAGCTTATTGCAATGTAATGCATTACAGCCCTTACAAATACATAGAACAAATCAAGATCTGGCCATAGAAAAAATGTATTTGCAACACATACTTGTAATAGTCTGTTTCAAAAGATCGGTCAGTAAAGTAAAAGATGAGTATACAAGACAGTAAAGTTCAGCAGAGTTTAGTTATACCCTGAGCACAGAGTAAGTCACTTTATTCTACTGTACTGTTAAGGTGCCGTCTTCTGTGCTTTATGGAACTACTGAACTGCAAATATATCTATATACTCAACTGTCCTGTAATGAACTATATTCCCCTGTGCTTTATTGAACTGAACTCTACTGAAGTGGGTCCCAACCATTGGTACTATGACTGCTAGTGCTATCCAAACGTGTTAAACATATGGATATAATTGGTCCACATGTGGTCTGGACAAACCATTGGGTCTTGTTTTGGATTTAGCTCATTAAAATAACAGCTAGTGTGTGGAATAATGCCTGCAAATGCAGAGGATGATTTTTCATTATTTCAGCAATGATAACCACTATAAGGCGTTTCTGTACAGTTAGGAGGCTCATGACATAACTTGTTTACATATAATAGATACCTTTTTACAGAAGCTAAAAAGTTATGGATGTTTCACTACAACTAAGTGGGTACAAGGCCGTCGGTAAGGCCATGTGGTAACTAAATGTGATGTAATATACACTGTGCCATGTGTTAGAATATCAGATGTTGAAATCACCAAAATAACTTGATTAAACTAAACAGACCCCATCTAGATCAATGTATGACCTCTTAGTATTGCCTGTGTGTCCCACCAATACCATCCTATTAAACGTAAACAAAACGTGGCGTTTCACGCCTGCAACGCTAGACTGTCGGTAATGTTGACATGGTTTCCCAATGTATAGGCCCAAGGCAGGAAGAATAAAGTGCAGGTAAAACAACAAAGCAAACATTTCACGGCATGGTTCCTTCTCCGAGCAAAAGCTATTCCAAACAAGAGGACACCGTAGTCATCAACAGCGTAGTCATTGTGCAGAGAAGCATATTGATTTATACTTACAAAGTGACTGTTCTGTTATGAAAGGAATCCGGAGGTAACACCTGATGGAGTTCCATATTGCTGCAGACCACTTTCCTATCCGCTGTGGCCACCGACGGTGTGCTTTTCCCTGCGCTTTTTGAGCGTTCATCATATGTTTTACAATCAGATAATACCGCAGAGCCATCGCCTCCGAGTAGCAAAATAAGTAACAGTTGGAACAAATCCACGGCTTTTACCCTCATTTTTTCTAATTATAAGCCTATATAATTAGGCTACTGCAGCACTGGCAAAGAAAAGAATATATTAATATCAAGTAGCGTGTAAAGCAGGGGTTTGTGGGTGTACTATAAAATGGCCTGGCGCTTTCTGCAAAACCCCAAAATGTCCCTCAGAACACCCTGACAGTTTTAGTCATGTTTCAAACCTCTTTTCCACCATAATGTGGATTTTCCCCTCCATTTCTTGCAAGGGGTTCGATTTATATGTTCGGCGTTAACCAATCTGAAAAAGGGTCGGTACATCCTTCTTTGTTTGCCAAACGACACGATTTATAATTCAATTTCATCTAATGGTCTTCGCCGCTATCAGAAAAAAAAAAGGTAAAAACAATTAGAATTAGGAACGATTTCTTGGGGGGGTTACACCATGTAACTTCAACGATTAAAACAGTATTTCTTTGTTGCCAATAGCGCGGATCCAAGTGAGAATCTTGCCTTCCTCCACGAAGAGACAGCTGCAGTCATCCCAAGATAACACACTCGAACTTTAGGAAACCTGATCACGTGTAATAAAAAAAACTTTCTGCCCAAGAGAATTGAAACCGAGAGACTGACAGCATCTGATTACAACTAAGTAAAACAGCTGTAAAGCAACTTTTCACTTTAGAAGCGCCCATCGACTCCAGTTGTTGCAAAAGGAAATCATGGGACAACAACTCATAAAAAAACGAAAGAAAGAAACATATTCCCACTCCGAACAAGTCATTAATATTGCGTTGAAATCCAGGCTAAAGTAAGCCTAGGTCCCTTCCGAGATATCCAGAATAGCTTTCAGTTGGCAGCGTCCTCGTCTCGTTCTCTCTCTGAAAGTATCCATTGGCTTTCTTTCAACTGAGAACTACTATTCTCCCACAATCCTGCCCCGGGCTCCATGTTGCATTTCCACCCACTGACGTCACTCTACACTCCACACGGACAGCCTCTTTCTCCTTTTTTGTATGCTTAGGGTTTACAATGTATACACCACTAAAAAAATGCATACATTTTACGATAAAAAAAAGTTTTTAGCTTAATTGTTTACTTTTTCTGAATAGCAAGCAATCTCTCTAAATGCAGTTGATATGTATTTTCTTGAAAATACAGATTTTTATGAAATATATTGTCTTTGGAATTGCTTAGTGTTTGCAACAGTGAAAATAACACCTAGTGTCCTTGTTTAACTTTTGTTAATTCCGGAGATAGACAGAGAAAATGGGGATTTACATGTGTATCCTATATTGTGGTCTACCAGATATGCTGACACATTAATCCGATGTCATCTTGGGTAGAAGTAATTGGCAACCCTTCACATGTTGCCTGACCACTCATCCTACACTTAATTCCTTGCTCCATTGATCGCTCCATGCAGTAGTCTGAACCAACCCTCATAGTTTCTTGGGCTGGTGTCAAAATGACATAATTCATTATATGGGGATGCCGGTTCTGGCCTAACCCATTGATTTCTCAGACCACGCAGAACTGTCAAATCCAGACCAAGGGTGAAGAAGAAACATTTGTGCTATTAAAATGTTTCCTTCCTCAATTTAGTCATATCCAATTCTATCTACCATCATGTCTGATTGCAACAACTTCCAACTGAGATTTAAAAATGGCGGTAAGTATGTCATATGGGAACAGTGCTACAAGGTCGTGCTCTATCACCTGACAACCTAAGTTAGTTTTGAAGGCACCTGATTTGCTTGATAGAATCATTAATGTGTGATGACATCAGAAAGTCCCTGAACATCACCACCACTCCCTCAGTTTTGATGGCCAATTCGGCCAAGGAGCTTCTCAGCCACAGTTAGCTAGAGGCACAGTCCAGGTTTGATCCTGGTCAATGTAAGTACTACAAAAGAGCACCACAGATTAACCTGGGATGCCCCAAAAATTTAATGGTATGTAACATAACAATACCACACGTTTTTACTAGTGTAAAAAAATAGCATGACCACACATCTACTTGGACATATATTCCTTGATTACAATGTGTGTTAATTAAGCAATGCCTTTTCAAATATAATAACAGAAGGCATTTGCAATGGAACACTTGCTTTCAGTCCATCTAGCATTGTCTGTCATCTCTTTCTGGGTGCCTTCACACACAAAGCCCTCTTTACACTCCCCAAACAAGTTCAGGCTAGCTTTGTAATGGGCAAAAGCCATGAAATGCCAGACTCAGACAGACAGGAAGAGACCTACAAGAATTCACAAGTGCACTACAATTTACTTGTATAACTCACGTAGGGCCCGGAAGCTACATTAACACGTTACAGCAGAGATAGGTTGCCAGAAAGCTGTTGATCTGTCCGTCAATCATCTTTGTTGTGATTAGGTCAAATGAATGGTTACGTTTGTCTGTTTCAGAGTCAGACAGATATACAAGGAGGGTAACCTCCCTATGTACATAGAAAACCTTATACCCCGGGGCTACAAAGCTTTTACTTCCATTACTCTTGATTTGTTTAAAGGCTTGCACAGCTCTTTGACGTCTACTAAAAAACAACTGTCTGCAAACATGTGGACAACAGCCATTGTAGTAAGTGGTTTTCTATCTACAAAGAGGCAAAACAAGGGTTGCTTTAGGATGACACAATGAAAGTTATTGATTTGGGCCGTTTGTTTTGGTTAGCCAAAAAAAAAGGCAACTTGTGACCAAAGGCAACACTATAAGGTAACATAATAAGCCAAATAAATCAAATAATGTAAAACGAGTATTGTGAAATGACTGTAATAAGACATGTCTCCAGATGCAGGACTTGTTTCAATTAACTCCCTAAAAATACATGAAATAGGCAAAAACTAGACATGAATTGTAACTTTGGTCTAAAACATTGCTGTAGTAACTCTTTTTATGAAGAGAGAGCCACTAGTGAACTATAAGTTAAGAAATAAAACAGGATTGTACAGCTTCTTGGCTTTGGCTAATCAGATTCTGTGCTCGCTTTGTCTCCCTCTGTTCCTTCTCAATCCCGACAAGCACGAGGGAACCACCTACACAAAGGTGAATGCCGCAAGATGGCTTTGAGAATACAGACTGGGACATGTTCAAAGATTCATCCATGTAGACTTCAGATCATTATAGCGTTAGACGTCAGTATGAAGAACTGACACGCAGTACGTAGAGTATAAATAAATACAAGGTGCTCAAATGCATTGAGGATGAAAAAAGAAGACACTTAAGCTTGAGCCTGTGTTTAACAACTTAGACTTGAGATGCATGTGGCGTTGTTTTCATTTCAGCACATTCGATGCATGCTTTGAGGTGGATCTCTTTGTGCTAACCAGGAAAGGTTCTCAGGGACTCAGAGGCTGACTTTAACATTAACAAAGCCGTTGAACAAATCATATCCACGGTTGCGTCTTCAGAGAGCGTGCCACCTAGCTTTGAAAGGATTACTCGAGCAACTCCATGGAGGATGTCGTTTCCTTCGCTATTTAGACAACGATATAACGCCTGGAGAAGAGGAACACCCATGTGAGAATGTAGTTAAGTCACTGTTCAGCTTTCAACACTATTGTTCCCTCCAATCCAGTCACCAAGCTCAGAGCACTGGGCCTGGACACACCCCTGTGCTACTGGATACTGGACTTTCTGATGGGTAGTCCTCAGGCTGTGAAGATTGGTAACGAAACTTCCTCCTGGTTAACCAGGGGAGTGTTCTATGCTTTCCTCTGTGTTCCCTGTAAACCAACGCCATCAAGATGCCGACGACACCACAATGAGTTAGATTATAGGGAAGATGTAAGTTAGCTGGCGTCTTAGCGCCAGGACAACAACCTCTCCCTCAATGTAAGAAAAACAAAGATGATTGATGACTTTTTAAGCAGCGGAGGGAACATCTATGAGCCTGCAATGGAGAGAGTCAGCAGTCTCTCTGTGTTCACAACATTGTGGATTTGTCACTGACCTTAAGTTCCACAAATGTCAAGAGGGTGCAATAGTGTCTCTACTTCTTAAGGAGAATAAAGCGATTTGGCTTGCCACCCTGGTTGAAATGCTATTGCCACATTGTGGAGAGCATTCGGTCTGGGTGCATCCGGCTCTGGTTTAGGATCTGCTCACCACACACCAGGGTATTTCCCAGAATTCGGGCCTATTTCTGTCCACAGGGTGTAATTCTATTAAAAAACAAATTAAATCTAATACATTTTAGCACTAATAATTAGTATAAACAAAAACAAGCCTAGACTTTTTTATGGCTGCTCTTACTAATGATTTTAACACATTTTATTGGTGTTTTGTTGTACAATATCTGTGTTTTGGTGTTGTCCACCACCAGAGTTTTCACATGTCGTGCCATATCTCAAACATTATTTATCACAAATTAATAAAAGAAAAAATTGGCATATGAATTAAATGTTACCTGAACTAATAAACTACATGCACAGATTAAGCATATATATGCATTTTGTACTATATTTTGCTTAATTTCTACCTGTCCCATGGTTTAGCAGTCATTACCAACACGCTTTTTCATTTTTCATCAAAAGTTTATTTGGTAGCCATGGTAACCTAATATCATAGTGGAGCACATGGATTTCAAGCTGCAAGACTGATGCTAGTTTGTTTTTTGACAAAAATGTCATTACCAGCACATTACAGCTTGTGCTGGTAATGACAGGTTGTGGTGGTGATGACGGCAGATACATTAAACATACTGTTCTTTAAAGAATTTATGTTGAATACGATTTCTTAAATGAATGAATATACATATACCAATCAAAAGTCACTATGTTTTAAAAAAAGTAGTGCATTTGTTTTTAAAATACTAAATTAATTCATTATAATTGTTTTGTTTAGGTGTGACATGGCTCAAGGTCCAAATCATACAGAAAATGTCCAAAAGATAATCCTGAGAAATATGAACAGTATCTGCAGAGGTACGAAAGAGAGATATCGTAGAAGAAGAGAAACAGGAAAATTGAAATCTGTTTCCCTATTGAGCACACGAGAACACAGATATGAAAAAAGCGATCTGTGACGGTGAGGTGACGGACAGCCACGTCATCTCCCGCTTTCCCCGGTTTACTTTTCATTCACGAACACATCCCGGACTTGTCTTGTCTCTGATTATCACCCACACCTGGTCCCAATCCGGTCGTTAGTATGTGTTTAAATGTTGCTCCTCTGCTCCCCTCATTTATCGGTTATTGTTGCTTGTCTATGTTTGTTCATGTACGTGGTGAGTGGTCTGGATTCGTTTATCCCCTTTTTTATGTTTTCGGTGCTCAGTGTTATTTTGATTAAAAAAACACATCGTCAACTGCCACTCTGCCTGTGTCTGGTTCTCTCCTCTCCACTCTTATGCCAATCGTGACACGATGGAAAGTTAATCAACAAAGGAAGAGAGCTAAGGACAGAGAAATGAATAGTCTATGAATAGTCCTCCAGAATCTCCTGATGTCCATACACAAGAGAATCAGAATAGGGATGTGCCAAATGCAAGGAATGAAAGAGGAGGTATGGCGGATTCCGTCCAAACCCCAAAGCAAAGAGGACGCAAAAAAGTCAATAGAAACAGAAGAAAGGTCTACTGTGATCTTCAAAAGTCTTCGAAAAAGCTGGAAAATGCCTTGCAAAAGGTTTATAAGTATAGGAAAAGGTTTGATAGGCTGACTCGGAAGCATACCACTGAGCAGTCCCCAAGAACTAAAGCAAGAAAACAGATGAGCCAAGGGATGCTCAATACAACGCCTGAAATAACTATGTCTTTGGTGGGAGAATGGTGTGTGGTCTGTTACGATGGGGAGGCCTAGCCAGGTGTGGTCCAGGATGTCAATGAAGAGTCTGTCCAGGTCTAAACAATGTGTATCATTGGGGTTAACCTTCTTTTTTTGGCCTCTGAAAGATGACATCCTATGGTACAGGCATGAAGATGTCCTGGGGCTTGTGCCAGAGCCAAAACCAAGAGGCATATGATGCTTGATGTCTCTGTCTGGAATAAAGTATCATCCATGATGGAAGAGAGGATGGAAGTTTGATGAGTTTTTGTCTGTTTTGTGGAAGATTTGGTATCAATGACATGTTTGTGGTGTTTAATTTTTTAAGCAATTGTTGAACAAAAAGTTTAAATAAACTGTCAGATTAGATTCTAGTTGTTTGGGATATGTAATAGGACTGTGTTATTTCAGCATTTTATCTATTCTTAACTGCCTTCCTGTTTCATGTTTTTTTCATGCAACATGGCTATGAATTGATTAAATAGTCTGTTTAGACTATAATTATACTGAACCAATCCTGTTCACAAGGAACACAGTTCATGTTTGGTCTTCCATAATCAGATTAAACTATGTTTTGATGTTTTAACAGATTACTAGCTGCTGTTTTTTTTGTTGGTCTAAAGTCACTTAGGCTATTAAATTACAATAGGTTATGATCAATGATTTGTCATCACCGCAACAAACTGTCATTACCAGAACTGCAATGTCATCACCATCACCATACATATTTTTGTCAATAAATTATGTATGAATTAAAAAAACATCCTACAATTATATATTTCTAACAATGTTGGAAAGTCTAAATTATCACTGTATTAAAAAGTTTTGATAAATGGCATTCACTTAAATTATATTCCAAGCCAGGGTAGATTGATGAATCAGAAATGTAGATACTTAAATGACTATAATTAATCTTGCAAGTAAAAATCAACAATCCCATTAAGTTCAAGATAAAATAGATTCCATGTGAAACCACAAAATGTTTTAAAAGCACTGGATCTCCAGTGGGTAGTGAGGACTGCCCAAAGCAAATCAAGGACATCTATCCAAAACAGTGTCTGACAAATGCCAGTGGCATTATCAGGGACACTTCATACACCAGCCTCATTCTGTTAATTTTCCCGTTGATCAGATGGGGACTCAGTTGAAGTGTAGGGTCTAATACCAATAGGTTTATGTTTGCGAGGCAGCATACTGCTAAAACCTTACCTGGTACAACCATTTTGACTGACTATGGGCGCACATGCACGTACTCATACAAAAAGACATCCATACACACACAGATATCATGTAAATATTTATGTAAATAATCTACGTCATTAATATTGGTTGTACCGTTCTGTAGATATGTTTATTATTATTGCTATAATCGTTACACCCTGTGCAATTTTAAACTTGAAATCCTGCAACAACATGTTTTTCAAACCGTACAAAAAACCTTGCCGGCGATGTTTGTGCCGATTTAATACCTGAAGTGATTAATAGATTAATGAAAAGCCATATATTCTTTTGCTAAACAGAATTTGCGCAGTGCAATGTCACAGCAACGCCCGTGAACAAGCCCTAGTGACGTAACAAACCCGGTAGTCGGAATTCATTAACCAACAAGAGATGGAGAATTACCAGTTGTGAAGTAAATACTAGTTTAACTCGTTGAGAAACGCTAATTGATTAGCCAATATTTGAGAGAAGTTGGAGCTCAGGGCTAAACAAAATGCACATTAACAGTTGGAGGAGCGTTAAAGTGATTTGTTTTTTCATTCGTACGTGGGAAATATCAACTTCTCACTTGTTAATGAACATGGCTTTACCAGGAAGTCTAATCAATATGATAAGAAGAGGGTTGTTGACCTTTTAAATTATACGTAGAAAAATATAACCAATAGCCCTGAATTGATTTGTCTGCATGCGAACGATTCTGAAATCATGTTTCCACCTAAATTTGCATGGGGCGCAGCTACAGCCGCTTATCAAATCGAAGGTACTTAGCGATTTTTTTTAATGTAATGTGTTTATTCAACCTTATAATCTCGAAATCTGTGAGATATTACTTTTCAAAAGTTTGGGGTCACCTATAAATGCCCTTGTTTTTTAAAGAAAAGCAATTTTTTTGTCCATTAACCATGGGACCCTGTGTCCACATGAGGACACCGTTTTAGGCTTCCTGCACCATATACTTTATTCTGCTTAACTTAAACCTATTGTCCTTATTAGAGGACAGTTGTCTGCGCCATTCTTAGATAGTATACTTATCATGTCCACCAATCCCTAATAGCTAAGACAAATTTATAATGCATACATTATCAAAGCTCAGGTCTTAGGAGGTTAAAATAAGATCACATTGTTCAGAAATGCGCAGACTACTTGTAGCTGGAAGCGGATGATTCTTAATGGTACAACCAATGTCTGGCCTTTTATGGATCTTAGGTTGATGCTAAATGCAAATAAAACATTCTGTATAACCCGAAATCTGCGTATGGATGATTTTTTAATTACTACCGTGGACGGTTCTGTTATAGAACGTGTTCCTTTCTACAAATACCTTTGGATGTGGCGTTTTATTAGTAGTGTTTGTTTGGCTGGGAATCCCAACCTTCCTTAAGATAATTATATGTAGGCAGTACTACCTCTATTTCTAGGCTATTAACAATGTAAGGCTTGTTCTAGTGGACTGGCCCAAGCACACTCATACACACACGTTTGCTTAATTATCGAATTAAAAGTGGATTGCCTAAAAAAAAACCGGCGACTGAAATGTAATCAAGTGCATTTGAAGGCTGCATGTTTTCCTTAGGAAAAATAAAATAAAATGTAAAGTGGATTTTAACTGCTATGAAATTAATCCTTGCAGGTGGCTGGGACTCGGATGGCAAGGGACCAAGCATTTGGGACACGTTCTGTCATAAAGGGGGCGGATTGGTGTACGAGGACCACAGCGGAGATGTCACCTGTAGCAGCTACGTGTTCTGGGAAGAGGACCTGAAGTGTATCCAGCAGTTAGGCCTGACCCACTACCGCCTGTCTGTGTCCTGGTCCCGCCTGCTCCCGGATGGGACGACCAAGCACGTCAATCAAAAAGGTAGATGTACGGCTATGCCGTTGAAGACCAATCACACCATACGCTACTACTGAGAGCCAACGTTACTGTAAATGATACAGCTCTGGAAAACATTAAGAGACCACGGCACCTTTTTTTCTTTCCTTTCCAAAAAAGTCGAAAAGGAGGGTTTTGAGTGAGGAACAAAAGCATTCAATTTGCAGTGGTCTCTTAATTTTAACCCTGCTGTTCCTCACTCAAAACCTTCCCTTTTGACTTTTTTTTGGAAAGAAAGGAATAGGTGCAGTAGTCTCTTCATTTTGTTTTCGGAAGCTTTATACCCCTAAAAACTCTGTGAAAGTGTCTAGACGATTTTGGCCCAGTTGGTTGTATTCTTGTCTTGTGAGCACAGGGTCTCTGGTTTTGGCCTTGCATTACCTTCCAGCCTATGATTAGTTATATGCTGCGTGTTTTTATGCCGCAGGTGTGCGATACTACAACAAAGTGATCGATGACTTGCTGGCCAGTAACGTGATGCCCATGGTTACCTTGTACCACTTCGACCTGCCACAGGCCCTCCAGGACCAGGGAGGTTGGACCTCACCTGAGATGGCTGACATCTTCGACAGCTACGCCTGCTTCTGCTTTCAAACCTTCGGGGACCGCGTGAAACTTTGGATCACGTTAAATGAGCCGTATGTGTGCGCTAAACTGGGCCACGAGGATGGCATCTTTGCCCCGGGGATAAAAGAACCAGGGATTGCGGCCTACCTAGTGGGACACAACATGCTGCGCGCCCATGCCAGGGCTTGGCACAGTTACCACAGCATGTACCGGGCAAAACAGGGGGGCGCGGTGTCCCTAGCCCTTAACAGTGACTGGGCTGAACCGGTGAACCCGGCCAGTCCGGATGACATAGCGGCCACTGAACGCTACTTGGCCTTTTCCCTTGGTTGGTTCGCATGGCCGGTGTTTGTAACTGGGGACTACCCAGAAGTGATGAGGTCTCGCGTTGAGCTAAGAAGCAAGGAACTGAGTTGCCAAGATTGCAGACTGCCTGCGTTCTCTAAGGACGAGCCTAGCATCTTAGGCACGGCCGACTTTTTCGCTCTGAACTACTACACGTCTCGGAGGGTGAAAGCTGTGGGAGGATTGCCGGAGGGGTGTGGGTTGAAAAGCGACCAGGATGCCGAAGCGGTTGTGGACCCGACCTGGCCAGTGTGCGGGGTGTCATGGCTGGCTGTGGTTCCGGATGGCCTGAGGAAGCTGCTGAAGTATATTAAGGTAAAGAGGACCAGGGCTTTGTTGCAATACAAATAATAATAATAATAATTATTATTATTTGAACATCCCCAAGTTAACAGGGTCAGATCAATTGAAAGTTGACTCTGATATCGGTCTTCAACCAAATTGATCTCATCATTAAGGGAGGAGAACACATTTAGCGTTAATGGAGTTGCTTGTTATTAATAAAATATTTTTTTGCACAGTAAACTGATTGAGCCTCCATTACAGTTGCCACCCTGAAATGTGTCACTTTGATTGCTTTAGGTGAAATCTATTTCAGAATGACTGATTTCCTGCTTTTGCAGTTCCTGCTGTTATGTCAGTTCTTTAGCATGAGTGGGGTTGCAAGTGTGTGGGGGGGGGGGACTATAACACACACACGCATTTAGCTGCCCTTCTGGATACATGATTCCGATTCAAAACTGTAATTCTAAATCTAACACTTAACCTACCTCTTCCTTAACAAAATAGCCTAGTTCCTGCAGAATTTCCTGACAAGTTCAAATCTTCCTTGTTTTACAGATACTATTGTGATTTTTGGTCCCTGCATGTCAATTACATTTTTCTGTCCTTTTGGGTTACCCGAAAAAGTGAATCTCAATGTACCCTATTCCTTTGGGCCAAACCTAACGTTAACCTCAATAACAAGTATGTCTTAACATATCCTTACCCCAGTGTCTTAAACCTAACTCCTAATACATAAACCTAACCCCTAACTTCCAATCTCCTATGGCCCAAATCTAAATGTACCGTTGATTCTAACACTAATCCCAATTGTACATTTTATCTGAACTGAACCCATAAGTCGATCATTTCCTTTAATTGTCAGACCTGGAAAAATACACAGAAACTTGTCTGGGTGCAGTATGACAGCCACTCATGTCTTTTACAGGACACGTTCAACAACCCTGCAGTTTACATTACAGAAAACGGCTTCTCTCAGGTGGGGCCAGTGGTCATGGACGATGTCCAACGCTGTGGGTTTTACCAGGACATCATTCAGGAAGTTGCCAAAGGTAATTCCCAGTGCAGAGACCCATAGAACCGATGCATGTAATGGAGAATGTACGTGTTTACAATGTGATGGTCTTCAATTTTGCCATTTACCTACACTACTTAAGCCTCTGACAAGTTGATTTGCATATAAAATCATGGCATTCATGCATGGTCCAGAAATGAGAGTCGCATAATTCCAATTTGATCGACCTGTTCCGTTATCTTATGTACATAGGCCATTTTACATGAATGCAGAAGGTTGAGATAATAAATAAACAAATGGATGGACATAGAATGTGGCAGTATGAGTTGTGCAGGTCTGGTGGAATCACATTCAGAATGGTTTACAGCTGTCGTTAAGGACTACGTTTTAACAGGCATTAACTCTGGGGACACTATCCTTTCTGTTTCACTTAAAAAATGTGGACTAGGTTGTTTAGAGAAATGAGCAGATTTGTTTTTAAATGTGAGGCCTGTGAAAGTGGTGTGTAGACCTCCACTAGTGACTGTATTCAAGAACACACCATGTGCTTGTTTGTCTCTTGGTTTTAGCTATCCAAGAGGATGGTGTGGACGTGCGAGGCTACTTTGCCTGGTCTCTCCTAGATAACTTTGAGTGGGCAGATGGGTTCCGTGTCCGCTTTGGCCTATTCCACGTGGATTTCGCTCAACCTGAAAAAACACGGACCATATACCGTTCTGGAAGGGAGTACGCCGGGATCATCTCCAAGTACCAATCTCAGACCAATAACAGCCAATAAGCACAGAGCAAATCAGCCAATAAAATGTTGTTGCTAAATGTTCTGACCTAATCAACTG
This sequence comes from Esox lucius, assembly GCF_011004845.1. Lineage (NCBI taxonomy): Eukaryota > Metazoa > Chordata > Actinopteri > Esociformes > Esocidae > Esox > Esox lucius. The sequence goes on along the minus strand of NC_047592.1, from coordinate 11,240,571 downwards.
CAACCAAGCTTGGTCTATTGCAATGTTCCAACAGGATATATTAAATTCACGCTAATATGAGTTTCAAGTTTTTTATTTTCTTTCACTTCAGATTTCTTTGGTTGTAAAACACTTAAGCCTATTCAGCATCTTTTGCAGGAAGGTGATTTTATCTGATTTCTTTTTTGGGGGGAAGTGGGGTTGAAGAGTACAATTCCCTACACAGAATATAGATCCAGTTATAAGCCATCTAGGCCATAATGTTGTGCCAGATTGGGGCTGGGAACAAGTCTACTAAGGTATGTGTGATGTACTCGTCTTTGTGTGTTGTGACTATGTTCCCACAAAGATAGTAAAACCTGAAACATTAATCCTCTGTTTTGTTAGGTCCCCTGTAGGGAAAATGCTATTTCGAGCTTAGGTTTAGAGGAAAAATGTGCTGTTGGGCGTAGTGAAATAATAAGTTACTTTTAGGTATTATCTGTTTGGTTTAGACATTTGGACTAGGCTTTAGACATAAATGTTAGGTTATTGAGGTTAGGTTTAGGGAATAGGGAACATAGTTAGGTTTAAGGTCCCCATGAGGATCGAAAATGGCAAGACGTGTGTGTGTGTGTGTGTAACCTCATATCTCAACCCGTAAGGCCCCTATATGACTTGAATGGGTTTAAAACGAAATCCTAAACAGCCCTCATGGTGAGACAAAATACACAATGCCTCTCATTGTGCCGGTGGACGGTTTGGGTTGTAACTAAGACTAAACCCTACTGGGCCTGGGTAGGGAGCGGCGCCAGACAGCAACCCTGGTATGAAGGATCACATAGTCTAATGCTCGTTTGTGTTTACAAACAAATCATCCGAGGGGATGGGGTCGCTGAGGGGTCGCTACGTTATGAGGGAGGGGTTAAACCTATGCAAAGTTGCTGGACGAGGACAGGCATTTGAATGGAAAAACATCCGCCAACCAAATGTAAGCAAATGGCTTCACTGGCAGGCGATCGTGCCGCGGACGTCATGCTCATTGTCCCATTCTGTGGGGGGGGGTAGAATCTGGGCATTATGGGATTTTAGTGTAAAGGATCTGCCTGTAGGAAGGGCTGAGGTACTGACAACATATTGCTCTTTTAATGGATGAAAACACCAGGGGCTATATGATACAGTCCGGTGTATGTGAAGGCAGTTAAGTGGAATAGTCTTTAAGACCCGAAGACTGCCCTCACAGACAGCAGCCTTCTACATCGAAGACAACCAAATGCAATGGCAGCGCCTTTAATGTTAGAATGCTTTATTTCTTGGAGGAAAAAAGTAGTCCAAAAATCTGTTTGTGGTTTTACTGGCTTTTATAAGGCTATACGGGAAAAGATGGGCACAGGGGCCTTTATCAAGGGATTTGTGTAACTTCTGTTAACTCAAAGGTTATTTAGGAGAGGCGGCGGAAAGGCAAAAAGACGAAAATAAGCCTTTATTTGAAGGACTTGGTCCCAAATTACGTTTTACCGGTGTGAAGAAAAACGTGAAAAACCCATCAAAACTCCATGGTAGGACACATTAATGTCTTGGATGGAAGGTGGTTATCGAGGAGAGGGCGACCTTCCCGTTGCCTACTAATGAACGGAGGTCAAGGGTCGGAGATGGGACTTCATTAAATGGATAGAAGTACAGAGACTTAAGATGTGGGTTATCTGGTCATTCTCCCTTTTAATACACTTCTGTGTTCCCGACCTACGATTGTGTGACCTGTTCTGTTTCGTAAGAATGTTTACTGTATATTTTTTTTTTTATCTGTAGCATCTGCTATCCCCCGCATTTCATTCAATATCTGGAAGAAATGTAAATCTTGCCCTCATGACCTTGTGCTGGAACATCTGTTGTGCGTCTTTGAATCTTAAACCATTTCGTACTCATACTCTTTTTTTGTCGTTGAACAGCAGTGTGAATTGTGCGTCGACCCTGACCTCTACTCATCTTTTGAATTATTCTGTTGAAATACAAGCCACAAAGGACACAATAAACGGTTTTAAACATATCCCAAAGATGTGTTAAATTATGAGACTGTCAGCATGAATGAAACCCATTTTAAAAGTCTAGAAGGGAATGCCTTGAAGGTATCATACGACCAGGAAACCAAGAGGGCAGCTGTGCAAACCCCTGACTGAGAAACAACCCAAAGAGCAAGGTGAATGCCCTGCCTCTCAAGTCCCGTGTTTACTCTATGCACATAGTGTGGTTAATATTGGCTCCACTTTGTATGGACTTTGTACAATGGAAGGTAAACCTGCACAGCTGAGGCTGGTCTTTCTCTTGGCAATCCATTGGAAACCACTGTAGGCTTGCTCCAAAATATTTTAAGGGCACAAATTCAATATGTTCAAATAAATAGTGTATTATCAAGGACATCCTTTTATTTGATTATCAACTTCAATGACACAGTAGTGGTAGTACTTAATTCACAGTAGTTTCATAGGGCATTGAGAACTGCACAGCCTTGGTTAAATGCAAAATGCGAAATATTTAATTGAAACAAATATAAACTATCAAAATTTGATGTTTTGAGATGTGAGATGTTCTTTTCATGTCTCATGTTAGAGGTTCGTTTTGTTAGATGACACTGCCACCATGTGGTACTACACATAACTGCAGTTTTGTTGGTGCATATTGCAATGTTTTGTATAACACAATAAGGTGTTTTTATTACCTAGAGAATGTTTTACAATCGATCCTGAACCACGTCCCTAAATATATGTTTTTAATTAAAATAATTTGTGGGTCTTCTCAGGTGCTGTTTAGTGTTACTGCATTCTAGGTTTGAGTCTGGACCGGTTCAGTAGCTGACGAGTGGCTGGGAAGCCCCATGTGGATATATGGTCAGCAGGGATGGTTCCTTCAGAGGGGTCTGGCAACTCCCTCTGGTGGTTTGGGTGCCTGCAAAGCCTACTGAGGTAAGTGAGCAGGCCGTCACGTAAAGTGGGGAGAACAAGTATTTGATACACTGCCGATTTTGCAGGTTTTCCTACTTTCAAAGCATGTAGAGGTCTGTAATTTTATCATAGGTACACTTCAACTGTGAGAGACTGAATCTAAAACAATCCAGAAAATCACATTGTATGACTTTTAAATAAACAATTAGTATTTTATTGCATGACATAAGTATTTGATCACCTACCAACCAGTAAGAATTCCGGCTCTCACAGACCTGTTAGTTTTTCTTTAAGAAGCCCTCCTGTTCTCCACTCATTACCTGTATTAACTGCACCTGTTTGAACTCGTTACCTGTATAAGAGACACCTGTCCACACACTCAATCAAACAGTCTCCAACCTCTCCTCAATGGCCAAGACCAGAGAGCTTTGTAAGGACATCAGGGATAACATTTTTGACCTGCACAAGGCTGGGATGGGCTAAAGGACAATAGGCAAGCAGCTTGGTGAGAAGGCAACAACTTTTGGCACAACTATTAGAAAATGGGAGAAGTTCAAGATGTCGGTCAATCTCCCTTGGTCGTGGGGCATCAATGATCATGAGGAAGGTGAGGGTTTAGCCCAGAACTACACGACAGGACCTGGTCAATGACCAGAGGAGGAATGGGAGACGTTTATGTGGTCTGATGAGACAAATATAGAGCTTTTTGTTCTAAACTCCACTCGCCATGTTTGGAGGAAGAAGAAGGACGAGTACAACCCCAAGAACACCATCCCAACTGTGAAGCATGGAGGTGGAAACATCATTCTTTGGGGATGCTTTTCTGCAAAGGGGACAGGACGAGTGCACCGTATTGAGGGGAGGATGGATGGGGCCATGTATCGCAAGATCTTGGCCAACTACCTCCTTCCCTCAGTAAGAGCATTGAAAATGGGTCGTGGCTGGGTCTTCCAGCATGAGAACAACCCGGAACACACAGGCAGGGCAACTAAGGAGGGGCTCTGTAAGAAGCTTCTCAAGGTCCTGGAGTGGCCTTGCCAGTCTCCAGACCTGAACCCAATAGAAAATCTTTGGAGGGAGCTGAAAGTCCGTATTGCCCAGCGACAGCCCCGAAACCTGAAGTATCTGGAGAAGGTCTGTATGGAGGAGTGGGCCAAAATCCCTGCTGCAGTGTGTGCAAACCTGGTCAAGAACTACAGGAAACATATGATCTCAGTAATTGCAAACAAGGGTTTCTGTACCAAATATTAAGTTCTGCTTTTCTGATGTATCAAATACTTATGTCATGCAATAAAATGCCAATTAATTACTAAAAATCATACAATGTGATTTTCTGGATTTTTGTTTTGGATTCTGTCACTCAAAGTTGAGTACCACCTATAATAAAAATTACAGACTTCTACATGCTGTGTAAGTGGGAAAACCTGCAAAATCGGCAGTGTATCAAATACTTGTTCCCCCCATTAATGTGTGGACTCAAATTACTTGCTGGTTTGGAAAGCACTGTTGGAAGAGAATTAATGACTTGGTGCCTGGGAGGAAGGCCTGCATTGATCTTTAACTCTCCTGATCAGTTGGGAGTAGTTGTGATAATACCGGCAAGGCATAAAGGGGTTGAAATATTTGTGACACTGTATATTAATAGATATGCACTAGTTTGAAGCAACAAATAATTTATGTTATGTATTATGTGATGGTTGTTTGAACGAATAAGCGTATTGTGGCATGACATGTCGTTGGCTGTGCAGATTGTTTTCAGCAGATGTGAAAAATGAATTCATACATTTCTCCTTTGTCTTATGATTAATAACAACCTTTCATCAGTGTATTTCAAACTGGCTTTTAAATGTAAGATTTAACAACCATTCACAGCGCTTTCTTAACATGCCTTAAAACCTTTAAATATATTATTTAAGGTCTTCTCAGTAAAAGTTGGCTCTCATTTTACAGAGGGAATAACAACTTCAACAGCAGAATATCAGTATGTTAAGTTATAAAAGTTTTTAACATCATGTTCATTCTCTCTTTGCACCATATCAATGTCAATGTTTTATTATTGTCTTTTTATTTTATTTCATCCAGCGCCCTAAATAGTCAGACAAAGTAATCATTGGCTGTGTTAAAACAGTGTGAATTTACCTGTGATAGTCAAAATGTTCATGAGTGGCTGGCGGAGCACGCTATTTCAGGATCTGTAGTCTGGACTATGAAAACGTTCAGCTAAAACGTAGACATGGATAACAGCAAATCATAATATTTTATGCTAATTAAATTTACTAACAATCGTACAGAAATGTGCCCCTTACAGGGTTTCTGTTGAAAATTCAGGGTAAAACAAGAGATCTTGATTATTTCCCTTTGGTTTATGTTTGTTAAGGTATGTCATTTTCCCTTGAGATTCAGCTTAGACTGGGTGAGTAATTTCCCAGCCTGTCTCTGGTATTACTGATGGATTCATCTATCTAGGAAAGGGGAGAGCTCTACCCTTGAATTGATTGAATGAAATATGATGGAAAGTTTGGAGGCTTCTGTGCCTAACGACCAGCAAGATTGGCCTTTATTGATAGTCTGGTTGGCATAATATGTGCCTATTGCAGGTTGAAATGCTGAAACATTAATTAACATTTGAATAATTCACTGTTAGAAGCTCTCTTAATAAGCCCCACGAATATTCAACTTTAATTCATTATGGGGGATTTGTTCTGATTAGGCTGTGATGTAGGAATTCGCTAAGGAAACCATTTCCAAATGTGCTTTCCAATTAAGCAGCAAATATATCATGTATATATCATGTATATAGATAAGTTGCTTCTGACAATGAATTAGGACGTTTAATTGTAACATTCAATCACAGTCGCCGATGGAGATTTGCGCCAAAGAAAATTCTCACAAATTAGCAAGGGAGGCACATTTGTATTTGGGCAAACTTAACTTGTTATATTTTGACAGGCCCTATAAAATATTAAACGGCCAGAGATCTCATTTACTTAATATAAATTATCGGAATAATTTAACTGCTAATTAGCTAGTATCTTATCTCCTTGGTAAATTATATAAAAATTGTTAGGAGACATTCATCTTGCCATATCCAGGTACACAGGACCTGACTTCTAGCAAAAATAATTACGGTTTCTATTTGGTGATTACCCTCATATGCATATTCCAGGGAGAAGTGGTATAATGAAATAGTTTCTTTAATATCAAGATAAAGAGATGTGCCTCTTGTACACTGAAATTATAGCTTTCAGGTTTCTTGCATAGAAATGGTCGGCTGACTTCTAGCATGGACATCGGTGTTGAAGGTTTCCAGCTTTTTAATAAAATAAACAAAAACTGGGTGGGACCTCCAACTTAATTGGCTGATTCCACCATGTGATCACCAGGTCATCAGGAGAAACCAGGCGACTATATGGAAATGACACAGATACACTGACCGAACCTCGTTCCATCTCCAGGGCCTCCCGCCATTTCTTCTCACATTCTTTGTCGTCCTAACTCACTCTATTCCTCTCTCTCACATCTGTATACCTCTGTATGTCTCCCTCTCCCACCCTCTCCCCCGTCTCTCTCACTCCCACCCTCTCCCCCGTGTCTCTCACTCCCACCCTCTCCCCCGTCTTTGTTTCTTTACAGAGCTCATCTTTCCTTCTAATCCCGTCGCTCAGTCTCCATTGACAAGTGAGGAGAAGAAAGAAGGAAAAAAACACCCCAAACCTTCTAAATCCCGTTGACCTACTTTGCCAAACATTTAGCTGGGAATTCATATTAATGAAACGCTCAAGTTGAAATGTAGAAGAAATGTGTTTTCTCTTTTGACCCATTGCCTCTTCACAACCTTGATGTCTCCCTCATCTTTAGGAGGAAGCCATTTCCTGAACATCCCATTCTTGGGGTGAGGAGGGATAAAGATTTTGTGTGGCATTACTCGCTGTTTCGAAGCTCTGTCGGTACTTTTGTCCGTGTTGTAAGAAGCGTAACATTGGAGTTAAAAAGAGCTTTGGATAGCCTCTACATTGATTCTTGAATTTGGGGATGAGACAAGATTGAGGGATGAACGCTTCGGGCCTTCGAAGACAGGACGTGGAATTAGCGTGGACCATGCCCGGAAGCCCACAGATTTGAAGACAAAATTGAAGACAAAAAAAAAAAAACTATTCAAAGTTATATTCTCATTGTGGTTCCCCCGTTAGTAACAAGGAATTACCTCTCCAACTACTGCCCAAACCCAACTTCCCCCACGTATGACAACTCTCTGGAAGGGTGCTCACAGACCCCTTGAAAAATCGAAAGCTCATACAATATTGAATTGTACGAAGATTGGTAGTCAGGGCGTGTGTTCAGTAGGCAGGCCTGACGGGCATGGGAGAGTGTGTGTGTTGTGGTGGCCCGCGAGCCAGGTGCCACCATCTGTCTCTCTGCCTGTGTGTGTGCATCCCATTGACACCAGTTGTTTGAAATCAGAAGTACATTTAATCCTGATGTGTTGATACCAGGCCAGGAACCGAGCAGGGATTAAAAGGCGAGTAAATACTGTTTTATATATGGGGCACCACTGTGACGGTACCGTACAGAAGCCTTTGGAAAAGGCAACTCGCATCTGAAACTCCCATGAATTCCCGTCCCACGATTAATTATCCCGACCTGAATCAGAAGCCCCACGGTCATCTGAAAACATGCCTTTTCGCATGAAGGACTCCAGCCGTTGTTTTAGCCCGGTGCCAAACAAGGTGTCACTGCTAAGTAAACTCTGAGGCCTCCGTCCTTCCGTCGTCGTCTGGCTGGTGAGGACACGGGGCAGTGAAGGTGGTGTGGGGCGGGCGCGTGCCGGCGCCTCGCTAACACCAATTAGCTGTAAGTGTTGTTCGACATGCTCCCTCTCAGCCGCGTTGTCACTCAGGGTTGGAGTGTCGCTAATGAGTGAGTTATCTAGGCCCCGGCCCTGGTAATAATGCATTCAAATGAACACAGCTGACCTGACCTATGGGATGGCTTTTTAATCTCATCACTTAATAGCAATCGGAACACTCACTTAACACTCGTTAGCGCACATATTTTTTTATTTTATTGTATTTTTTCCACCGCCACTGGTTTCCGTCGCTGATCAACTGGGTGTTTTTGTAATGTTTTTTTTCTTTCTTTCCGACTCGTCTTCCGGTGTTTTCTTTTCAGGTGTGTGTGCGTGTTTCGGTGGGGGTGGGGGGGGCACACCCACCTGTGTCCTGACACAAAGTGACATGGGTGCGTGTGTAAGGGTGTGTAAGCCCCTTATCGTGGGCAAACAGTCAAGGATTAGGGAGGTTAATAAGGTCACAAGTTTACAGCAGAATTCCATGACATGCAAAAGAGCTTTTGCTTTGTTTGGATTAACATAATCATTATCCGTTGGCGCCAAAAAACCCAATACTGAATTGTTGTGCAAACATTGTTTTTTCCGGCGCAACACGAAGCTTCCAAAGGGGGCTGGGGAAAAGTATGAATAATTACCTGGGTGATATTAGTAATTTAAGCATTCACACTTCAGAAAATAAGCTTGGCAGTTTTTAATTGGATAAATGTATTGTGGTTGTGGGGGGGGGGTGGGGGGGGGGGGGCAGCAGGACGTGTGTCTGCGTTGGTTTCTGCCTCTCAGCCAGACAGCATTGAACCCTGCAACATGAGGAATAACCCCCTTCAGGTGTTTTTGTTTTTCAAAGGGATCCCAGTAATAAATAGTGGATCGGACGGAGTTGCTCACAAATGGCTGCTCACAAATGGGCTTACGCCTCGGCAGGTTTTGGGGCGTTTTATGTGTGTGTTCATTGTGTGTGTGTGTTTACTTGTGTGTTCTGATTTTACTACACTTGTGAGGACCAAAAAAGCTGACCTCGTGGGACGTTATAATGGTTCCATGAGGAAAAAGGCAATTTCAGTCTTAGGGGTTAGGTTTAGGGTGAAAGTTACAACAGGGATTAGGTTTAAGGTTAGCCATACTGATTACAGTTAGGTTTAGAGTTGAGTTTTGGGTTAGGGTTAGGCTTAGAGTTTAGGAAAAATAGGATTTTATTCCCCACAAGGATAGTGAAAACAAAAATATCAGTGTTTGTGTGTAAGTATGTCAGACGGCCTTAGTTGTCTGTTAACTCAAGACTTTTCAAAGTAAATCAAAGTCCCATTGGCTCTCAGATGTCACCGGAGAACCACACTGGAGAAAAGAAAACAGAAAGAGAAAGAAAAAGAGAGTGGAAAAGCACACTCACACATCCTTCCCTCCCCAAACTCATTAGAGCCCACTTCTTTATTGTGTACAAGCAATTTGAATTGAACTGAATGGGGCTCAATTAAGAGGGATTTAACGGGATTTGCTAAGAGCGTCACTCCAAGGAGAACCAGGCCTATACCTTGGGTAGTCAATTCGCTCTGGAATGTATGTTTCCAGTTCAATTAAGAGAAGTAACAATGGCCACTTGAAGACAACTGTCATCGTACAGAGCCTCTGAAAGATGCCACCCCCGAAACATCCAGAATGACGGGATTAGATTCATGGCAACTGGTATTCCAGCCCTTTATGTTTAGACAGTAGCTTTTTTGTTACTGAACCGCTTGGAAACATCCTTTTCCTCTCCCCAGGATCCCTCGGATGGCCGTGAAAAACGACTGGACTTGAAACATTCTGGAGACCGTGCAAAGTCTGGTCACTTTTATAGGGGGACTTTGCAGAAGACCTGACTGTACCGCACATGCTTATCGACTTGACACGAGAGGGGTTGCCTACACACAGGCTTAGTCAACAAGCCTTTTTCGCAAGTTTTTTTTGGGGGGGAAGTTCCCTTTATCGTCGGGATTGTTGCGATGTATCCGAAACAGGAAAGGGCATTCTCAGCGAGCCTCTGGAGGCCGTCAGTGAGCTCTACACCGGCAGTGGGAGGAAGGCTCGTCCCTCTGTGTAGCGAGGCCGCGGCCATTGGCATGCAGAGCCTCAGGTAAATGGCCCACTCCTCACTCAGTCCTGTGACGGCCGACGCTATCTTGTCTGACACTGACTGATGGGGGGGTGGGGGGGGGGGCGAGGGGGGGTTGCATGATTGTGTGTGGTTCTATATGTCATTTCTCGAGGGTGAGGGGGAGGGGGTGGAGGCTGCGTGTGGGAGAGGACAGGGGCTCCGCCGGAAGGCCGATGGGCAGCGCCCATAAAAGGGCTGGCGTGGACCGACAGCCAAGGACGCTGTGACGAATCAGTAGTCACGTGGTCGGTGACGGGATCGCACTGCACATTAGGTCCGTTTTGGGGGGCGGGGCTTCCACTAACTGAATCAGCACTAACTGATCCAGACTGTCAAGGGCACGGTCAGTTGATTTTGAGTCAGACCCACTGATTGGCCTGTAATCTCAATCAGCTGCCTGGCCCAGAGGTCTGGGGCCCCCTAGTGGACCCCGCTGGGGGTTTATCTACTGGACCTTCAACAAGGACCTGTCTCTGAGGTGTTGAATTTACACCAAGGCACTCTGGGAGGTGCATGCGTGCGTGTTTGCATGTGCGTACAGGTCTGCGTGAGCTAAAGCCGCTGTCCGTGGCTCCCGTGCGCATGCGTCCGTGTGTCTGCGCACGCGGGGCGCCTACCTGTGTGCACGTTCTCAGCGGCCTTCTCCGGGTAGATCAATGCGTCCCCATCGAACGTCGTCCTGACTCCCGGCGCGCGGGCGGGGTGGAGATGAAGGAGTCGTAGGGGGGGGGTGGGGGAGAAATCACAGCACATTAAATGGATGCGATGCAAATGCCACCAGAGGACATCGGAATCAATTTACCTTATTGAAACAAATGGGGAGAGCAGCTTAGCCGGGGCTGCGTTTTTTCTGTGGCCGCCCCCATTGTTATGGTGATTAACCATCCCCACCCAAATCTCCACCAGCCCCTCTCCACCCTCCCACGGCACCCCGTTCCCAGTGACCCCACTCCTGGGCCCGGGCCTAAGATCCCTTTTAACCTAATGAAAAAGCCCCGGGCTTTCGCAGGTAACATGTTGTACAGTAACGATGATTCATAGCCCCGGGGTGTCATGCAAAGAAAGCATGTGCGAGCTGTTGGGGTGATGCGTTTGGGAAGAGGTACTCCATGTAGGCTGCAGCCCATCCACCTCCCCAGCACCCCCTACGGGAAGGCTTGCCGCCATTCCCCGGCACGCTGTCATGTTGATAAACTCGGCAACATTCATGGAAACCCAATACAGGAAACGGTCCCCTTTGAAGGTGACTTTGGTGGACGGAGTGGCCACTGCAGCACAATGACTAGTTCATAAAGTGACGCGTGACGTCCTACTGAGTCTTTGCCACTCTGTATTTCTTTTCTTTAGCTGGGTGTATTGATGCCTGTAGTGTGCTCCGGAAAGCCTGTGTGTAAAGGGGCCCCTTTGGGGACGGATCAATAGCTTAAAGAGAGAGATGGGTCACGGCGGCGATCAATACATCCGTACAAACGACCTTGAGGCACCGCGCGATCGGACGCTTGACACCTGAGAGGATCTCTACACCAAACGTCCTCCACACGGAAATACAGGGCCGGAAATGCAACAGGTTTTAGGTGCCCGCCACGAGCTCCATGCTCCTCACTGGAGCTCCGAATCGTCAAGAGGCAGTATACAAACAAACCCGCGGTTTTCCCGGCATCACCTAAACACAAAAGCATGCACCTGAGAATGTCAATTAACCCGCGCGGCCCCCTCTTGTGGCCAGCGCTTAACAGGCAAATTGGGATTAATTCGGGGAAAGGGCCTGCGTGGAGGGGTCGTTCCGCTCTGAAGAAAGGAGGTCGTCCGTGGTGAATGTGAAGCGACGGGCGCCATTTAGCATGAGCAGTGCTTGGCTGTGCTAAAAAAATTAAATAAAAAGAGTTAAAAAAAAATAAAAAAAATAAATGCGAGGCAGACACCCAGGAAATTAGCTCGTCTTTTTTCAGTCCTCTGCCCCTTCCGCCGCCGCCGCCGCATAATTCAGGGCAGCCATCTTGTGGAAATGTCAGTGTGTGATGGGGCAGCGAAGCAGCCAGCGTGACAGAATGCAACGCCTCCCAGGCTGCCGGGCCCGGAGATGGGCCGAGCGGGCTGAACGCCGCCGCCCGCCTGACCTTGCAGCTGGTGATGTATACGGCCGCGTTTACGGGGGAAAAGAAATACGGACAACGGATGGCTCACTCTCCTCGGCGGTGCTTTGTCGTGTGAATGGGAGCATGTCTTCACCTTGGATTAACGGGGAGGCGGCGCGTCCTTCAAACAGGAACTGGTGCATATTTTCCCGATTAATACAGATTATTTTCTTCACGAGTTGTTTCTCCCCGGTTTCCTTTCTGTGAACAAAGGTTAATTATATACACCTCTTAAGGTTCTGCCGATTGTTCTCTGTAGCTTTTGGCCCATCCGAAAATGTTCCCCTGTCACATTACCATTGCCCCACCTTCTACTTCCTACGGTACCTTGAGAACAACAGAAAAGAACCATCTCCATTACGGGCCCCCCCACCCCTCCTCCTCTCTCCTCTCTCCTTCAGAGACCTGATTACAAATGGTCAATTTGAAAATAGAGCCGAAAGTCCCCCAAGGCCGCTTGCTTGTCAAATTGAAAAGGCACAAGGACGAGTAAAACGCCCCTGTCCTCGTCCTGATACTCCGAGGCGAGAGACACACGGCGAGAGAGAGAGAGAGAGAAACAGACAGGAGTTTGAGGGAGGGAGCGAGTGAGAGCGAGCGCGAGGGAGAAAAGGGAACATAACAAATGTCCCCGGTTTGGCAGCCGAGGCAGTGGGGATGCAAGGCAGAGGCAGAAGCGACCGGGGGATCTTGAACATCTAGCCCTCAGCATTTATATCAGAAGTCTCCACAAAGCGGCCATGGATCACTCCAGTCAGCTGGTGTTAACGGTATCAGGAAAAGCCATGGGGCTGTCACCAGAGTACGGGCCTTTCATAATTTACCACAGACAGGCCTTGCCCTTCTCTCCCTCAGCCTCCCTTCAAACACAGACGCCAGCCTTTGAGGATAATATCTTCTCAAATCCCTCCTCACCACGCTGTGAGGCGGCTATTTTTATTTAATACATTTATTTCATTTCTCTCGTTCTTCCTATCTCCCTCTTGATTTTTCAGTCTACCAGTCTCTCTTTTGCTTTTTCCACCATCCCTCCATCTCTTTCTGTCTCTCTCTCTCTCTCTCTCTCTCGCTCTCTCTCTGTTCTCCCCATTTGTCAATTTTTTCCCCTCCCTCCCCATGGCCTCTGACTTTACTGCTTGTGACTGCTCGAGGAATCGCTCCGAAGTTGTCTGTGGAGTGGTCATGGCACGGCTCATTTTTCTGTCGGCGGTAATTTACCAGGCCTTTGTTTTCCTTGCCATTGTCCACACTGATTCACTTCTCCAAAGTGGAAGTGGTATTTTCTTTGGGCGTTGCATGCATAATATCCATTTCAACAGTCCCATTCGAATACATTCACAATGGTAATTTAACAGTGAGTACGACGGGACGAAAATATTTGGGAACCGCCGCAAAACCCCAAAAGCATTGAATCTGAAATAAAACCCGAGGGGGACAATCTGTAAAGCCTCCGAAACGATCAAGTTTGTCTGGAAATTAGCTTTGGTACGTGCTCTCCTAATAGTAAACTAGTCATATTTCACGCGTCCCCAGCCCATAGAGATGCTACGGCTGTTGTAATGCTACAGACAGTCTGAGTAAATGCTCTCCGCTGTTTGAGATGTCATCTCAGCATCTGCTGTGAAATGTTCACACTGCCGATGGGCCACTCTGATTAATAACAGCCATGATGGAGAGTGCCCTTTGAAATACTCCAGGCGTCAAATGCGCGGCGAACGTGTTGAAGAGTGCTTGCAATCATATGGGATGGAACAGATTTTGGGGAACCCCCCCGTCCCCAAGTCCTCGAAATACATTACAGAGGAATGGGAGTTACGAAATCTTTTCAATACAGCAAAGTGAATTGAAGTGGTTGTAAACCTGGGGTCATAGTCTATGCCAACAGCTGAATGATAATAGATAGTGGCCTAGATGACTGGCATGTATAGGAGAGACCAGGGTTCAAGCAGGAAAACAGTAGACTGCGCCAGTATAGTACACTGCCCTGGACTCTTACCGATAACCCTCAGTTTCTTTAGTCCCCATGGCAATACCACAAACACTCTTGCCTTATTGCTTAGTTATATACTGCGTGGTTCAAGCCCTTAATGCTGATTGGCTGAGGGGTAGTGTGTATCAGACCACTTAAATTAGTAACTGTAACATCCAACTAATTATCAGATGTTGGTGTGCTAAATTAGAGTTGGAGAGAACCTACAGGCCAGTAGATCTCCAGGAACAGAGTTGGGCAGTCCTGCCATCTACCATGGGTATGAAATCAGACCGCTTTTAACACCGTTGGTAAACAGTTCATAAAAGCGGTAAGACGTCTCTAATGTCAGTGGTATATTGCCAACATACCACGGCTAAGCGCTGCGTCCGGGCAGACAGGCACTCAGCCATGGTATATTGGCCATATACCACACCCCTCCTGTGCCTTATCGCTTAATTAGGCACCTCAGGTTTTTGAGGTAGATTCAGACCAGCCCTTGGCCGTAACCTATTGGACATATACGTACTGCACGCCCCTTAGTGCTTCATTAAATTAAATAGTAAGCAGTCCCTTTGATACCCATTGGCCAACCAAAAGCCATTAGTGTTGAAACCATATAGTCTGTGTGTCCAGCTTATAGTGTCTGTGCAAAGGCATTCGCTGAAAAGAGATTGGTTTGTACCAATAATTAACACACATTTTTTATTTCTTCTAACCATCGCCAAGGTCAGAAGCCCTACGACCGGATAATTTTTCAGCCGATTCCAATCCAACGACGTTACCTTCATTACTACGGACAGCTACGGACTACTATGGTAACACGAAGCCACATGCACCACATTCGTATCCCCCCCCCCCCGCTCTTCCTGAAAGTCGTTTCTTGCACACGGAGGCACATTTGAAGTTGTTGTCTATTATTCTTTATCTAATTCTATAACCGCGGTTAAAAACAGCTTTCCTATCTTCCAGTTCCCCACTAAGCCGGGTCTTAGTGAGGACCTCTGCTTACGGGGTTGGGGAGGGATGGGGAGAAAATGCTTGGGTAAGCAGAGTAAGGATTCCTCCTTTTCCAGGTAGTCCCCCTTTTAGTTCTTTCCCTGACCTGTATTATCACCAGCAAACAAGTATTTTCCTGACAATGATAAGTAATAGCAGCGTCTGTTTGTGTAGGATGCAAATCTTGTGGGAATAGCAATGGCGCTGTGGTCATTTTTCTTTTCCGTTCGGGGTCCAGCGTTTACGGTGAAAATGGCGTGTGGAGCGGCTTGGTTTGTTGTTTTCGCTGTCCTCAGTTGGGAGGGATAAAGGCCAGTGGTTGAGAGTAATTAGGCCTAATAATACACACGCTGGAGATAGTCACATTAGTTGAAGGGATGACGTGAAGACGATGTGGCACAATATTGAGTCATGAAGTCCAGGCACACACACGCGCACACACACAATCTCAGAGCCGCCTCTTCCTATCGGCGTTAAGCGTGAGGCCCGGGGCTACTAGGGGGCCCTCTGACCCAAAAAAATTTAAATAATTTTTTGGAGTCAGTGCAGTTTTGAAAATGTGTGGAGGATCAGCAGTCATTAAATTACGGTGTGTCAGCATTGCTATGTAAATTAGTCTAGCCAGCTACATATTCTGATGTCTCTGGGGTAGATTGGCATAAATGTTGCTGTTCCTGCTTGGGTCAGAGCCAGACACACACACACACACACACCCGCATAACGTGTAATAATACCCCATGAACAATACGTCAAAGTTTACGATAGAAGAAAAGCTGCACGCGGAGAGTTTCACTTTCAAAAGCAATCTATAAGCTCTTTATGGTAGCTGTAGCAGGAACGGGTATTACTTCAACTTAATGTGAATAATGCATGTAAAAAAAAAGTTTCGGTCCATCCAGTCAGTGTGTATTTATGTATTAACATACAATGGTGAATTCCTGGCGGCAGCTAAAACCTTCGGAGGAGGTCAGAAAGTTCCTCCGCATACCGCGCATTAGCTAACGTCTAATAATTAGACTGTCCAGTGCCTACGTGTAATCCACATATCCACGGTTTGAGCCACAGTGATGAGGAAGGAAGACATCAAAACCCCAAGTGAGTCGGGTCCATTCCTCCTGACAGAGGCTTTGCATGGGAGGCTGATGAAAGAGAGGGGTGGACAGGAGGAAGATATCCGCTAAACAAGTGGACACAAATAAACAGCATCTCAGGGCCCCTAATCCTGGAGACAGGCTCGGCAGTGGCCTGTCAAACTGCGCATCGGCAATTTGAATGCACAGCGGGAACTCCCCGCTCATCAATTGTGTAGGGATCTTGTTTATTCGCAGCCCATCTCTCCACACCACCAACAAAAATCTATTTTTTGTTTCTGTGCCAAGCGTGTTTGACATTGAAACCGTGCTGAGTAGGAGGAAGAGGAAGGGGAAATGAAAGGGAGGAGGAGGAGGAGGAGGAGGAGGAGGAGAATGACAAGGATAAAAGATGAGAAAGGAAGAGGAGTTAAAGAAAAAGGCAGATATGCGGGAAAGAGAAATCGGGGGAGTGTAGGTAGACTGGGGGAGGATAAAGGATTAGGACACTTTGGTAAAGGGGAAGGTGCTGGCCTTAGGCGTGAGTGAGCGTTCAGTTGGCCGTTGGCTTGTCACGTATGAAATCTCAGAGGCCTTGCCAAGTAGGCCACTCACAGGCTGACATAATGCACGCAGGTGTCCACTTCACACCACTTTATCAGCAGAAAGGAATGACACGCCACCGTGGGAGGTGCCACCGAGGCTGGCTTGGAGGGTTGTGGGCAAAATAAAGGCGAGAGGAAGTGGTCTCACACCGTTCGTGTTTGACGAGGAGCGAGAGCCATCTCACGCAGGTATTTCAATCTATACTGTGGCACCGTAGTAGATGAATGCCACCCATTCTGTATTGTGCCATGCGTGTTGGACAGAGAGAGTAAAGTGAAAGGTAGAGATTGGTATGCTGAAAGAGCAGTGGGGAGGACGGCCCTACAGTACACCTGCCAAGACTGCTCTCTTGCGCTCCCTCTGGGTCTCTTGTGAAAGAAACCTTGGCTACTTAGCTAGCTTTTGGTGGAACATGTTCATTGTTAAGTGGGCTGTTAAGCAGCGTTCCTAAACCTATTTTGTTTAAAATGTTTGTCTGGCGGGCTCAGACACATTGTTAGCTAGCATACGGCCTATGTATCTAGCATTGAGGATTTAGGTGTCATGTCCTCTGTATTATTATTCTTTTTTTTACATACAGCTTTTTGTTGGGATTGGGTCACAGAGCTGCTGATTAAATTCTGTGGCAATTTTCGTGGCTGTGCTTTTGGGGCATTGAGCAGCTATCCTGTTAAAGGGATAAAGACGAATATCTACAATTTGTCTTAATTCATGAATTGTAGGAGGTTATTGTAGGACTGTTTCTCTATGCAAACTGTCTCATTTGGGGAGACCAGGGTTGAGCAAATGCAAGTGTAGCATCAACTGGTTATATTGGTCTTGCCCCACTAAAGCGATTCAATATGACTTTGTGAAGTAACGATTATCTAAGCGAAAAATGAATGTTCCGTCTCAGGGAAACACATCATTGGGGAACCTCAATCAACTGTGGTACATACAGTGGATATACAATTTTATTTATATTTTATTTATAAATGTTTTCTTAAATATTTTTCTTAAATATTTTTCAATTGAATTGTTCATGTTATAGGTCACATTAAAGGTGGAAAACTTTCTGACATGATTTATCTTTGTCTCATTCTTTTACATCACAAGAACCTGGCATTTTAACAGGAGTGTGTAGACTTTTTATATCCACTGTACCATATACACTCACCTAAAGGTGTGAAAAGGGAAAAACATCCAGTATGCGGCAGTCCTGTGGGCGAAAATGCCTTGTTGATGCTAGAGGTCAGAGGAGAATGAGCCAACTGATTCAAGCTGATAGAAGAGCAACTTTGACTGAACCACTCGTTACAACCAAGGTATACATCAAAGCATTTGTGAAGCCACAACCTTGAGGCGGATGGGCTACAACAGCAGAAGACCCCACCGGGTACCACTCATCTCCACTACAAATAGGAAAAAGAGGCTACAATTTGCACAAGCTCACCAAAATTGGACAGTTGAAGACTGGAAGAATGTTGTCTGGTCTGATGAGTCTCGATTTCTGTTGAGACATTCAGATGGTAGAGTCAGAATTTGGCGTAAACAGAATGAGAACATGGATCCATCATGCCTTGTTACCACTGTGCAGGCTGGTGGTGGTGGTGTAATGGTGTGGGGGATGTTTTCTTGGCACATTTTAGGCCCCTTAGTGCCAATTGGGCATTGTTTAAATGCCACGGCCTACCTGAGCATTGTTTCTGACCATGTCCATCCCTTTATCACCACCATGTAGCCTCTGATGGCTACTTCCAGCAGGACAATGCACCATGTCACAAAGCTCGAATCATTTCAAATTGGTTTCTTGAACATGACAATTAATTCACTGTACTGAAATGGCCCCCACAGTCACCAGATCTCAACCCAATAGAGCATCTTTGGGATGTGGTGGAACGGGAGCTTCGTACCCTGGATGTGCATCCCACAAATCTCCATCAACTGCAAGATGCTATCCTGTCAATATGGGCCAACATTTGTAAAGAATGCTTTCAGCACCTTGTTGAATCAATGCCACATAGAATTAATGCAGTTCTGAAGGCGAAAGGGGGTCAAACACAGTATTAGTATGGTGTTCCTAATAATCCTTTAGGTGAGTGTATATGTTACGTGTTAAATATCAGATGTCATGTCCTATCTCCAAAGATGTTGGCTTGGGCAGTAAGTCCATGAGCCGTCTATGGAGGAGATAATAGAAAAGGTGAACTTTAAAACCTGCAATAGGCATATAACACATGTAAATGGAATTTACCACAATCGATCACGGTTCCCAATTTTGTATTTCATCTGTGAATGAATATCTGTTTTTTGTGGACACGGACTGTTTCGCCTCTTAACTCTTTAAGTTGTGAAAGAACTGAAAAAAGTTTCAGGCATCTTTCATAGGTGTCAAATATGTACTGCAAATTGACCATCAACCTCATGTGATCTCTTCTACTGCATTTGTCATTTTGATGTCGTTCCTTCGAAGTAACGATCCTTTTCCATGTGGTGTTTTCCTTATTTGTCCACTCTGTGTGTGTGTACTACAACGTATTTATAATTTTAAAAGAATTCTGACCGTTGTGTCCAGAGAAGACCGAGACTGGGAACGGCAGTTGGCAGTTGTGATTAACTTTCAACGTTTCTCGTGGCGGCATTTTGTATATATTTCAGTGATCAAAGAGAAGGGAAAGTCAACATTATAGATGTTTTTAAGATATTATGTATTCAACTTACATTCTTTCAATATTATTAGAATATAGAAGTCTTAAAATGCATAGATTTTAACAATGGAACTCAACATCTTGTGTGTGGGTGGGTGGGTGGTGGGGGGGGGGGGTTGCTGCAGCTCATGACATCAGTATTTCTTCGGTCATAGGTACGTCCTTGGCTAGCATGCTACCTTTAATTATTTTCCGTAATAAAAAATGCAGCTCCTTGTTGACCCACAAAACATTGTAGTTATAAAATGCTCTTTGAACCTTTAATTTGACGTATCCTATAACAAATAGGAAATGTTGTGTATGTTGAATTTGAGATAGCTCAGGTTCGCTTTAGTTTGGTTCCAACCTGGAACCAATAACTAGAAACTGCAGTCGTTAAGGATATTTTTGGATGGATTTAGTAATCACTTGTTGTTCTATTGAAATCAAACTTCTGGGCAAGGTGCCCCCACAGGTTTTCCTATGGCCAGTCTTTATTGGTGCAATAAGTTACAATGCAAATAAGATAGAAAGTTGTATTAATATTTTACGTAAATATTATTTAAATTGAAATCAAAACAAATGTTGTTACTCTGAATAGGCTCTAAATTGATGTGTGAGGTGATACTGTATGATCTCACTTCATCACTGTATGCTAGGTTGTATTCTCCCTCATCAGCATTGTAGCCGCCCACTCGGCAACTTTGGCAAGGTAAAGTGATGTGCGCGTGTCCTATTGCTTGGATGTGTATGAATGGGATGGAAATGCAATTGTCCTGTCACATTTCTCTGCTTCACTCCGCGGAATAAGCTTGTGCGACAAAGCTTCACATTTAGATTCTGTGTAGCTCACTTGGTGAGAGCGTGTCTGGGTTGTGGGTTTGATTCCCACGGGGGTTCAGTAGGAAAATGGAAGTCACTCTAGATGAGAGCGTCTGCTAAATGATTAAACTGTACATGTAGGTTAGTCAGCTAGGCTTAGTGGTCCTCTTCTTTGATTCACGCTTTGTCTCCTAACCTTATGTTTTGTGTCTAGACTGGGAGGGATTTGTTAAGTAATGCCATGTAATTTGGGTTGTACGCCTCATATAAAGCGGTCAATCATTTTACGAAGTTATTAAATACTATTTACTTCATTTTTCTCTGGGTCATTCCTTGATATTAGATAGATGAACACATAATATTTAATCAGATTAAGTGTTCATAGATTTTGTTCATTCATTTGCATAGTCTTACACGGGTCACATGCAGTATGAAGTATAAATTATGTACATAATATTTCAGATATTATGACTGCACTCCAGGGATTAGGGGTTCCTAAATGTATTTACTTCCTGAACTGAGGTGTCCTTTGTGTGATGAAAAAACCCACCAAGAGGAAGTTGTTTAAAAAAAAAAAGATGAACAATACCGTCTTCATGAAAACATGCAACTGGATGTAGATTTAAGAATGGCTTCTTGTGATGGTAAGATTAAGGAATTATTTATAATAAAGCTGTGTTTTATTATATATTTTTTTCAAAACAGGGGCTTAGTAAAATGAATGTCCATGCCCTGGGCAAGGCCGTTTCTCACACTTCACAGCAGAAATAACAAACAAAGAACCCTATTTCCTGCAGTGATACCCTTTTTGCCGTGAAGCTGAGAGAAAATGACGTCGGGTATGTTGTGCTCCTGTGATCCTAATAAATCGTTAAGTCTAGAACTTGAAAAATCGCCAAAGCAAGTCTTCAAAACAGAGGCACATTTGTGTCCCCTTCTGTACCTACTGAGCACTCGAAGGTGGTGAATCGCCCACCCCCACCTCTCTGTCTCTGTGCAACCCCCCCCCAGCCCCCACCCCCACCCCCCTCCACTCAGTCCTGTCAGAGTGAATCCCAGTTCCACCTCTGAGTGGCCTGACCTTTGACTCTGCCTTTTAGAGGCATTGATCTCTCTGCCGCTTGGTCACTTAAAACTAAGATGGCTCCCCGCCCCCCCGCCCTGTCCCGGCCATCCAGTTAACCTGCTCACGGAGAGCTACTGGGTGAGCCCTTGTCTCCGCTGCCGATGCCGCTTGGCTCGTATGCTCAACTAACGCCTGTCCGCGCTCGCAAGCCACCTCAGATTTATTCGCTTTTAAACGCCATGTCATTAGGTTCGCATTTCGGCACAGGGTTACGGCTTCTAAATATAGGAGTTGTTAATGGCGACGCTTGTCATCTGTCCTGGTCCTCTCTACCGTGACAGACAAGGGCCCTCCTGCCTCCACGCAGAGTTCTGGGGCGGGCACACTGGCAACCGCTGTGCCAGTTGGTTCTGACGTCTCCTTGACAGCGCCAGGCTAACTCGCCGGGGGAGGCTTGCGCACACACTTGTGCGCGAGCTCGCCAACGCCTGTCAGGCTGACTGACAACTAATGTCCCCGCCTGGGTGTGTTGAATATGGCGCTGTCTTTCTCCTTTGAGAGCCGCCTAAAAAGGAAAGGTGCTCAAAACTCAGCCAAGGCCAGTAATAGGAGTAAGAGTTGTCATTTCCATATGCCCACTGCATGCACATACAATGAGTTACTCCACCATGAATACAAATCACAAACGTTTTATTGTAGCCTGCCTAGTTAATAAACCACAGGCCTGTCTGGTAGGAAGTAAGACCATTTTAAAGCCTGGGAGTTTTACCTCAGACTAGAAGTCGTAAAGATGCTCCCAGCAAAGGATATGCGGGACGGCATCACACACACACACACACACACACACACAAGCACCAAATAGTTCTGTATTCAAACGCCATGTCTCTGCACCGCCCGCATTTCAATCACTTGTTTCCTCTCCTTTGTCTTCCCTGAGAGATCGAGAGTGGTGTAAATTGTTGGCTGCTGTAATTAATCCGCGTCGGGTCAAGAACAGGCTGAAGTGCGAAGGGCCTTTGATGATGCAATCCGGACGTTCTTTTCCAGTATGCCGCTACCGTGCACTGTTTCACATTCCCAGGGAAACGAGCTCTCGCTGTGTTTTCCTCTATGGTGCTTTCTTATTTCCAGTGCCGGCTAAAACCTCAAGTGTCCCATAGTTCCTAGCATGCACTCAGTGCTATAGGACACAGCTAGAACTTAGAAGAGACACTGACATCGGAGTTGGAGATGGAAATGGAATTGTCTATTCAACACATACTGTGATGCTAATGTAGGTCCACATGTGGCCACTGCCTAACCCTGATTTGGGTTCCTATCACCAGTCCAAAAGAGCATGTTGATGTCATTACTACGCAAGATATGTTCCCCCGAAAAGGATGATTGAATGTATATCGTGGTTCAGGATAGATTGGGTTAAGAGTAAAAACGAGGGTCCCCACTCGCCCGGAAAAGGCCTAGGGAAATGATGCACCATATCATGGTAATTGAAAGTGAAATACAGACTGAAAGGGGCTTTCATTCAGCTTGGTGTTCAGCTGCTCTCAGCTGTGGATTCAAAGATAGCAGTTAGCCTGGCAGCATTCTGATTGTGTTATGTATATTTCTGGTAGAAATTAAGCGTATCTCGATACTGAGGGGGCAAGAGGCCATTTCTGTTTAGAAACTCACTCAGGGAGTCATGCACTGGCGACCTC
Organism: Esox lucius; assembly: GCF_011004845.1. Lineage (NCBI taxonomy): Eukaryota > Metazoa > Chordata > Actinopteri > Esociformes > Esocidae > Esox > Esox lucius. Next base: position 11,217,664 of record NC_047592.1, on the reverse strand, counting down.
AGGAATGTGTGATGTTTGCACTGACCAAATGTCTTGGTGGTAAAACATGGGACACTGACCTCTGGACCAGAGACTTCAAAGGCGTCATTCTAGGTAGACACGCCTATGTCGAATATGTCTGCGAATATGTCCATTTTGTGATGAGGTTGATATATGGAACATTCAAGAAGACAACCATGCTGCGCATCCAGTGAACACCTGAATCTCCCCTTTGACTTGACCGGGTAATCTGTTATTTTTCCACTATGCGGAACTGATAATATCTAACACAGTGCAGAGGTATGGTAGTTGCAGTGATCCACAACTCGCTCTGGTAACAAAATGTAAAAAAATTATGTGTAGGGCATCTACTGTTGCGACTCTATAAACTACACATACCTTGTCACCAGAGTTCTGATATTTGCTGTTTCGATAAATAATTTACAGGAAACAGAGTTCAAATCTGATCGATCTGGATGAAAAAAGGGCATGAAAACACTAAGTTTTTAACATATCACGGGATAAAACATGAATGGAATCGTGAGGTTCAAAAACTGGAGGAAGCCTAAGTCACTTTTGAAGTTCAAACACACGCGCACACACACACACACACGCACACACACACAGGTGGGCATGTGCATTTACTAGCTCCTCAAATACTGAATACTCCTTGAAATGTATACGATGCATTTTACTCTCGTCAGCGAGTATCCAACTGTTTGGCTACATGCATAATACAGTACAGATGACTGAGAAAGATAACTGGGAGAGATTCATACCATATATGGACCTTGCAGCAACACCACTTGTGAATCTCTTCACTCAAAGAGCTATGATAGAGTACTCTAAAGGGATCTGTTCTTTTTTCAACCTTTTTTTCCTCTCACAGAACTTCATAAGTTTGATTTATTATCAGGTCCACTGAGCATTCCTTATTTGAAAAGTCAGATGAACTGGCTGATGAGAGCCAGATATAGAGAGAGAGAGACTGAGGGACTAAAAGTGATGGAGAAAGAAATACAGAACGAGGGAACAAGGGAAAGAAGTAGATAGCGAGGAAGGGATGGAGAGTGGGAGACAGAAAGAGAGAGGACCTTGGATTTGAAGTGCAAACAGGGGGAAGAGTAGCAGAGGAACAAAAAAAAAAGAAAACGTTTCATGCCCATTTAAGACTTTGAACAGATAATGCGTTTCACCCGGGACTTCCTCAAAGGATGAGGGATTTTGGGTTTCACTCCTGCCACGGCACTCATTTAGACCCTATTAATCTAATTACTCTGCCAATTGTACATATTTAACATTTCGCAGGGTCCTCTCCCACTTGACGATATCAAGACGTGCCGCGAACCGAGGTGCTTTACAACACCTATAAAAGAAATTGCTGAAGCACGCAGATAAAAAAAAAGCTAAATGGCTGCAATTCATCAGCCGATTACACCAATTATGTTCCTGGATTCAGATGGAACCTCCGGATCACAAACCTCTCTGTCTGCGATTCCTGGCACCGTTTCCTAACCTGGCATGTGATTCGAGGTCTCTCTGGCCCATCCATCTACCTTTAGGAATACTGGGCCCGACTGTCTGATTTCCGGCAAGCAATGATATTAATGTCCGGCTATAATTCCCGACGTCTCGTCCGCCTGGTTGGTGACACAAGTGTTTTAAATTTCTCTCTCTATCTATATGTACTCTCTCTATATATATACACACACACACACACTCACACATACATATATATATATATATATATATATATATATATATATATTTATATATATTAATAACACACACATATAACTCACACACACATATAAACTCACCTAAAGGATTATTAGGAACACCTGTACAATTTCTCATTTATGCAATTATCTAATCAACCAATCACATGGCAGTTGCTTCAATGCATTTAGGGGTGTGGTCCTGGTCAAGACAATCTCCTGAACTCCAAACTGAATGTCAGAATGGGAAAGAAAGGTGATTTAAGCAATTTTGAGCGTGGCATGGTTGTTGGTGCCAGACGGGCCGGTCTGAGTATTTCACAATCTGCTCGGTTACTGGGATTTTCACGCACAACCATTTCTAGGGTTTACAAAGAATGGTGTGAAAAGGGAAAAACATCCAGTATGCAGCAGTCCTGTGGGCGAAAATGCCTTGTTAATGCTAGAGGTCAGAGGAAAATGGGTTGACTGATTCAAGCTGATAGAAGAGCAACTTTGACTGAAATAACCACTCGTTACAACCGAGGTATGCAGCAAAGCATTTGTGAAGCCACAACACGCACAACCTTGAGGCGGATGGGCTACAACAGCAGAAGACCCCACCGGGTACCACTCATCTCCACTACAAATAGGAAAAAGAGGCTACAATTTGCACGAGCGCACCAAAATTGGACAGTTGAAGACTGGAAGAATGTTGCCTGGTCTGATGAGTCTCGATTTCTGTTGAGACATTCAGATGGTAGAGTCAGAATTTGGCATAAACAGAATGAGGACATGGATCCATCATGCCTTGTTACCACTGTGCAGGCTGGTGGTGGTGGTGTAATGGTGTGGGGGATGTTTTCTTGGCACATTTTAGGCCCCTTAGTGCCAATTGGGCATTGTTTAAATGCCACGGCCTACCTGAGCATTGTTTCTGACCATGTCCATCCCTTTATCACCACCATGTAGCCTCTGATGGCTACTTCCAGCAGTATAATGCACCATGTCAAAAAGCTCGAATCACAAAGCTTCAAATTGGTTTCTTGAACATGACAATGAGTTCACTGTACTGAAATGGCCCCCACAGTCACCAGATCTCAACCCAATAGAGCATCTTTGGGATATGGTGGAACGGGAGCTTCGTGCCCTGGATGTGCATCCCACAAATCTCCATCAACTGCAAGATGCTATCCTATCAATATGGGCCAACATTTGTAAAGAATGCTTTCAGCACCCTGTTGAATCAATGCCACGTAGAATTAAGGCAGTTCTGAAGGCGAAAGGGGGTCAAACACAGTATTAGTATGGTGTTCCTAATAATCCTTTAGGTGAGTGTATATATATATATGTGTGTGTGTTATTAATAGCCTATAAATATTGGATAGATCTTTATAGTGTGACTATGGTGAGAGATTAGCTAGAGTCGTTCTCATGTCGCAGAAGGGAGGGGACTTTTTTATGTTCTGATGTGTCAGTGCAGTTATGTGGCTAACCTTGGGGATCTCAGATCATGGGGAAATAGACCTTGGTTTTTTTATGTTCTGATGTGTCAGTGCAGTGATGTGGCTAACCTTGGGGATCTCAGATGATGGGGAAATAGACTTTTGGGAATCTTAGATGATGGGGAAATAGACCTTGTTTTTTTATGTTCTGACATGTCAGTGCAGTGATGTGGCTAACCTTGGGGATCTCAGATGATGGGGAAATAGACCTTGGTTTTTTTATGTTCTGATGTGTCAGTGCAGTGATGTGGCTAACCTTGGGGATCTCAGATGATGGGGAAATAGACTTTTGGGAATCTTAGATGATGGGGAAATAGACCTTGTTTTTTTATGTTCTGACATGTCAGTGCAGTGATGTGGCTAACCTTGGGGATCTCAGATGATGGGGAAATAGACTTTGGGGATCTCAGATGATGGGGTAATAGACTTTGTTTTTTTTGTGTTCTGACATATCAGTGCAGTGATATGGCTAACTTTGGGGATCTCAGATGATGGGGAAATATACCTTGTTTTTTTTATGTTCTGACATGTCAGTGCAGTGATGTGGCTAACTTTGGGGATCTCAGATGATGGGGAAATAGACCCTGGGGATCCCAGATGACGGGGAAATAGAACTTGGTTTTTATGTTCTGACGTGTCAGTGCAGTGATGTGGCTAACCTTGGAGATCTCAGATGATGGGGAAATAGACCTTGGTTTAAAGTGCCTGTTTTATTCTTGTGCTTTTCATGACAGGCAGAGAATGAGGGGACTCATGCCCAAAATGACTTGCCTCAATATCCTTCCATTCCTGTCTTACAAAACACAAAACACATAGTTCACCAGGCACCACGCAAGTGTTCCTGTCTGGGATTTAAACACATGTCCGTAGAATGCCGCTGGACAAAGTTAGCCCGCTTAAATAGGATTTAAATTCCAGAGTCATGATTGCTCATTAAACCACCTATGCAACCTGTGCAGTTGTTAAGCCACCTATGCAAAGAAAAAGCTTTCACATTCTCAAATGACACAATGACACAATCCAATCCAGTATTCAAGCTACACCAATTTTCTACAAATACACGCTGATAACAGAGGCAACACCTCACATTGCATTACCCCTTATCTAAACAAACAAAGCAGAGACAAGACAAAAAAAATTGAAAATGTAAGTATATTATGAGAGATTGTGAAAGTGTATTGTGACTCTCAGCATATTTCCCCATAAAGAGAACCAGATCTATACAAATCCAAAATACAATCAGCTCCCTGGAACAAGCACACAAACTTTCTTCTACGCTCAATGATCTAAGTTGTACAGTGTTCATATTCTTGTATATTTTTAACAACGAGAAAGAAGAAAAGAGATCGAGAGAGGTAGAAAGGGAGAAAGGAGAAGAGAAAAACGGAGAGAGGAAGAGAGAAAGTGAGAGAGGTACTACAGTGAAAATAAGAGGGAAGGGCGAGAAAAATAATTCTCTCACCGTGTCTCTCTCAGTCTCTTTCTGTCTGGCTAGGTTTGGTTCATTCTAATTCATGGAGACAGGATAGCGGATAGATTGGTAGCCTTGGGTGCTTAAGGACCCTGAGAGATGGATTAGGAGAGGGAGGGTAAATGAATGATCATGGGTTTTAATGGCCTTTTGGCTTTCTTGTGCCCATCCTCCACCCCTTCCATTTCCGTCTCGGGGACTTTTGCGATGATGACATTTTAGCATACCGAGCATCCAACCTGAAGTCTGACACCACCACAAACACTCTGGACCAAATTGTCAGATCAAGAGCTCAGTCTCACAGTTAAAATAGGCAAATGATAATGGGTCAAGGCTAAATAAAGATTTGAGCAGAATCACTGCAGGTTGATGGTGTAATTTGGCAGAAAGGAACTGGCCACAGGGAAACTCCAGCAAATTCCAAATGTGCTGTTCCATAATAAAAAAAGTAAATTGGCCGGTGTGTTGGAAACGCACTGGATTTCTGAACCCACTCCGTCACTGTGCTTAGGACTGCAAACTACATGTTTTGACCCAGATGAACATTTAACCCTGAGTGCCCCTTTATAGCAGCGTAAGCTAACTCGGTATGGATCAGGCATTGCCCCCAGCCCTCTACTTTTGGCAGAGGTTAGATGGTTAGATCTACTTGGCCTGAATCTACCCCCCAATACAGCTGCCGTCCTCCATCCGAGAAGATACGGCCCGCTCGACTGTCTACGTGAGCTGAAGAAGCAAGGGGGGAAAGCACACGAGAGCCATAAATATTAGCGCAGTCAACGCTATCTTAAAATACAGCACATCATAAATCTTTTTATGCACAAGGCACATAGAAGTCAGTAATAGTTGAATAATACACTATGCCATTACTTTATATGGAAATGTAGCCTTGGGTCCTGGAATAACGAATGGAGCTTGCACTTAATTTCTGTTATGATAAGTTCTCTTGGTGATTGCCTTCCATAAGGCAGGGATCTATCTTCATAAGGCTCTGCGAGTGTTGTGAGGACTATTAATGCTGATTATCCATTGGTTTGATTTATTTCTATTACAATGCAGCGTGTTATGTGTTTTAAAGATATGATTGAGAGAAGGATCGGAGAGATAACCCGAGGGCCGGACAATGAAAAGGAATCCGGCAGTGGAAGACTTGAATTTGTTTTAGCGCACGTTTGATTAAACGTTTTCTGCATTCCACATTTTTTCATTGACAAAGGATAAGGCCTGGTAACATGTTGGAGGACATCTCTTAGCGTTTCTCTGTTATTTCTCTACTGCAGGGTCTTCATGTCTGTACTTCACCTTGGACTTGAATGTGATAAATATTTAATGACTTAATACAAAACAACATCAAAAGCAGGACCAAATAAAACATTGCTGAATATTACAACGCACCAGAGCCTCTTTCTCTGAGACAACTTGAAATGCCATTTTATTATACATTTCGATTTGAGGCTGTTGCATGACCATTGAAGATGAGAAGAGCACAACAAAGTCAATGAATTACATTGCTTCTCTCTCTCTGTTTCTCTGTGCTTCCTCAATCTGCCCCTCTTCTCTCTACATCTCCCTCTGTCTTTCTTTCTCTCTCTCTCTCTCTCTCTATTTCTTACACCTTTAACCAGACCGGGGGTCGAGGGATTAACAGCCAGGTTTATGGCAGAGACTGGAATGAGTTTGGGGGGCTTCGGCCCTGTCTGTCCAGCTCCAGGCATCAGTCACCGTCACACCAAGCCTACCAGCGCCCAATCTGGCATGGGTGGGAGGGGGACTTGTGACGAGGGGAGGATAAAGATGGATGGGTAACGGGCTTGTCCTCCTCTATCATGATTTCACAGGTCTGCGACTCAGAGACAGAAACACCTCACACTGGGAATCACCACTGACTACGGTGGAGCAGGGCAGGGAGGGATAGACAGAGATGGTTTGAGGGAGGGATAGACAGATATGGATGGAGTGAGAGAAACTGAAAGACAGACAGACAGGGTTTGATGGAAGAAGGGACAGACAGGTATAAAGCAATGGAGGGAGTGCTAAACAGGTACAGAGGGATGGAAGGAGTGATAGACGGGTACAGAGGGATGGAGGGAGGGACAGACAGGTACAGAGGGATGGAGGGAGGGACAGACAGGTACAGAGGGATGGAGGGAGGGACAGACAGGTACAGAGGGATGGAGGGAGGGACAGACAGGTACAGAGGGATGGAAGGAGTGATAGACAGGTACAGAGGGATGGAGGGAGGGACAGACAGGTACAGAGGGATGGAGGGAGGGACAGACAGGTACAGAGGTATGGAGGGAGGGACAGACAGGTATAAAGGGATGGAGGGAGAGACAGACAGGTACAGAGGGATGGAGGGAGGGACAGACAGGTACAGAGGGATGGAGGGAGGGACAGACAGGTAACAGAGGGATGGAGGGAGGGACAGACAGTTAACAGAGGGATGGAGGGAGGGACAGACAGGTACAGAGGGATGGAGGGAGGATTGATAATATAAGTACAGGGCGTAGTCAGCCCTGTGCGATTAGGAACGTGGAAGAGCAGCTAAATCTGTTTGCGGCCGTACCTGGAATTGACTAATTGATAATACATCCAAACTGATTAAAGGCTCTAGATTGTTATTGGCCACATCAAGGAAAGGTCCATGGAATCCTATCTCAAGTGCTGTTCCGTTTTACTTCATTCAATACATTCAGTTCCCTTTTCAAAGATGTTTGGACTATTAGCTTTATAAAGACAATTATGGGGTATACTTAGTTCTTCCCGAGTTCATTAGGACCGAACTGTTAGTAACACACCAATGAGGAGAGGTGAGCAATGGAGGAAGACAAAGAGAGAGAGAGATAGACACACACAACACAGATTAGGACTCTGCTGGGATGGAGGAAAATGGGTTTAGGGGGACCCAGGGCCGCGTCTGAGGTTTCTCGTCTGGGCTTAGACACAGCCTGTCGATAACTAATCCTGACCTTTCCCCGGGCCGCAAAATTGAAAAGAAGAATAAGAAAAAGAAAATAGATGGCGGATGCTATCAAGGGGCGGACGGCTCCGGTCAAGGAAGTAGTGGAGCTAATGGATTCAGCGCAGTGGGAAGGGGAAAATGGGACAGGCATTCAGCCGGACGGGCCTATCAGCCCCGGGGCGAGGCCTCCACACAGCCCAGGGAGTAATTCCCGGCTTGGGCCAACCCAACAGCCAAATCCCATCCAGCAGAGAATTGCAGAGGGGATGGAGGGCAGACGGAACGTGCGAATGTGCGTGTCGGTTATCCATATCGATAAAGATTTAGAGAGGTGATCTGGAAAAGGACACCTAAAATGGCGCCTTCGAGTAATCGGTGACCTATATACCGTACGTCCCGACAACTGCTCTTCGGGTTGGCCTCCCCTGGGGCTACGCTCTGCCAGGTTGCTACTGCCTGTGGCCTCGCCTTTTATTTCAACCTGGTTTTCCTGACACTCGCACACAGGCACGCACCTGTACGCGCACATGCACACACGTGCCCACACACACACACACACACACACACGCCGCAGCATGATCACACGCGCACGTTAATTCGTAAACACACATCCCCGTACGCACCCTCCCCCCTTGTTCCGTCATACCTGTTAGAGCTCTAAATTACCTTCCAATCGCCATGGCGAGGTTTCCCCAAGCATCTCGGTGTAGCGCATACATTTGGTTACATTACCTAGCCACCCATGGAGCCTCAGGAAGGAAGGTTTGGGCAAACTCTCTGCAGGATCGAAAAGCAATTAATGAAAATGTTTTTTTTTTTTTTTTTAAACACAAAAATGCATCACCTATAAAATGGTAGCCATGCCACTGTATCCTGGCCAATATATCAACCGTTGGTAGCCATTTACTAATTCTGGTGTCTACTTACTAATACTGGTATCTACTTACTAATACTGGAATCTACTTACTAATACTGGTATCTACTTACTAATCCTGGAATCTACTTACTAATACTGGTATCTACTTACTAATACTGGAATCTACTTACTAATACTGGAATCTACTTACTAATACTGGTATCTACTTACTAATACTGGAATCTACTTACTAATAATGGTATCTACTTACTAATACTGGAATCTACTTACTAATACTGGAATCTACGTACTAATCCTGGTATCTACTTACTAATCCTGGTATCTACTTACTCATTCTGTTATCGACTTACTAATACTAGTATCTCCTTACTAATACTGGTATCCAATTATTCTTCCTGGTATTTGCTTATTAATAATGGTATATACAGGTGCATCTAAAAAAAAATCAATATCGTGGAAACGTTTATTTTATTTTTTTGTAATTCCAAAACAAAAGAACACCTTCATATATTCTAGATTCATTACACATGAAGTAAAAAATCTAAATCAAACTCCAGTATCTCAAAATATTAGAATAATACGCAAATGTCGACATGAGAAAAGCTCTAATCAGCTAATTAATTCAAAACACCTGCAAGGTTTTCCTAAGTATGTTAATTTATGCACTCAATACTTGGTTGGGGCTCCTTTTGCACGAATTACTGCATCAGTGCGGCATGACATGGAGGCAATCAGCCTGTGGCACTGCTGAGGTGTTATGGAAGCCCAGGTTGCTTTGATAGCGGCCTTCAGCTCGTCTGTGTTGCTGGGTCTGGTGTTTCTCATTTTCCTCTTGACAATACCCCATAGATTCTCTATGGTGTTCAGGTCAGGTGAGTTGGCTGGCCAATCAAGCACAGTAATATCATGGGCAGCAAACCAGGTACCAGTCATTTTGGCACTGTGGGCAGGTGCAGAGTCCTGCTGGGAAAGAAATCAGTATCTCCATGAAGCTTGTCAGCAGATGGAAGCATGAAGTGATCTAAAATCTCCTGGTAGATGGCTGCATTGACTCTGGACTTGATAAAACACAGTGGACCAACATCAGCAGATGACATGGCACCCCAAATCATTACTGACTGTGGAAACTCAACACTGGACTTCAAGCAACTTGAATTCTGGGCCACTCCACTCTTCCTCCAGACTCTGGGACCTTGATTTCTTCAAAAAATGCAACATTTACTTTAATCTGAAGAGAGGACTTTGGACCACTGAGCAAAGATCCAGTTATTTTTCTCCTTTGTCCAGGAAAGACACTTCTGGCATTGTCTCTGGCTCAGGAGTGGCTGGACACTAGGAATGCCCATTTCCTGGACACGTCTGTGCGTGGTGGCTCTTGATGCGCTGACTCCAGCCTCAGTCCACTCCTTATGAAGCTCCCCCAAGTACTTGAATCGGCTTTGCTTGACAATCCTCTCAAAGTCAGGGTCATCCCTGTTGCTTGTGAACATTTTCCTACCATGCCTTTTCATTCCAGTCAACTTCCCATGAATATGATTTGATACAGCACTCTGGGAACAGCCAGTCCTTTCAGCAGTGACCTTCTGTGGCTTACCCTCCTCGTGGAGGGTGTCAATGAGGGTCTTCTGGACAACTGTCAAGTCAGCAGTCTTCCCCATGATTATGGTTGTGTGTACTGAAGGCTCAGGGAGTGAATTTGCTGATTAGAGCTCTCCTCAGGTCGATATTTCTGTATTATAAATATTTTATTCTAATAGTTTGAGATACTGGATTGTTGATTTCCATGAGCTGTAAGCTGTAATCATCAAGATTAAAACAGAGAAGGATTGAAATGTTTCACTTCGTGTGTAATTAATCTAGAATAATATGAAGGTGTCATAAACTTTTCCATGAAATTCAATTATTTTAGATGCACCTGTACTTATTAATATTGGTATTTTATTTAGTCAAGTAACTATGTCAACTATAAATGTTTCTGTACAGCAGCGGCCCGGGAGAGATTAGGCTTACCTGTGTTATTTTATGTACTGTAAATATGTTCCATAATCTAAAAATAAACAACTTAATCAGGTTGATTATCATTTACAAGGCTGTGATATGTTTGGTTCATTTACATAAAGCATTCCGATGATAAGCTTACAAAACATTTGCAAGAGCACTTTTAAACTGTAAGCTCTAATGCTACTATAGGCCTATCAAAAATAGGACCATTGCTCCATAGAAAACCATGATCTAATACATACTGTAGACAGGCATATTTATTAGAAACAAGTTGGCTACTTCCTGTCACTCTATATAGGAGATATTTATGAGTAATTAGAGGTGTTTTAGACATAATTATGCACCATTTCAATTTTGTCAGAAAAGTTCAACCCATGACGTAATTGATTGAGCCTGCTGCCTGATAGACAGCAAATAATCTTCAATACATAAAAACAGTTGGGCTTTTCCATCGTAGAGTATGTGTCCTTTAAAATAAACTATATTACTGCAGTGTGTTGCATCCTTCTTTACGGCCGACATTTTGTAGCCTAACTATAACTGCAGTGTAAAATATCACAGTTGACTGCCAGCACTGCACATTTGATTACAATTTTAAGACTGCAATCTTTTTTTTTAATCATGGGCTTTAGCATTTGCTTAAAGTGCTCAGATTGACAGAGAATGTTACAGAATGCTTTGCCAGTGTTTGCCATTAGGAATCTGTAACCTTGCTTACAGGAGGCAGGACACGGGCGCATTGAGAATGGAGGAATGTTAATAAAAGGACAGAGACAAAACTAAAACGAGATGCTGAACTGAACAACTTGACGAAAAAGAACAGAGACCAAAGCAATGACCAACAAGATACACACAGGGAAGAAGAACTTCAATAGGGACAGTGATCCGGGACACAGGTGAGGGCAACAAGCAGGTGTCTGTACTCCAAATGAGGCAGAGAGGGCGCTGGATCTCACGGGGACGACAGGCCTGCAGTACCGAGATGTGACAGAATAGCTCTTTCTGGAAACTGCATATGATCAAATTCCAACGCTACCAAATCATACAGCAGGTGTTTTCGTCGCCATGAAAGGTTATTGAGGCGGGATTGTTACAACAATCACAGCAGTACAGTAGAGCTCGGATTTATCAACTGAAGTATTTATGCGTTGCGTGCTATCATATTGATAAGTCAAATTCAAATCACAGGATGCCAAAATGTGCCCAAATGTAGTGAGAAATCTATGGTTGATGAATGAGGCCCCAGATGAGTAAAAACATGGAGATGTTCCTCGCCAGCTCTCCTACACAAAAAAATCCAACAATGCCCACCTGATTTTTAAATGACTAACAGCCCTGTAGTTACAGCAACCCTGTCCAACTGGAGATAGGCTTTTCCTCACGGGTATACATTCAAACGGCAGGTCTTGGCATGGAACGGGTACTTTCACACACAAAGAAGAAACGGAGAGAGAGAGGGAGAACTACACGTAAAGCAGGAAATACAGACACACACACACACACACAGACAAAGACGCATGCAAGCGCCCCCCCCCCTCCCCCCCCCCCCCCCCCCCCAACATACAACACGCAAAGAAAAGTGCAGAGCGTCCGTCACGAATGAGGTATCATAGTGGCTGTTGTACTACCAATGGCCACTAGGGGGAGGGTTTTCCTCTTTCCTTAACGGAAAAGACACAGTCAGCCGTCCAGTTTGGTCCGTCTAATCTCTTCTATGCTGCGCTGGTGTTGAGATTTTTTAGCTCTAGCTCATATAGTATATCCCTTGCTCCAGGTCATGAGAAGGATTTCAGGTCAGTCCATTTGCAGCTCCTAATTCCCTGCCTGTTGGTGGTTGGGATAATAAGGTGCGAGGATCTTGGCCGGGTCATTAAGCAATCCTAATCCGTTCTGAACAAGCCTACTGGACACATGGAGACAGAGAGAAATAGTGAGAGAAGGAGAAAGAGAATGAGTGAGGGAGGGAGAGAAAGAGAAACGGAGGGGAGAAGGGAAAGGAGGGAGGGGGAGATGGAGAAGGGGAATGAGAATGAGTAAAGGAGGACGAGTGAGAGAGGGAGAGAGAGAGAGAGAGTCAAGGAGAAGGGAGTGAAAGGAAGAAACAAAGACACAAACCTGTACACATTCTGTTTACACACACACACACACACACACACACACACAGAGACACACTTCTAAAATGATTGGATTCGCAGACGTTCAGGCGTGTGGCACAGAGAATGACAACGGTTTAATCTTCTTTCTTTCTTTTTTCCCCTCCTTCCATCCTTCCCTCCCTCCCTCCCTCACATCCCTTCTCCTCTCCTCCCGTCTCTGGTTTGGCAGATCAACAGGCCATACCTGTAACTGCTTCTTCCTGGGCACTGGCGCGTCTCAGCTGCTGAAAATGTGCCATGCCTTTTGATGCAAATAATACACATTTGTAAGTCTCATTAGTTGCTCAGTGGGTAAGGGTGCCAGACGGACGCGGGGAAACAGGAGGACCGGCTAGGCAAAAAGAGATGGCATTTTAACAGCCGCTCCACACGGTCCTACCAAGCATTTTCATAGTACCGTTTGTTCCCGCCCAGATAACCAGACAAACAGAGCAGGGAGGTGGCTGAGAGACAGACCCACGGGGATATGATTTTGTTTGTTTTTTCACTCTCCTGGGTGAATCCAATCTGGGTTTCAAAATGCAATTTTTTCAAGGGAAATCAACAGGCGGCATGATGTTAAAATGATAGAAATGATATCAGTGGTGCTGGGTTTATGGACATAGTTCAAATATTACCTTCCTTTTGTTTCCTGATCCTTCAAAGTTATAAACGTTCAGATGTGTCTAAAAAGGTAGTCGAAAGAAAATGTTGCCAATGTGTTCCTAGGTATTTTCATAACCACAGGAACGACATCCTTCGCAGGGAAGATACTGGGAATACAAGTATTCGCTGTACATCAACACGCCTAATTTGGCTAATCATGGTCTTGAGGAACAGGAAAGTTGACATAAACGTGCTCAAGCAGAGCTGGAGCAAAACCTTGCCGGTAAAATGGCCCCTCTACACCAGCTATTCCGAGTGAGTTTGGGAGAGTTGAAGCTCAGGACATGTCATTCGATGTCTTGTCTCGTTAAGCCATGTTGCCAAGCTTCTTCTTATAACACTGCTTGCCCAATCAGGGGGGTATTCTCCAGAACATACATACCTGGCTGAGAGTGCATTGTTCGGCCAACAACTACGGCTGGGCTGGCCGGCGCTAGACACTATACATTTTACTTGGTGTAATGCTGCTTTTAGTGGTAGAAGACATGTAGAGACAGAATACACAGATCTAGACATGTACATCTACAAATATACATATACATTCAATGAAAATGACTGATGAGCTACAGGTTAATATACAATAATGACATATCACATCAATGTAGTGTGTCTAGATGAACAGAGTTTGAGTGCAGTATAGTACAGCCGTTCAGAAAACAGCCCGGAGGTGGTTGGATGTGGTGAGCATAGCTTCTGAGCCTTTTTGCATAGCTTTTGAGCCCATGAAATCTGATGACTACATCAGATGTCATGAGCACAATTTAATTTAAATAGCCTCACCAAGCTGTCCACCTCTCCATGTTCCATGGAGTCATTGGCATCAGCGATGAGAACGTCCATAGTGGTGTCATCTGCAAATTTGAGTAGCTTGACAAATGCATTGTTGAAATTACAGTTGTTGGTGTAAAGTGAGTGGAAGAGGGATGAGAGCACGCAACCATGTGGTGCTCCAGTACTGAGTGTTAAGGAGTCAAAAATGGCCTTATCCGTTTTCACGTTTTGTGTACTGTTGGTCATAGAACCCAGGTCACAATGATGTTGGTGAGGCATTGACTTGAGTGTGAGATATTAACTTGACTGTGAGATGTAGACTTTACTGTAAGGCAATTACTTTATTTTGAGGCACTGACTTTACTGTGAGGTAGTGACTTTACTATGTGGCATTGCCTTTACTCTGAGGCAGTGACTTTACTGTGAGCCATTGACTTTACTGTGAGGCATTGACTTCATTGTGAGGCACTGATTATACTGTGAGGTATTGACTTTACTGTGAGGCATTGACTTTACTGTGAGGCACTGAATTTCTGCATGAAACTGATGTCACTGTGAGACAATGACTTTACTGCTGCGCGGTTTGAGAGCCTAAGTATGTCCTTTTTCTGCATACAGAGTTTTATTTTATTTTATGGAGCGTTCGCCTCCAGCTATCCACAGCATGGCTAATTAGCTGGAGTAATTATTTGCTTAGGCAGACAAAGTGAGCGTTTTGTCTGCATTCTGCACTTTCTAAGAGAGGGAACATTGTGTCCGGATAAGGACAGTGAGTACCAATGAGAGAGACACAGTGAGTACCAATGAGAGAGACACAGTGAGTACCAATGAGAGAGACACAGTGAGTACCAATGAGAGAACCACAGTGAGTACCAATGAGAGAGCCACAGTGAGTACCAATGAGAGAGACACAGTGAGTACCAATGAGAGAGCCACAGTGAGTACCAATGAGAGAGCCACAGTGAGTACCAGAGAGAGAGACACAGTGAGTACCAATGAGAGAGCCACTGTGACTACCAATGAGAGAGACACAGTGAGTACCAATGAGAGAGCCACAGTGAGTACCAATGAGAGAGACACAGTGAGTACCAATGAGAGAGCCACAGTGAGTACCAATGAGAGAGACACAGTGAGTACCAATGAGAGAGACACAGTGAGTACCAATGAGAGAGACACTGACAATGTTTTTTGTGATGTGTGAGTGTAAGAAGAAGTAGGGAGTGTTAGCTGTGCAGTGAGTCTTGGACTTAATAATGTTTTTGGATCAGATAACTAATCTTAGAATCATTTTCTTTCAAATGTATAGCCTTTTCTGTGCATTTGATTGTACACACATGATCAAGCACAGTTTTGAATTCTAACATTGATAGAGCCAGGATGACTAACTGCTTCATTCAGTTATACGGAAATTAATTGACATTCAATTCATGACCTGCATAACATCTTCATCTGAAATAGAAAATGTCTTCAATTAAATTCATTTCCTAAATGGCCTCAGTTCAAATGGCACATATACTAATCCAGTTCTCTGCAAATATTGGTTATGTCCGAAATGGCAACCTATTGCTTTTCCAGTGGTTCTCAACCTTTTGGCCACAAAGGCCCCCCTGCATCCAAGAAAATATTTCAGAACCTCTTTACATGAGAGATGAAATCTCCTTTTTGCTATTACAGAAGTGTTTGTTTTCATTGTGTTTATAACAATTAAATTGCTTCTTGCTGCTGCCATCAGCCTGCATTGCTTGATTATACATTTTTAACAAAAATAATTGGCTTAAAAAAAAAGACATTGTGAATAGATACACTGTCGGACTGTAATTGCAAAGGCTCCTCACTCAGTGTGAGGATTGCTGCTGGCTTCTGGTAATAATGTGGTCAATTGGCTGTCTATTCATTCAACTTGTTTCTTTCATTCTTTTATCCGAAAGAAATAATTTCATGTTATAAAATTATGTGAAATGAAATGGTCAGGTGAGAGTTGCGAGGCAGTACCTAACATTCTTGCTGGCAGACGTTCCTAGTTTTGTGTGTTTCAGAGAAAGACGTTATTAAATTAGTTATCTTTTATATTATTCGATTTTGCTGTTCTTTTATATACAGTGCCTTGCAAAAGCAAACCCCGGACCAAATCCCTCGTAATACTGAATTATAAATGGTGAATTTGGGAATTTGTTCTATTTGACATTTTATCTAAAAACACAAAAATGAAATGTTGCTTGCATTCAACCCCTGCGATGTTGAAGAACTGAGTTGATATAGGGGAAAGAAATTGTCCCAGTGAGGAAAGTGACATCACCATTGGCCTTGTGAACCATTAAAGTTACTGTCACATTTTCCAGATAAAAACCTAACTGTTGAAGCATCATTCGTCAGGCTATGAATCTCTAAGGTATGAAGACCATTTTAAAGTCAGAGATAAAGTATTATAAATGCATAGATTAGTGAATGGATAACACAGTGAGTACAGTTGAATAATCAGGAAGTGGAATGCCTCCAAGAAAGACCCTGGTGGCAAGAAAGAAGGAATTTCTCAAAAGTACCACCTGAAAAGCAGGACTGAAGTTTGCCAGAAAGTACAAGTGAATGCAGGTCAGATGAGTCCAAGGCAGAACTTTCTGGCCAAAAACCTAACAATTCCTGTGCTGCTACAAAATAAAAACATCCCTAGCACGTAGTACAGTGGTGGCAGCATTATGCTTTGTGGATCTTTCTCATCAGGAACTGGCATTGCGTTAAAGTTGAAGGAAGAATGGATTGAGTAAAATCACTGGGAAATACTGCAAAAGAACCTAGTTCAGTCTGCCCAAAAAACTAGCTTGGGAAAAACTAGCTTGGAAGGACATTTTCCATTCAGCAGGACAATGCTCCCAAGCACAAGGCCAAAGCAACAATGGAGTGGCTCAAGACCCAAAAAAGTGAGTGACATAGAAAGGCTCAGTCAAAGACCTGAGTTACATTTCACTCAGCACCTGTGGTGTTAAGCGTTGTCTAACCAACCTGAACAACCTGGAACTAATCTGACAAGAAGAATAGGAGAAAATCACTCCGAAACTGTCTGAAAAGAAGATACGTAGCTAACCCGTAATACCTAAAGGTCTTATTGCATAGCGAAAGGCTGCTCTTAAAAATACTAATGTTTGGGGGCTGAATACTTGTACAAGCAACATATTTCAACTTCTTTTTCTTGTAAATATATCCCAAGATGAAATATCTAACCGGACATTTCAATATACCATTTGTAATTCAGTAAAATGGGGGAATTGTTCAGGGGTTTGAATGCTTTTTCAGGACACTGTATTTTAAGTGCTATGTGAATGAAGTATTAAAATATCTATCTGAAACAGCTTTAATTATCATGATTTCTCCTCGTCATCTCAACGCCCCCCCTGACAGCTCTTTGAGGCTTCCTTGAGGGCCTAAACCCACCTGTTGAGAACCGCTGCTATAGACTACTACCATACAGGCCCACTCCGCAGTCACAGATATGCTGCATGGTCCCCTGCTATGCATATACATTTCACATAGAAGCTGTAGCATTTTGATCTGGACTCACACAAAGGAAGAGATCCGCTTACACACACGCACAAATCTCACTCAAAAAAAGATGTACTACAAAATAAAAGAGAAAATGAAATCAGAGCAATTCACAGCAATCTAATCGCTGAAGCCAACTCCCACACCCCTTGAATTTCCTCCAGTTCCTCCATCTCGTCATTAGAATAGAGGCTTGCCTTGACTCACATGCTATGCTATGGTAGCAATATCTTAATATTTAAATGTAGGCTAAGTGTTTTCTTATTAGTGGATTCACCCTGGAAAATGTATTTAATGGAATGTAAATCAATCAATACCATTTTACATTCTACAAAATGTTCTTTGATTGATTGGTTGATTTAAATTTCCAGTCTTTTTTTTGCATAGTCAGTTACATTCTGTAAAACATGGTGGTGGATCTTTGATGTATATCACAGGGCTATTTGGCTTCCACTGGTCCTGGGGCTCTTGTTAAGGTCAACAGTATAATGAACTTTACTCTGTACCATGATATTCTGGCCAAAATCCTGGTTTCCTCTGCCAGTAGGCTGACATTTGTCCACAAGTGGATCTTACTGCAAGTCAATGACTCCAAGCACATCCCCTCCAAAATTCTCAAAGAAATAGACAATTAACCACACAATCAATATTTAATGATAGCCATTTTAGTCTCAGACTCAACTTTATTCTCATGAAATACATGTGGTTTAAATTTAAGAAGGCAGGCTTTCAGTGTAGATCTTAAATCAGAAAATATTATGTATGGAGGAATGGTCTAAGTTTCTTTTGAATGTATTTTCCAATGTAATAAACCTGAAATCTGAAAATGCACAGTGCCATTATTCTAGGAGTAAGAGGATGTACAAAGTGCTGAAAATGATAGTACCAATTATTTTGGATTCCCTTGAGTCATTAATATAGTACAATATTCCACATCTTTGGAAAATTACAGTATATCTCATTATCTGTATAGTTTAACCTATGTAGCTTGACTTTTTGAAGTCCTAGTTGACAAAATAGTTCTCACAGATAGCCCGCCGGATGGATCTGGCAAATCAGGTTGTCATATCCTCTCCCTACAGGAAGGAGATGGTCGTGGACGACTATGAAGCAATAACAAGGCTAACATTTTGATGCCTTTCTCTGTCATGAACACGAGACATTACAATGGTTTTCTGTTCCAAAAAGTTTAATACATTAGTAAACAGAGAGGATTAAATTTTTTAGACTTAACCCTTTGTCTGAGTAAAAAACGAATGCTTTTATTTTAGATTATTTCAGTTATTGCACTTCTGCTTTTCAGAGAAAGCATTTCCTAACACAAATTTGCTACACCAGAATCTTGATAGCTTGTGCTTTGCTCTGCCCACAATCTTTCCTAGGTTTTGCCGACTCGGTCCACTATAAAAATCTTTGGCTGTCTTTTAAAAACTTCTAACAGATTAGTAGATGCTTCTTGCAGTCTCTAAATTATGATCAAAACTGTAAATACAAACCTAAATACAAACAAGTTCATGCACAATGTATAAAATATAATTCCTGATCAAGAATAAAATGAAAAATAAACAGGATTGTGTGCAGGATACTGCTCCGGAGTCATTCATCCTCACAATCCAATTCCATGTGTTTTATTCAGAGGCTGGTCTGCTCACAGGTTTGTAGAAGTTCCATCTGCAAGCAGAAACACAATTACCTTTGACATTTCAGTAATTTACCTGATGCTCTTATCCAGAGAACTTATATGCATTATTGATTGCGTACATTCAGTACTATAGTACTTTTACGAAATAAATCATTCTTACTGGCGGTAGAGAGAGAATGAATGAGCCAAACTGAACCTAGTGGGCGATTAGGTGTCAATGAGTGTATGAGGGTATGAGGGTCAGATTGGATATTTTGCCAGGTCACCACGAATAACATCTTACTCCCAAGAAAATTGCCATGGACTTCAGTGCTTTGTAGTTAGGCAGGTTACGTCTCCTACCCAGAAAACAAACTTCCCTTTTAGCTCTAATTGGTGAACATTATGCCGTTTAGTACAATGTTAGCCAATTAGCAGTCAGTTTTCCAGCAACATTCAGTGTAGAATCCAAGCATGAGCAGTTATGGCATGGGTCCAAATAGTGTAATCTTTATTTCAACAATACTGACAAATAAAGGTAACTTAATTTAACAAATGACGCTGAAAGAGAATACTTTGCAAGCATTTATTCATACAAAATCAACAGAAATTCAATTTCATAGTGCAGAAAAAGAAAAACCATAACTATAGCTGGTATACTTCAGTAGCTGATGTTGCATCCTTTGGCTAGAATGAATTGATCTAGCCATTTCTTGCAATCAGTCTCTTACGTCGATTAGGACGAATTTTGGCCCATCCTTAATTACAGTATGCTTTAACTGTGTCAGTTGAAGGGCTTTCTTGCATGTGTAGCCTACATCAAGTCCCCACCCAGCATTTTGATATGATTGAGATCTCAACTTTGACTCGACCATTACATTACCCTCCATTTCTGCTTTCTGTGCCATTCCATTTTAGCTTGGCTTGTGTGTTTTATATCATTGCCTGTCACAACATCCACGTTCGGTTCAAATTCAGCTTTTTGACAGATGGCCTCACATTCTCCTTTGGAATTGTGGTAATTCTGGTAAAATAGGGAATTCAGGGTTGACTCAATGAGGCCAAGCTGCCAGGACCTGAAGCACCAAAGCAGTCCTAAACAATAATGCCCCCACCTCCATGCTGTACGGTTGGTTGGTATGCGGTTCTGTCTTCACCCAGGTGTTTTTTTAGAGCTTAGGCTTCATTCTAGGCTTCATTTTCTGATAACAAAGGATAAAAATTTACATGTAGCTTTGTATGTACATGTCCTTTTAAATCCACAATTTTAACATGTTATGTTTTTAAAGTGCTGTGAGTGTGACATAAAAAACATTGTGAATTTAATGCTGCAAACACACACGCGCGCACACACACACACACACCCACTAGAAATATTAAAACATGCATGAACATACTGAACAAAGAGCTAAACAGCAAATACACAGCTAGGGAAAGCAGGCCCCGTTCCCCATCCACCCCCCCATCCACCCTCCCATCCCTCTTCTAGTTGTATTGAACAGCAGAGACCTTCGAGCACCTTAAATCTGTTCATCTGTCAAAGTGTCAGAGTCTATGCATCAACCAGAGTCCTCCAAGCAGTGGGGTAACAAACACTGCCTGAGTCCCAAATGGCGGGCCTATTCCCTACATAGTTTACTACCTCTCTTGTAGTTCTGTGGGGCCAGTGCACTTTGTAGGTGACAGTGTGCCATTCGGGACTCTGAGAAGCCAGACACAGGAGCCGTATTTACCATACTTAAAATACAACCTGAGCAGTGAAGTTTCCCAAGTAATCAAATCCCACTCCAACATGACTAGCTCTATACGAAGACGTCATTAGATGTCATTATAAATCGGCAAAGGGAATTGTATGAATATGGATTATCCATCGAGCATTAAAGCATTTTAATTGAGCATCGCATAGGATGCTCATCTCAAGGATCTTATTCCAGAGGCACTAAAGCAATGAACTGCCAAGGCATTCGGAGGTAAAGGGATTCGTCCTTGAATAGCTTTCTATACAACCATGCGTAAAGGCATGCATTCACACAAACAATTCATAGCCATGCCATTCAGACAAAAAAAGAATGTACAGTAATACACTGCCAGCGGAATTAAACACACTGAAAGAGAATGCACACCCACAAACAAGCACATGCGCACACGTAAGAAATCTCTAGGCTTGTGGGGACTCAAAACAATGATTCCCCAAACACTAATTCTAACCTTTATCCTATTTCTAACTTTTCCAGTTCACCGAACCCCTATTCCAGAAATAGCCTTTTTCTATGTACTGACAGGCGAAATAGCCACACAAGGTCAGATTTACCTTGTTTAATATACAGTACCTGTCGGGGGTTTTGGTCACAGATACATACACACACACACTCTCAAAGACAATGACACACACACACAAACAAATTACTTCCATTTGCTCTTTAGGGATATGCTTATATCAGCATTCTGAACTTGAATCCCGTTTCACGAGCACAGGGGGCACCTGGAAAGGGAGGTTGGGCACTGAGGTGTGCCCAGATTATACACACCGCAGGGCGTCAATGACCTTTGAGACACGTGTGTTGGTATGTGTGAGAGAATATGTGTGTGTGTGTACATCTATTTGCCCTCTTTAGCATTCCATCCTAGTGCGTTTCCAGGGGAAAGTTCGTTGTCATTGCGGAGTAGTGTACAAGCATCACCTGAGCGATGCAATCTCTCTAATTGATCAGAGCACGGGTGTCGGCGCGCCGTATCCTTGCTCACCAGGCCTCCATGTCTCCCGCCGACATGCTTCCAGGTGTGCGGTCGCACCTTTGTGCCTCGTCACCAGAGAGATGTACGTTCCCAGAATTAAATGTGAAGAAAAGTTTTTTTTATATATATATATATATATATATATATATTTATTCTTGGCATTTTCTGATTTATTTAACAGGAAAGTGGTGAAAGACAGACTGCTGCAACCTACCCCTGCATACACACAGAAACGTAAAACTGCGAAGCCTGTCAAACACAGTACGGACATGGACTGATGAGGCTGAGGTGATGAGCTAAAAGAGTTCCTTGACGCCACAGTGTTACGTTGATGTAGGATGTGTTGGCATTGCTGTTTTTTTGGCACATAATCAAAAACAAGAATGCAGTTTGTGGACTTCAGCTCTTCCACACCAACATCCCGGGACTCCTACTGGACTGACTGAGTTACTGACGAGAAACAACACTTAAAGACCGGCGTTCACACTTCAGACTCTATATCCCTCAGCACTGGACTGCGGAAGGGTACATACAGCAACGCATCTTTCAAGCTACTTAAACTGCGGACAACACCACTCTGGTCGCTTACTGACGGTACTTTGCTCATGCGCCGTGGAGAGACAATAGGTTAAGGTGATAGTTGATTTCAGGAAACACCCTCCATCCTCCCCCCTTAAGGATGATGACGTTCGCTCGCCAATCTATTCAAATTTGTAGGGACAATCATAACCCACATTCGGACAATGTCATTGGCTGAAAATAAAAGTTCTGTGCCAGTCATCTTGAGCCAATTAATGGCATGTTCAATGTTCAGTTAATACCCAGAGATTGATCTGGCCAGTCAAGAACCTGAATCTCTGAATCCCTGAAATCTCACTCGTTGCTATGGCATTATGTATGGTTGTTGTTTTGCTGTGCGACGAAGCACCGTAGATATTTTGAGGTCTTTGCATGTTTGCAGGTATTTGCATGCACTTCAAAAGACAATATGTTTCTATGCAGTTCATGCAATTAATTCTGCAGCTGCCAGCTGGCCATAACATCATCAGTGAAGCCAAATAAGCCTTGGCCATAATAACCTTTTCACCATATCACAGATGAGATGGTATGACGAAAATCATTTCATCTGCAGTTGTCTTTTACTATTGCTTAGGTACATGTTCATATTTGTCTCACCTATCTACAATACCATTTTTCCAGAACTCTTGAACACTGCAGGCTCTTTCAGGAACCATAACATGGCCACCCTGTTTAAAAGCTAACTAGTGGCTTGCACCAAGCTGTGTAGCTTTTGTAGTTCTCCTGAAGAAGTCTTCTGAGGATGGTTGTGGCTGACACATCCATCTGTATTCCAGCACTGGATTTGAAACCGTACAGTGAGGATGGGGATGACTAAGTGGAGACTGTCAGCTTTAATTTCAGGGTATGTTCATCCATATCGCATGAACCATTTAGAAATTGCAGCACGTTTTTTATGTAGTCCACTGATTTTAGGGTAACACATGTATGGAGGTCCTTAGATTTGGGTGTAATCATCAGCCAAACTAATATTTCATCCACTTTCCATACACCATCACACTGCAGGCTGAAGGCATGAGTGGTGTTTGCCGTCAACTGGATCCTAAAATGATTGGAAGTCGGCACTCACAAAAAAACCGTCTCCATGCTTTTTTTGGTTGCGCCACAGTATTTTACGGTAGGCCACGGTGCATTACCCGTAGGTAATCCAGGGCTGGCTTTGCCTATATAAGATAATTAGGGGAGATTCTAAATACAAAATGGTTGTGCATGAGCACAAAGGCTGCCAATAATTTCTCCTACGAGTGTGCATATGATGCTTGCAGGATGTCTGATGACTCAAACTAAATCAAATCACATGTACGCCTCCCAGAATCCTGCTTTTCCTCCACACCACTCTGGGAGTTTTGGGGGCTACACTGGACTCAGCTTCTGCCTGCTTTCTCGGCATTTGCCTTGTTTTCTCTCCACGCAGTAGCTATACAACCACCCTCCATGTTTCCTCTTTCTCTTCTCTCTCTCTCTCTCTATCGTTTACAGTCTTGCCGTTGTTCGTGAGCGGTTATATGAGAGTTTGTATTTGACACGGGTGGGGAGGAAGGCTGGGGGTTTAATGTCAGGCTGGGCCATGATCTGCTCTGAGGAGTTGATTTGTTTCGGCTCAGTGCCCATGAGGCAGATTAGCATTCCGTCGCTAACCCCAGCTCCCACATACTGTACCCATATGCACAGCGCCATACGTCTGCCCCCCCCGTCTCATCCTCCTTCCTCATCCTTCCTCGGTTTTCCCCAACGCCCACGTTAATAGCTATGCCTACAACTATGACCGCTACGTCCACTTGTAGCTTTCCCCGGAAGGAGATTTGCATAGTCCTCACGGATTCAGCAAAGCGCTCGCAAGTATGTGAGTAATTATCCACGTAGGAAATGTCTTGCCCCCCCCCCCATTGTGAGCCTTTTACCTAATGCAATGGTGCACCACGTCTCCGGTTCCACAGAGTTCAGCTACCCGTAAGTCTACGAATTAAAGACTCGCCAGTCTCGCTGACGGTTCTAGTTTCTGTTCCTTCAGACAATAGAACAGTGGAGATGCTACGAGGGCCGGGGCTGGTGGAGGGACACTATTCAATCTGAAACAACTAGATTACTTCGTGTTGGGTTTGGAAATTCAGACAGGATATTCATTTTCCTTAAAAGAGGGTGTCCTCTTCAATTGTGTGAAAATTAATTGGAAATATGTGAGGGTCAAACCTTCTGTTTGAAACTTTAAAGAAAAACACACTCAGAGCGTATCCTCTGACAATAAAACAACTTTCATTTTTAGAAATATTTTTAGCTCAAGATGTGTTGTATGAGCCATGGATCTGATAACCGGCATATAATAAATAGATTAGGATTGCTTATTTATTGAACTAAAGTGGCAACAAACTTTCAATTATTGAACTTGCCCCAGATGCTTAATAAATGCAATGTTTGTTTAGGTAACAGAACCAAAATGATCAGTGTTTGTATTTTTGCACATGCAAAAGAAAACCAGGCTAGAAATCTGAATTGAAAAAAAAGAGCAAGAGCTCGAAAAAGTATATATTTCCAAATATCTTGGAACCAGTCTCTGTGCGAGTCCTCGACATTGCGAACGGCGCACGACAACCCTGTGAAATAATTATAATAGAAGAATATGAATTTTCAAACACTAACCACAAGGCAAAGTGCTCGATCATCGGCGTTCGCCTCTCTAACCCTTCGCCTCAGTGTGGCACAAATGCTCCTGCGTGTCGCCCTGCCGCTAAATCACAAAGCAGCGTCACTTTATTATTTCATACATCAAAATAAGAGAGGAGTATGTCTTTTGTCTGCAAGTGTATATTTACAAATGAGCGGTTTTAATTTAAAAGAATGACCCAATTCTTCTCCGGTGTCAAAGACATGATGACTAATGCTTTGCCTGGAGTCTCGCTGAAAGTGATTGGTTTTCTATTGCATCAAAATCATAGATTCATAGATCATGATAAAGTGCGGCCAGGACAAAGCTTCATTAATGACTAGGCTAAGCCAGCCTCAAATCGTTATTCGAAGAAACAGATTTTTTTTTTTACATCAGGTTGAAAACGTACATTGCCTTCAAACATTGTTCAGAAGTATGATATAGTTTCCAGACAAAAGGCAAGGTTAGATTATATTGATGGGGCTGGAAAACCCTGTAACTACAGTCCGTGGTAGTGATTTGACTGCCCAGTAAAATATTGCTGGTGCAACTATAGGAACACTACACTGGTCTGAACGGGTATAACCATTACTGGATGCATCCCTTAGTACTGCGCCGCCATTTACACTGGTCAGTGTTAAAATAACCTGTGTGGCTGACCTCAGAAACCTTGCAGTAGAGTGGTTGAAAAAAAAGTATATGACACCTTTCACTCCAGCAGTGTAACGTCACCATTTGTTTGGACATATCTGATTGACTGCTGTTGTCTTTCCCTCTCAGTCTTCAAGCGGGGGTTGCATTAACCCAGGATTAATGTGGGGAAAAAAATGTGTTGCATTCTGAAAATGCAGGATTTGAGCCTATTTGGCAGTGACATTCAATTTCGAGTGCCAATGTTTTCACATGTCAATACACTCGCTCTGATAATCTGCAACGTCTCACCAACCTGTGGACCATAATGTCTGTATTTGTGCCCGTCGGCAGCAGCAGCAGGATAGCAAGCCTATGGTCCGGACGTTCTCATACAACGTAACAAATTGATTTTAAAATCTGACGTTTATCCAGAGACAAAAGGGATTATGTGCTGATAAACTCTATTTCACTCAAACATGTACGGGTGAAGTATTACGATTGCTATCTTTAAACCCCAAAACAAAACTGGTACAGCAGCAACAGTGCAACTGAAACAAAAACACGGATTGACAAGGTATTCCTGGAGCACTCTCCTTCCTATGTTCAGTGTCAAATTATTTTCATAAAGACTGACTCCAGTGTGTCTCCAGAACCAGAAAAAACCTCAAGCATCAGATGAAAGGAGATTATGTTAAGTTAAATAGGCTAAACATGCATCTTATTTTGATATTGTGTGGTGTTCAGACATTTTAAACTAGTTGGGATTTTGTGGCTACAATAACAATGTAAACACACAAAAATATATATAATACTGTCACGTCCTGGCTATGCCCCTAGCCCTCTCTGCGCTGGGATGGGGCCATAGTCAGGGCAGGACAGAAGGTGGTGCCTTCAGCCACCTTTAATCCTTGTTGGTCTCCCCAATTGGAGGCAGGTTTAGATCGTTGCCTCCAATTGGGGACCCTATTTATGTTCTGTGTGTGGCCACACCCGGTGTGGTTCATTTTGGTTTTGTTTCGTACTGAATGCCCTACGTCACTGCTTGCTGCAATTTGTTTGTTTCGTTTTTTGATTAAAACCATGGATTATTTCCACCATTTTGACTCTGCGCCTGTGTCCTACCACAACCGTGACAAATACCCTCTGACTCAAAGGCATATTATTCAGCAGTTGGGAGCGCTGAGCGGACCCATGCATTAGATGTTGGTTTGTTTAATTAATCAATCAATCAAATATTTCAAAACAGATTTTTGGAGGTTCGGCGCTCCGAAAAAGTAGACCCCTGAGTCAAAGATTCCAGACTCTCCCCTAGCCCCTTATGGTTCCTGACTGTGTGGGTTTTTAATAGAATACTCCCTAAACCACTATTCCCACCCTACAGAGTGTGCACAGGTTGTGTGTACATGGCCCTGCCAAATCAGAGGCCCTCATCGGGTAGATTAGATATGGGGGAGGTAGAACTGAATTTTATTACTAGAAAAATCAGTGTGAGGACAGTCATGAAAATAAATGAAGGGGGATCATTTGTACCCTCCCAAATTCATACACAGACATTAGCACATTGGGGTCTGTAGCTTCTTTGTCTAGATGGGTTTGCAACCAACTAAGGAAAGTGTGGAGAGAAGATGAGTGTGGACTATTCAAAAATGAAACCTGCTACCTGTATCGTTGAGTCACCTACACACACACACACACACACACACACACACACATAAACCTAACCCCAAAGCAGAAAATAGTGTATTTCTTCATGCTGACACATGAAACGTCCCCATGAGGTCACATTTTCCTTGTTTTGCAAACCTTGCTGGGAGTTTTTAGTCCACACCAACATAATAAAACATGGGTACACACACACACACGCACGGAAGTGGGCTAGGCACGACTTCACAATTCAATCATTAGGTATGTTGCAAACGCCGAAGGGGGAAAATATGCAACTGATCTAAACCACAGCAACTCAATACGCACCCTTGTCTTTACTTAGAAAGACTGCTGTTGCTTCCCTGGTTAGGACCCAAGGTCGTGGTTGCATCATGTATGAAGAGTGGCTGCCAGCGAGGTAGCCTATCAGTCATCAGCCTTAATGAAGAAGGGGTCAGGCACTCACTCTGGAGTAAAAATAGATGGCAGGAGATTCAAAGCGTAAGCTTTCAGGGACTTGGCAATGGGGTTCCTCCGGATTATCAGTCCTGGGTTGTCTTGTCTCCAACCAAAATGTCCCCCAGCAACACCTGTTTAATGAGAAGGTGAACAGAAAAGGCATAGCTAAATATAGACACGCTACAAGTAATGCTCTAACAATTGAATCATACGTGCTCCACAAAATTATTTTTTTCCTCAGTTGTTGTGTCCCTCTTAGAGCAGTTAGGGCTGACCAACAACAAATCGATGCCGGAACTACAATCCCTCAAGCATCGTGCATGGGAACAGTGGCCAAGCATGGGTTAACCTGGGTTAGCCCTGGTCCACCTTGGATGGAGATAACCAGCAAGTGTGCAAGGTGAGAGTAAGTCTGTGAAAGCCAAGATCCGGGTCTGTTGTGTAGGCAAATCAAGCAACTCCACTTTCATTTCAACAACAAAAGACTCTCCAGTGTGTCTGTTGTCCGATTAATGTCTGTGTATGTGTGTGCGTTTGTGTGTGAGAAAGAGCCCGAGAGCGAATATCAGTATGTATGTATTTGATTGGGTGGGTGTTGTGTGTGCATGTGTGTGCATGTGTGTGCTCATGTAGGTGCATGAATGTTCTGGGGCAAGGGTAAGACTGGGTCACACTGGGAAGGGAATATGGGTCTTTAAAAGCTGTCACATGAGAGCAGAAGGACCTTAAAGTACATTAAAGCGCTGTCACAGTTAATGATCAAACAGACGCTGAGATTTAGTTTGCAATTAACGCTAACAAAACTCAGATGTCCTTTGCCCCAGAGGAAAGACAAAATATAACGGCTTCATTGTACACCACTCCTCACGGATGAAACAGGCATTTTCTTTCTGAATCAATCCCAAAAGTCGAGGGAGGGTGTACCAATCAAGCCAACTCATTGTCTCAATTAGGAAGATGAAATTGGGGCTGGAATTGACACCTACTGTAACTGCCCTCAGGTAACAGTCATTTTCTTGTAATCATATCCCCATCCACAGAATATAACTGTTCGAAAGCAAAATTGAGTTCCTTGTCTCTAAAGCACAGAGGTAGCTGGTGACAGATGGCGGAGCCCCTGATGAAGTGGGTTTGGGGTTAGCCCTAGAATACCTGCCAGCCCGGAGTAACCACATATGTTCCCAGTGCAATTAAGTCCAGCTGACCCCTCAGAGCCCCCTTTACCAGCAGGACGTTTCCGCTGCCTTGCCCCATGCAGATGCTAGCAATAGCGCATTCCAATGGGAAACCCCATATGGCCGCGCTATGTAAAACAATGTTCATAATACAGACCTGTTTGGGATTTAAGCCACAGTCCCGCCGTCACCATTATGTGATCTATCTGAATGTTCTGGATGGTGATGGGTGGAGACCCGTGAGTTCATGATATTTGCATGCTCTGAAGGTGCTCATGTCACCTGACTACTTCTGCAGGACTTTACACCGCTGGCCATGCCATCCCAAATGTGAACAACAGCACCAATAAGGTAAAGAATGCATTAATCTACTGGTATACAAGTAATATACAATCTCTTGTTATTCATTCACAAAGCCATCCACCACCCATCCATCCACCTAACCTACACCTATCCCATCACTCTACACCCATCCACTCACGTCACCTTCCGTCAATCCTCCATCCATCCACCCATTCATCCATCCATCCAACATCTAGTACCCATCCACCATCCATCCTTCACACATTCGTCCATCCACTATCCAGACACCATCAGCCCATCCACCATGCCCCCTACCACCCATCCATTCATTGTTCACCCATCCACCGTTCATTCATATATCCATCATTCACCCATCCACCGTTCACCCATCTCACAGTCCATCCACCCATCTCAGTCTGTTTTTCTGGATGTCAATCTGTCTGTCTATCAGTCCATCTATCCAATTTGGAGAGAGAGCATATGCCTGCTCCATTTTCTGGGCCCTATCATCAGCCGGCCCTTCTTCCTGAGTGCTGAGCAGTACAGGAGCTCAAAGAGCCTCACGGCTGTCAGTCTCTCTTTAAATTGCTCTGGTTCCCAGGGATCTGTCTGACTAGATGGCCGGGGTCAGGCTTGAGTTTATCTCCTTTTCTTGTCCAATTAGGACAGGACTTAAAAACCCCACGCTGACACTGGGGCAAATGGACACACATGCATGCACACACAAACATTCAGATATTTTAAATACTTTAAATTGAACTCACTAATGAAATATAGGACAAAGAAATGGACTCAAACTTTTTTTTTCTCTGCATGTGGGGACACCTATGTGTCTGGATGACAGTCCCATCCCCACACTACAAGGCTAGGCTACCCTTGACCGCTGATTAGATGGAGTATTTCACTAGCTGCTTTGCTCCCTACCTACAGTACATAGGTCAGCCATTTGAAGGCAACGTACTGTCAGTCTGTGCACAGTGCCCCAAATTCCTGAGTAGCGCAAGTTTGCACTGATAACTGAGGCTGCTCAGGCGTGACATGAAGGGGGCACACACACACAGCTCTGTCCCATCACTCAGACGATTTCTTAATTTAGATCTTAGGAGGGATAAGCAGTCAAAACACACAAACACAGAGACGGGTTAAAAATAAATCGTCTGCCTCCCTGCCCTGCCACAAGAAGCACAACACCCTGTCTGCATTAAACGCACGCGCAAACAACACACACAAACTCCTTCTTGCTAAAAAAATACACACACACACACACACACACACACAACCATGCGCACATACACCAGTGGCTTGTGGCAGGAGTGGACAGGCCTTTGTGAGATAACGGGCAAACGCGGGCTGACAGGCTCGGCTGGGCCATTATTGAATTGCAGTGAAGACTATATTACTTTAGAGTGAGATAAAAGACTACATACAAGACGGATGGGCAGGGGACATCAAACAAGACTGTGTCCGGATTGTGCCAGGAGTAATCCAGCTGAAGGCAGCGCTGATTTCCCCCAGGCCAGGTGCCATTTCTCCTTGAATAATTCTTATGAGGAATCCGACAGGGCTGTCCGCTACGGCCTTCCTCTATTTCTTTAGCCTGTGTTTTTTTCTTCGCCATACCTCTATTTCGCTTTCTTCATCCCTTTCTTTTTTCTCTCTCACTTCGATCTTGTCCCACGGATCACCATTGAACAAAAGTCTGATGTTATGATTGGAATTCTTCAGAATCGTTTAATTTCACGTTCTGTGATCTAGGCTGGGAGATGCTTGTGTGGTGTACGAAGGGAGGACCTCTGGGGAAATTTGTGTTGTAGTGTTTGGCAAGGGGTGGCCTCGAATGCAATGTAGCCGGCTAGAAGGTATTTGATGCTGGGAAAGCATTGTCTGCTTGTGTTGTGTCTGGAGCTGGTTCACAGTCAAAACAAGTTCCTTTCATCTTTTATTTCTGGTGAATGAAAAATGCTAGTCTGCTTTTCAACACAAGCACTTTGGACTGCCAGTTGTTTAAAGGCCATGTATACAATGCTATGAAAAGTTATTTCATTATTTATTTCAGAACAACATTCTTTTAGAGTCACGACCCATATAGGAAAATGGCAGATTTGGTTACTTACAAGCACCTAGATTTGAACACTGCTGCTTTACTGTAACTATATCATCATGTTATATACATAATATCTGAGCACAGCCTTATACTGTTGTATGGGATTCACAGCCACGCTAAACTAGCAGGGCACATGCAGAAAGAAGATGCTCTTATCCCTCACATGAATTTGACTGCTTTCTGATTGATTCGTTTTCTGTGTAAGGGTGATGCTGTAAATCAAGAGGACTGTATTTTAAAATATTTAATGTTATACAACCAAACAAGACAACTGTTAAAACAAATGTGCACTTTAAATTCTGTATTTACTGTAAAACTGTATATTAGACTTTTACTTTAAATTTCCATATAATAAAATACACACTGATCAGGCATAACATTATGACCACCAGCCTAATATTGTGTAGGTCCTCCTTTTGACTGACCAATCGAGGCATGGACTCCACAAGACCTCTGAAGGTGTGCTGTGGTATCTGGCACCAAGACGTTAGCAGCAGATCCTTTAAATCCTATAAGTTGCGAGGTGGGGCCTCCATGAATCGGACCTGTTTGTCCAGCACATCCCACAGATGCTCGATTGGATTGAGATCTGGGAAATTTGTAGGCAAAGTCAACCCATTGAACTCGTTGTTTTGTTCCTCAAACCATTCCTAAACCATTTTTGCTTTGTGGCAGGGCACATTATACTGCTGAAAGAGGCCAATGCCATCAGGGAATACCATTGCCATGAAAGGGTGTCTGCCACAATGCATAAGTAGGTGTTATGTGTCAAAGAAACTTCCACATGAAAGGCAGGACCCAAGGTTTCCCAGCAGAACATTGCCCAAACCATCACAGTGCCTCCGCCAGCTTGCCTCCTTTCCACAGTGCATCCTGGTGCCATGTGTTCTCCAGGTAAGCGACGCACACGCACCCGGCCATCCACGTGATGTAAAAGGAAACGTGATTCATCAGACCAGGCCACCTTCTTCTATTGCTCCGTGGTCCAGTTCTAATGCTCACGTACCCATGGTAGGTGCTTTCGGCAGTGGACTGGGGTCAGCATGGGCACCCTGACTGGTCTGCAGCTACGCAGCCCCATACGCAACATACTGCGATGCATTGTGTTCTGGCACCTTTCTATCGGTACCAGCATTACACTTTTCAGCAATTTGAGCTACAGTAGCTCGTCAGTTGGATCAGACCACACGGGCCAGCCTTTGCTCCCCACGTGCATCAATGAGCCTTGGCCACCCATGACCCTGTCGCTGGTTCACTGCTTTTCCTTCCTTGGACCACTTTTGATAGGTACTGACCACTGCAGACTGGGAACACCCCACAATGGCTGCAGTTTTAGAAACACTCTGGCCCAGTAGTCTAGCCATTACAATGTGGCCCTTGTCAAAGTTGCTTAGATCCTTACACTTGCCCATTTTTCCTGCTTCTAACACATCAACTTTGAGGACACAATATTCACTTTCTGCCTAATAGAGTATCTCACCAAAGTGAGTGCACCACTAAGATTTTTGCTAATATTTCATTATATCTTTTCATGTGACAACACTGAAGAAATTACACTTTGCAACAATGTAAAGTAGTGAGTGTACAGCTTATATAACAGTGTAAATTTGCTGTCCCCTCAAAATAACACACAGCCATTAATGTCTAAACCATTGGCAACACAAATGAGTACACCCCTAAGTGAAATTGTCCAATTTCCTGTCCAGTATTGTTGCACAATGTTCAGCATCAGCATCATGTTATGGGGAGGTTTTCCCTTCTATCTTTCCCTTCATCATCAGGGACAGGGACAGCACTTGTCAAGAGGAAAATTCCTCATGAAAAAACTGCTGCCCTTTTCGAGAGAGCTGAAATGGGGATGGGAGTTTATCTTCCAGCATGACAGAGGCACACAGACAACTATGATACCGAAATTATACACAAATCGTGTTCAGTACCTCATTCCAAAGGTGATTGTGGTAAAGAGTAGTGATTGGTCCGTGGGTATTCTTGGGCATGGGCACTTGTGTAAGAGTTGTGTCCATGTAATCAATCTGTCTCATCTATCACAATGAGCTCATTCAATTATAGGGAAAAAAAGGACAGACTGAACTCCAACTGCATCAGAGAGGAACATGTTCTTGACAAACCAAGTCAATGCCTCAAGACTTCCTGTACATCACACATTGGAGTGTCTCCATTTTGCCCAATGAAACCAAAGACCAAAGACTTCCTTTAAGTTAGGAGCAATTCTCTTCCACTTACCTTTAAGTGGGGAGCACCCCTCTTCCAACACCATAATGGTGTTACTATAGGCCATGTTGTGCTGCTTCAGACTGGTGATTTGTTACGAGTCAAAGTATCTAGCCTGACGATCGAGGGAAGCTCTGGTGTTAGCTAAAGCAGCATCTATCATAATATCTGCACCTGGCATCATCAGAGTGTGAAGTTAGGGACATTTCACAAGACATTTCTGCTAGTTTTCCTGGCTCTGTGGTGCGCTGTGAAGAGCTTTTGAGGCTTTATTGTCTCGAAGGCAAGGTTTGTTGCACCTTAATAGTGAAAGGAGTTTTGAGAATAAAAAAAATAAAAAAGGAAGAGTGAATAAAAAGAAGGAAAATTAAAATTGTTTTTTCAGCAAAAATAGAGAGGGACCAATAGCTGTGAATCACAAAGTTTGACATATTGCGGAAGGTGTGAGCCGTATAGAAAGCGTATTGAAGACCAGAATATCAAGACTGCCCTCTGACATGTTCCAATGATGTATGGGTTAGGATTCTGCCCACTGTTATTTTGGCACACTGTTGCCTCTGTAGTTACCTGTCTGCTCTTGATCAATGGGAAGGATTGAATTAAAACAACAAAAAAACATTTTTAAGAACTGTCACCGAACCCACTGAAAATAAGCAATCTCAGCCGAGAATAATTATTCAAAGGGAAACTTTGACCGGAAAAGAGGCTTAATGTGAAAGGAATAGTGACACACTGTGACAACCGATGACTGCAGGCAAAGAAGTACAGTGACTCCAGAAAACTTCAAAAAATTTGGAATTGGATGAACATTTTGAAAGTGAAGGAGTACAAGTGAATGTTGAAACCAAAATGGAAACCATTAGTTGAGTATCAGAGTTCGATGCTATAAAAGAGGATTTGAGTCCTATTAAGAGCGCTTTGAGAGCTGGTTGACTGAATGAAATCAGCCATGAAAAGAAAGTGGATGTGTTTGCCAGTATTTTGGGTCCAACTGGATTGGTGAAAGGTCCCATTGAACCAATCAAAAAGTGGAATTGACCTGATTGAACTGACTGGAACTCAATGTACTTCAAGCCGACAGCATTTCTCATTGCAGAACTATTTAGATTCCACCTTTGTCATCAGAGTCAATTGGAAATTGTATCTGACAGCATCCTTGAGTTAAAAACGATAGCAAGTGTATGTACGTTCAGTATCTCTTGATGATGTTCTCCAACACAAGTTTAAATGGTTTTGCAAGAGGAACTTTTCACAGAAGGACCCTAAATTTTAAGGACCTCTACATAACTTTTTCAGTCTCTCTACATAACTATGATTGATTGGAGGTGTTTCAGACGTATGCGCCACAACAGTACTTTTATTATTCTTTGTACCCATGAAGTTCAACCAATAACGACATTGGTGGATTGAGCCTGCTGTCTGATCAAGAAATTAATGTCATGACTGCCAGCAAATATTACTGATTACTTAAACACATTAGTCATGAGTAGATATGGCTGTCCTTGTTCAATAGAGGCACTGAACTTGTCTCAACAGTGTTCCTGTCAGCCAAGACATTGCAGGAGAGCCCGGTTGACACATTTTCTCTGGCTTTGAAAGGACTACAGCCTGAAGGTAGACTTTTCAGAACAGGGACGGTACTAGTTTTTACAGATTCCATTTTACAACAAAAAAAAAACCAGTTAACATTCTACTGTACAGTGAGGCATCTGTATCTTCCAATCAATTGTGTGGTCTTACACAGGTAAAAACATCTTGTGTTTGTGTATGCAATAATTTCCTGAGTAATTAGGAACCACTGAGTAATTCCATACTAAACAGGCAAAGTAATCAGCAATGGCTGAGTGACATACAAGACTTCACAGAAAAGAAAAACAAGCCCATCGTTCACATCCAACATCCATTTTCCTATGTTCTAAAGGAAACAGTAGAGAGAAAACTGGAGTGCCTACAGAAGAATTACATTATCACAAAGGTGGAGAGGAGTGACTTAGCTGTTTCAATTGTTTTAGAAAAGAAAGACCCTCAGAAATTGTGGAAACAAAGTTCCACTTAGTTGCTGCATATTGCCACAGGAATATTAATTATGAAACGCTAAATATCTGTTCTTCACTCTAGCTAATTGGAAGATTTTCAGGAAGCTATATCTGTCGTACAGCAACAGAGGCTAGACAGTATCTGACCATCAATATGTACAAGAGGTTTTTCATAATCAGTTGCTTGGCCAATAGAATCTCAATAACTCCTGTGATATTCCAACACACAACTGATCCAATCTTGGATGGCAAAGACAATGTTGTTTGCTACATTGACAATATACTTGAGAAAGCACAAACCACTCGAAGAGCACGCTGAATTGCTGGACAAAGCAATGTTAAGGCTAGAGAAATACAATAAGTTTGAGTTCCTCCAGGACACAAGGAGATCCTTGGATACAAGACTGAAGAACATGACCCCTGAGAGGTGCAGCTCAAATCCTGGTTTTGGCATTCTGATGGTGCTTGGGGGTCCCACAGTTGGAAACTGGCTCAGTGCTGCCCAGGGTGAAATAGTGGGATGTTTGACATGGCTGCCTTGCCTCATTGCATTTCAGGGGCAGGCAAGCGTGATCATGGTTGTTGGACAGGAATTTGATCTCCTGCCAGTATGTGTCTGGTGAATAAATCTGGTAAAACGAGCAGTGTAATAATAAGTATAACGCTTGGCGAAACAGACATTGGAGAAAACTTTCGATCTTTGACTATACCTGCTGAGTAGTTGCAATGTTGCAAGACCATAATCGTGAATTGGATACCACCAAACACAATTACACAATAAATAGTATTTGTGAAAGCCCTGATAGGCTGATGAATTGAGTACAGCATGGCCGCGGGAAGTTGTTGGGAGCGGGATGTGCTGATAAGGTGTGACTGAGTGGTGGAATTTAATGGATATCAAACGCTCGGGCGACTTTACGCCAGTCTCTCCGACCGATAAAACTACCCGCACACATCCCTAGCGGATGGAATCTTGTCAGGGGGTGCTGAGGCTTTTCATCTTATTTTTCACTTACCAGAAAACCCCACACATAGTAACGCAACACACATCAGTGTTATTGTTACTGAAACACCAACCAAAGAAGCATGAGAATACTGAAACCTGAGCTGTCAGACACATATTTGTTTTCTGCGCGCAAAGATATTTCAGATGCTCAAAATCACGGGTTCGATTATTTCCACAAAACCTCCTGAGTCTTCCCTTTCTATTGTTGCCATGGTTATGCATATGTCATTAGGGGCAAGTGGGGCCCAGCCCCACCTGTTGTTAACAGAAAGAACTGCACAAAATTGTTATTTTTATTTCTCGAAGATTACTTCCTATAATTTATTATCTATGAATATAGCATCTTCCTAAATTGCATATCATTTGTGTTAGGATTTTATTTAATGTTCATTGGTCCCTGCCTTGCTGCTTCGGACTGCGTTCTGCCGATTCGAGTTCACAGTAGTAGGCCATATGCTAAGCGTGAATGTGGGGCTAGCCCCTCTCTCACAATGCAATGTACATTGTATGTGTGAAAATATTAATGCTCAGAATGTTAGTGTGATCAATGTAGATCACCTGAATTTGATGCCAAGTGGGGCTGACAGCCGGTAGCCCCACTACAGCGTCATTTCATATTTCAGACCTAATTAGCTGTCTGTCTGTCTGTCGCCAACATTAGTCGGCAAGAAGAGCGAGGAGGGTAGATTATTTTTGCTAGCTTGTTAGCTTCACAAACGCCAGATAACTTGAGAAGATGAATAAAGTGGATTTCATACTTAAGCACCGGTTTGAAACCCTTAATTTGGAGGAGAAACTTGAAGTAAAGCGACTTGGTGCCCATCAACCAAGGGATATTGTCATCACTCAAACTGCTGGTAACAATAACCACAGGTTTAACGTGGAGTGGATTGTGAAGAAAAAGTGGCTAACGGTTAGCATACAAAAGAAGGCACTCTTCTGTTTTCCATGTTTGCTATTTGGTGGAGATGGTACTTGGTCGAGGACGGGTTACAAAGATTTGAAACATCTTTCTGAGAGGATTGCTAAACATGAGAGCAGCGGGAGTCATCTGGACAATGCTGTGGAATTGGGCTTACTTGGAAGAGTAAATGTCACAGTTGACAATGCATACAACATGTATGCATTGTGTGGAAAATGTGAAACCGCACTGCGGGGGCAAGACGAGTCAGTGGATTCCCTAAATCCTGGAATATTCAGATGCATTTTCGAGACTGTGTGAGGGCAATTCGAGACTTCAGAGGCACTATGACACTCAGCCCATCTTCAAAGGGACATCTAGCACTGTACAAATCGAACTGTTAGACTGTATGTATGAAGTGTACAGGGAGGAGATAGCGAAGCAAGTGGATGATACATAATTCGTTGCCATAAAGGCAGATGAGGCAACTGATGTCTCCTGTAAATCACAAATGGTGGTTGTAGCTGTTGGAATTTTTTTTCTTCCTTATGCCAGAAGTTGATGTTTTTTACAACACTGCAAAAACGGAGCATTGATGCATCTGAGATTAACAGTGCCCTCACCTGTTTCAAGGAGAATGTCCAGAATATGCTGAAGCAAACTGATGAATGGCCTGCCACCGTTCACGATGGAACAGATGAGCCAGGCCGAAGAGTAACCAACACAGTGCCGGTGATGAAGGAGGCATGCGACACAGTCATCTCCCAGGTGGAGCAGAGGTTTTCACAAAGTGACCACCTGATCGCTGCCAAGCTGGTTGACAGCTCGCTCTTCCCATAATTTGTCCTGTCATTCCCGACATCTGAGCTTGACTGTGCGGTGAAACTATGGCCTATAGGAAACGAGGAAAAGTTTAAGTCTGAGCTGACCACTCTGTACCGCCACACTGAGCTTCACACTGGTAAGATGGCCCTGTCTCTGTTAAGATCCATCCATGAGAACAACCTAGAGGGGGCTTTTGCTGAAACCGTCACTCTGGTGAAAATTATCATAACAACACCTATGACGACATCCGAGTCAGAGAGGGACGTTTCCACCTTGAAGAGGGTAAAAACCTTCACTCGCAATGCCATGGGACAGCCGCGACTCAACGCACTGGCCATGTTGTCCAACGAAAGCCAGCTGATTCAGCAGCTACATTACTTCATTCCCAAAGTAATCGAAAAGTTTGCCCAGAGGAAGAACCGCCATGCCACCATTCTCTTCAAGTGAGCCCTCAGCCTTGGTGAGTGAAAGCATATTTTATCATCCTGCCTTTGTGGTGCTGGTCCATGCATTGGTACATTTTTTGTGCTGGATCGATTGATATAGATGGTGACGTGTGTCAGTGTGCCCATGCTTATCTATTAAGGTTGTTATCATAGAATGGATCTGTATCCCTAAAAAGTTGTCTTTCCGCTTAATTTTGGCCTTCAGTGCTGTTGAGCTCATTGCTGTTTGCCTATGGCCCTGTAGGCACATTGGTTCTGAGCTTAGTTGCATTCCTAATTTAGGTTTGTAAATGTGACATTGGTAATTTTACATGTGTGTGAGAGAGAAGGAGAGCAATTACACAAGAAGGTCTCTCTCTCTCCAGTATGTGTACTACAACACCTGGTTGAAGCAAGCCGCTCTGTCGTTAAAAGTATTTTGTGGAGGCACGCTGTTTGTTGATGTGTTAAATAAACACATCAGTAGCAAGAAGGAGTTTTGTAGCTTTACTGGTATGTAAGTTTGGGCCCCACCAATTTTTTACATATAAAAACGCCTTTGAACATTTCAAGCCTTTTTTGTTTAAATCTTAATGATTACTCCTTACAGCTCATGGAAATCAAAAATCCAGTACCTCAAAGTATTAGAATAAAAAATGTATAATACAAAAATGTGAACCTGATTAGAGCTCTAATCAGCTGATGAACTCATGTGTATATACAATTAGGTCTGGAAATATTTTGACACTGACACCATTTTCATAATTTTGGCTCTTTACGCCACCATAATGGATTTGGAATGAAACAACCAATCTGCAAGTGCAGACTTTCAGCTTTAATTCAAGGGGTTGAACAAAAATATCGTATGAAAAGTTTAGGAATTGCAAACATGAAATCAAATGAAATTGGACAAACTAACACAATAAAATTTTAATTTTTATACATTGTCGAGAATCATTTGCAGGCCATGACTGCTTGAAGTCTTGAAAACATGGACATCACCAAGTGTTGGGAATCCTCCTTTGTGATGCTTTGCCAGGCCTTTACTGCAGCCGTCTTCAGTTGTTGTTTGTTTGTGTGTCTTTCTGCCTTAAGTTTTGTCTTCAGCAAGTTAAATGCATGCTCGATCGGATTGAGATCAGGTGATTGACTTCACCATCGCAGAAAATACCACTTCTTTGCCTTAAAAAACTCTGGGCTGCTTTTGCAGTATGTTTTGGGTCCACTGAATCTGAGCAGACAATATATCTCTACACACTTCAGAATACATCTGGCTGCTTTTGTCTTCTATCACATCAACTAATAAACACTTGTAACCCAGTGCCATTGGAAGCCATGCATGGCTATGCCATTACATTGCCTCCACTATATATAACTATGTGGTATGCTTCGGATCATGAGCCGTTCCAAGCTTTCTCCATACTTTTTTCTTCCCATCATTCTAGTACAGGTTGATCTTAATTTCATCTGTCCAACGAATTCTGTTCCAGAACTGGGCTGGCTTTTTTAGATGTTTTTTGGCAAAGTCTAAACTGTCCTTTCTAGTCTTGAGGCTTATGAATGGTTTGCACCTTGTGGTGAACCCTCTGTATTTGCTCTTGTGAAGTATTCTCTTTATGGTAGGCTTGGATAATGATATGCCTACCTCCTGGAGAGTGTTCTTCACTTGGCTGAATGTTGTGAAGGGGTTTTTCTTTACCATGGAAATGACATCCAGGATGTTTTGTGTTGTTTGTGCTCACCAATGCAATATTTTTTTTTAACAGAATTTAAGAAATAACTTAATTGGTGAAGAAGTAATGAAGATATTGCCTACGCCTGTCCATGAAACAACTTTTGAGTCAATTGTCCAATTACTTTTGGTCCCTTGAAAAAGAGGGGGCTAAACACCTTCTCCAATTTGGATGTGAATACCCTCAAATTAAAGCTGAGAGACTGCAATTTAAGCCCATATTCATTGTTTAACTGTAACTTGAATATATTTTGATAAACAGCCAAAATAACAAAACTTGTGTCAGTGTCCAATTATTTCCGGACCTAACTGTATGTTTCCCTTCTGAGGCCAGCCTGGAGGCCCACAGAAAAATAGTATTATTAATATCCATGTATCTGGGAAGGGTTACAAAGACATTTCCAGACAATCTGAAGTACAAACAGGATCATCTGTGAATAGAGAAATGTCCAGACAACTTGCAATCTACATAGGACCAAATTCATCCCAAAATCTGAGAAAAAAGATGGTCATAGAAGTCTCTAAACCCCAGGGTTACCTCAAGGTCTGGCCTCTCTTGCCACCATCAAAGTGCATGAGTGAACCATCAGAATGAGACTACACAATCTTGGACACCCTGCTCTTAAAAAAGAAAATCAAGTAAATTTATGTTTTCCAGACAACACCTAGGTAAAGAACAAAACAAATGGAACATTGTGCTAAAAGATGAGTAAAAAGGTAGATTTCTTTGGCAACAATGCCAGATACCGTTTGGCCGAAAAAATAAAACATTGCTTTTGAACAAAATAACCTTATACCAATCGTAAAGTATGGTGGCAATGGTATTATGCTTTAATGCAGCTTTGCTGCCTCAGGGAATTGGAACTTTCCATCATTGAGTCAATCGTGAATTAAATATTGTACCAGAGAATTATTGAGGAGAATGTGAGTCCATTTGTGAAAAAGATTAAGCTGAACCCTGAATATGGATGTTTTGACAGTGATCCAAAGTATATGTACTTTGGAATGTATAGATCCTTTATATATGGCAATTCTAAATGTGCAATTCTAAATGCCGGCCTTCTAGTCACGCCGCTCCTCCTCCCACGGCACTGTCATGTCTTGTTATTGCACACACCTGGTGTCCATTCCCTCGTTAGGTTGCCTATATTAGTTCCTGTGTTTCTGGGTGTCTTTGTGTGGTATTGTTATATGTCTTTCATATGTGGAGATAGGCACGTTTGTTTGAGCGTTTGTGCGCCGTGTTATAGCGTGCCTTTGATTTTGATCATTCAAGAATACAAGTTTTGTTTATCACCTCCCTGCGTTTGGCTCAAAGTTTTTCTACACACTCCACTACACCTGTGTCGTGACACCCATAGCATAATGTTGCCACCTTCTTGCTTCATAGTATAGATGGTTAGGAGGGAACCTGGTTTACACAAACCACATAGCATGTGGCATTCCGGCCTAATACATTTTTGTCTCATCGGACCAGAGAATATTTTATTAATGGTCTCAAAGTCCTTCAGGCAGTGTTTCATATGTATTTTACTCAAGAGTGGCTTCAATCTAGCCTTTATAGCATACATTTCTGATTGACATATTATTGTCCTTCTGGCAGGTTCTCCCATCTCCACAAAGAAACTCTGAAGCTCTGTTCGAGTGGCTATTGGGTTATTGGTCACCTCCCTAACCCTGGCCCCTCTTGCATGGTTACATAGTTTGACTGGACCGCCTGCTCTAGATAGAGTTTTGATGGTTCCAAACTTCTATTACACAACGATGAGCCAACCCATTGTGATCCTGGGAAATTAAAATGCTTCAGCAATTTTTTCATCATCTTTTTAAAAATGTTTCTTCACTTTCTCATTATGGGGTATTTTGTGTAGATGTATGCCAAAATATACATTTACTCAATAACAAATTAATTCTATAAAAACAAATGAAGAAGGTAGTGTAGTGTCTGGCGGGGCAGTGTCTCAAACCCGTGCTCTTCGGCTTCCCAGACAGGTACACTACCCACTGCTCCAAATAGGGATATCCCAATTGGAGGGGCAAGTAGGGGTGTAACCAAGGTAGCTACAATACTTTCCTATTTCAATGTATAGGCTATAGGCCTACATCTATTAGACCAAACCAAGAGATACAGGTGCGGTCCTATTCAGGTTAAATTTTTTATTCTACCTTTATTTAACTAGTAAAGTCAGTTTGAGAACCAGTTCTCATTTTCAATGACGACCGGGCAAAATGCATAGATGCAGCTGCAAGATGACAGGAAAACACAGAACCACATGAATAAAACATGTAGAAAATGAATAAATAAAATGTGTGTATGTACGCACAAATAAACAACTGACTGTAGTAATGCACTCTCTAAAAATGGTTAGTAGAATACAACCTCTCTGTTACCATTGCAGATCCCTCTGGAGTTATAGTCTTAGTAAACCGTTAGGTCCTGTGCAGCTCAGTTGGTACGCTACTTTAAAGTCAGTCTGAAAAAGAGCAACTGCTGGCAACTTGATGTGTAATAACTGTATAACTTAAAAAACAACAGCATAAGATATAAGTACTTTATAAAAATAAAAAAATGGTGTTGCCACTGCAATACTCT
Organism: Esox lucius; assembly: GCF_011004845.1. NCBI lineage: Eukaryota > Metazoa > Chordata > Actinopteri > Esociformes > Esocidae > Esox > Esox lucius. The sequence goes on along the minus strand of NC_047592.1, from coordinate 11,174,418 downwards.
ACACTTTCTTCCTACGAATGTAGTTGTGATTTTTGAACATCTTAAGCCATAAAATGTTATTGGGAAATAAAAATGTTCAAGCTTAAATAAATAAATAAATCAAGGAAGATCATCAGGCAATAATTGTGTGTGATCTTATAGCTAGGAAATCTTCATTGATGTTTTTTCCCAATAATATTTTGTAGTTTAAGATGTTCAAAAATTCTAACTAAATTTGTAAGAAGAAAGTGCACAGTAAAAAAGTGGCAAAACTATATTTTAATAACAAATTCTGATAAAAGTGAAGGTTTTGACTATTGAAATGTTTACCAAAGTCTCTGTGGTGAACAATTAAAAATATATTAAATGTTTTATATGGGAAAGGTCAATGTTTTTTATTTTTCTTAACCTTTTTCAATTTAGAGTAATTTAATCTCATCATTAAAGCTAATTTATTTCCAAGGTAGAAATTGTTCAATGATAGGGGTAATAGAAAGCTGATTAATGTTATATTCTGAACAATTATGCGTTCATTTTGTTGTAGATTTGGCTTTAAAAAGCAGATTTTCAATTCAATGTCTTGTAGTTCAAGACAAATTTCAACACAGTGATACAATTTTGTGATGTCCAATGTCGACCAAACCCAAACTACCCCCTATATCAATATCAATATGCGCCCGGGTCAATTGATGTGGTGACATGAACCTCGCAAAGAGAAGGCTGTTGGTTCCAAACTTCTATTACACAACGATGAGCCAACCCATTGTGATCCTGGGAAATTAAAATGCTTCAGCAATTTTTCCATCATCTTCTTTTTAAAAATGTTTCTTCACTTTCTCATTATGGGGTATTTTGTGTAGATGTATGCCAAAAATATACATTTACTCAATAACAAATTAATTCTATAAAAACAAATGAAGAAGGTAGTGTAGTGTCTGGCGTGGCAGTGTCTCAAACCCGCGCTCTTTGGCTTCCCAGACAGGTACACTACCCACTGCTCCAAGTAGGGATATCCCAATTGGAGGGGCAAGTAGTGGTGTTACCAAGGTCGCTTGACCTTGAGAGTGGGGCTGTTGGGGAAGATGTAAAAGTAAACAATCTGAGTTTGGCTCATGTAGTCTCCTTGTTGCCCAACACCCTGGCTCTTAACTACTCGAGCGGCACCCACCATGTGCTACAGACGTTTTGGCTGCTGCACGAGGAGCGGCGCGCCCCCTGCGTTAACCAGCACGGAGAGCGTCTCGTTTTGGCACGTCGCAGACGTTTGTTTGGGTTGAAAACGGGGAGCGTTTACTTGCGCTTGTTCAGCTGACAGCACCTCTGTCAAAGTGACGCTTCAGCTGTCAGCATTTGAACAAATGTGAGCTAATTTGCATCTCATTTACCCCCGCCACGCACACTCTCTTGAGGGAATCTACATTTTCACCCCTTTCTCTGCTGAATTCCATCTCGCTTTCATGCCACGTTACTGTCTTAATCCAACCTCATTAAAAAGAGCACTCTTGAAGTTTCAAATATCCCCACCCATCGTTAACGTTGTTGCGCACTGTCTTAAGCAAATGAGTGATAGATGCACATTTTCCCCCTTTCTTTCTTTCGGGCAATGGAGTGGTTGATTAAAAAGCCATGACTCGGACTCTTGATGAGCATATGGATTAAAAGCACTTGGAGATTGCCTGGCCATTCCCCCTACTCTAATTGAAAGCCTAATGTGCACCCACCGCATATTAATTAAAACCAAGAGGTTATAGGCCCAAGGGGCACACCATTTAAGGCTCTCATTAAAAATTAATAACCTCACTTAATTATTATTATCATGTTGTGAATCACATCGGAGGATAAATAAGAATGGAACTGTTCTTGCTATACACCCCCCCACCCCACACCCCCACCCAAACCGACCCATCCAAGTTGGAAAGCACTGACCGTAGGAGTGATAACAAATGTGTGTGGCATTTTATTTGGCAACACAGCCAGCTTTTTAATTAAGGAGAAACCATTGTTTATTCGCCCACCGACTTCCAACGCAGCGGTCATAACGCATTGGGCTCTTAATCAATGAAACAAACTTGAGGATTAAATGGGAAGTCAATTCATTAAAGAAGAGAGCGGAGTTCAGCACAACTCGCAGCTGCTCCTCTCCGGTTGTGAAATCAGATTTTCTACAGACATATTTTTTAGGCACTGCTTTTTTTAAGTCAGGCAAAGGCTGTTTTTGTAGGATATTCAAATCGTCCACGCCATCATTCGCATTTCAATTAAGCCTTCTAGCCAATGAAGGACTGTGCACAAACCAAATAATACTGCTGCAGATCTGAAAAAGAAATGTCTTAAAATATTAAGTCACATCTCGACAATGGCGCAGTGTCCGCAATAGTTGGCACTGGTGCAATTTAACATTAATACCATAGGGAGCAGCTATTGTTGGGATAAGACCTTGGTTGTGCCTTTGATTCCACAGACTAGAAGCTGTCTGTCCTCGGGGCTCAGGCTATGAACAATATACTCTCCCAGTTACCCAGGAAATCTCTGCCATGAAGGCTCAAAATGGCCACCCATTCTCAAACTAGATTGATTTTCCTGTATCGCTGAGCATCTATATGTTTTATTAATGCAGATTTCAGATTGATGTTACGGAGCATTCGGTTATTAGACCTTCATCGGAATTGCACTGGATCCCAGCGTAAAAAAGTTTCTTTTCACTTCAGTTATTTTATTCTTCCGGCACCTGAGCGTAACCTCTGTCTTGGGATGATATTCATGCATATATGTTTGATTAATGACGTGCCAGCATTCCTTGTCTGGTCCAATGCCGTTTAGCACTGTCAAGTAAGAAAAGATGGTGATTCACTGTGATGGATAAAAGGATACAAATAAAATATGCTATTACTAACAATACATTACATAAAGCGAATTCAGCATTGTTGGTTTACTGTTGTTGCATTTGCAGTGGCATTTTTATATGTAAAAAATTGGTGGGGTACAAACCATTTCAAAATATAGGATACATACCATTAAAGCTACAAAACTCCCTCTTGCTACTGATGTGTTTGTTAAACACAATAACAAACAGTGTGGCTCCACAAAATACTTTTAACGACAGAGCAGCTTGCTTCAAACAGGTGTTGTAGTACACATACTGGAGAGAGAGAGAGAGACCTTCTTGTGTAATTGCTCTCCTTCTCTCTCACACACATGTAAAATTACCAATGTCACATTTACAAACCTAAATTAGGAATGCAACCAAGCTCAGAACCAATGTGCCTACAGGGCCATACGTGAAAAGCAATGAGCTCAACACCACTGAAGGCCACAATGAAGCAGAAAGACAATCTTTTAGGGATACAGATGCATTCTATGACAGCAACCTTAATAGATAAGCATGGACACACTGACACACGTCATCATCTATATCAGTCGATCCAGCACAGAAATATGACCAATGCATGGTCCACCACAAAGGCAGGATGATAAAATATGCTTTCACTCACCAAGGCTGAGGGCTCACTTGAAGAGAAAGGTGGCACGGAGGTTCTTCCTCTGGACAAACTTTTCGATGACTTTGGGAATGAAGTCATGTAGCTGCTGAATCAGCTGGCTTTCGATGGACAACATGACCAATGCGTTGGGTTTTTACCCCCTTCAAGGTGGAAACGTCCCTCTCTAACTCTGATGTCGTCAAAGGTGTTGTTATGATAATTTTCACCAGAGCGACGGTCTCAGCAAAAGCCTCCTCTAGGTTGTTCTCATGGATGGATCTTAACAGAGACAGGGCCGTCTTACCATTTTGAAGCTCAGTGTGGCGGTATAGAGTGGTCAGCTCAGACTTAAACTTTTCCTTGTTTCCTGTAGGCCATAGTTTCACCGCACAGTCAAGCTCAGATGTCGGGAATGACAGCACAAATTGTGGGAAGAGCGAGCTGTCAACCAGGTGGTCACTTTGTGAAAACCTCTGTTCCACCTGGGAGATGACTGTGTCGCATGCCTCCTTCATCACCAGCACTGTGTTGGTTACTCGTTGGCCTGGCTCGTCTGTTCCATCGTGAACGGTGGCAGCCCATTGACAGGCCGTATGCCTTACTTATGATGGCCTCATCCTATCCTGGTAGTGTGCATAAGTCCTCCATACACAGGGGCAGCGCAGCGCGGTTTTCCCAAACTGCATTGACAGTTCTACTTTTAAAGTTCCATCGTACAACGAGGGGCCATGGAATGCATCTCTGTGTTGCCTCAGCAAGTGCCAAAACACGTTTTGGAGCGCCGGAGAAAAAGGTGGCAAAAGCAGTTAAATCTGAAAAAATAAAACACCTTCAGGATTTTCATCCTTGCTGAACAAAGTTGCTGCAAGGTCAGGTTCAGCTGGTGAGCAGTGAGCATAGCAGTGAACAAACAGGGCATGTGGGTATGTTTCTTTCATTTGCGACTGTACCCCTCAGATGTTTCCACTCATTACAGCCGCACCATTATAAGTCTGAGCGATTCAGCTTTTCTCCCAGCTTCAGTGGTTCCAGCATTAGAGAGGCTATTAGAGAGGCTGAGTCCAGTTTTATCTTTGACTTCCACAAACTCCAAAAACCTCTCTGTCACTGTATTGTCAGGCAACATGTATCGCAACACAACCACCATTTGTGATTTACAGGATACATCATTTGCCTTTATGGCAACAAATTATGTATTGTCCACTTGCTTGGCTATCTCCTCCCTGTACACTTCATACATACAGTCTAATAGTTAATTATGTACAGTGCTAGATGTCCCTTTGAAAATGGGCTGAGCGTCATAGTGCCTCTGAAGTCTCGAATCACCCTCACACAGTCTTGAAAATGCATCTGAATATTCCAGGATTCAGGGAGTTCACCGGCTCGTCGTGCCCCCGCAGGGCAGTTTCACATTTTCCACACAGTTTAATACATGTTATGATCCGACTGAGAACGTACCTGTTTTCCTCCACATGTTTGTTATGCTGCTCAATGGAGTGCTTTATGCACTGTCAACTTGGGCTGCAACATTTACTCCTCGAAGTAAGCCCAATTTCACAGCATTGTCCAGATGACTCCTGCTGCTCTCATGTTTTGCAATCCTCTCAGAAAGATGTTTCAAATCTTTGTAACCCGTCCTCGACCAAGTACCATCTCCACCAAATAGCAGACATGGAAAACAGAAGAGTGCCTTCTTTTGTATGCTAACCGTTAGCCACTTTTTCTTCAAAAACCACTTCACGTTAAACCTGCGGTTACTTTTACCAGCAGTTTGAGTGATGACAATATCCCGTGGCTGATGGGCACCAAGTCGTTATACTTCAAGTTTCTCCTCCAAATTAAGGGTTTCAAACCGGTGCTTGAGTATTAAATCCACTTTATCATCCTCCCAAGTTATTTGGCGTTTGTGAAGCTAACAAGCTAGCTAAGATAATCTACCCTCCTCGCTCTTCTTGCCGACTAATGTTGGCACCAGACAGACAGACAGCTAATCAGGTCTGAAATACAAAATGACGTTGAAGTGGGTCTTCCGGCTGTCAGCCCCACTTGGCATCAAATTTGCGTGATCTACATTGATCACACTAACATTCTGAGCATGCGTATTAATATTTTCACACATACAATGTACAATGCCTTGTGAGAGTGGGGCTAGCCCCACATTCCAGCTTAGCCTATGGCCTACTTCTGCAAACTCGAATCAGCAGAACGCAGTCCGAAGCAGCAAGGCAGGGACCAATGAACATGAAATAAAATCCTAACACAAATGATATGCAATTTAGGAAAATGCTATGTTCATAGATAATAAATTATAGGAAGTAATCTTCGAGAAATAAAAATAACAATTTGGTTGCAGTTCTTTCTGTTGACAACTGTGCCCCACCTGCCCCTAATGAGTTGCCCCTGAAAATGTTTCACTTTATGTTTAATGAATCTACAATATATGAAGGTGTGACCTTTAGATGTGAATTACGAAAAAAATGAACTTTTTCACAATATCCAATTTTTTTTAGATAGTCAATAAATCGTTAAGCCATTTTAAGCTAACAACTGGCTTTAGCTAGGTACATATTTAATATAACTTTACACCTAGGGGCATAAATGAAAAATTCGATTGATGCTATAATCATTAACTTGCGGTCACACTGGTCTTTTTAGTGTGTAGCTGATTGTTTGCATTTTTGAAGGTCAGCGACATCAGGTGAAAGTTCAAATTAGGTCAGCGACTCGACTGAAATTTCTCGGCTTTGTTGGGCACAGCTGTTCGGGACAGCGTAGCTAACTTGATTGGAAATAATGTATTTCTCTGGCGCAATGCATGTTTTGAGCGTATCATGTGAATGCCCTTTACATGACCGGGAAACACGTCCATAATTGAGAGTGAATAGTTGCCTTGTTTATTTTTTTTGACAGTGTTTACCTACTTTCCTGTTGTCAACAATTGTTGGCTAATTTGTTTACATCTGCTTTTAGAAGATTATACTTTCGACGAGAGATTACGTCATCATGCGGTAAAACCCTGTTTCTTTTTTTTTCTAGCTTGCTTGCTAGTTGTCTAATTGTACGTGCGGGACAATTAGACAGCTACCGTCGTGTTGCATTTGAATTTGTGTTTTAACTTGATAATCTACTATTTAAACTTTTAAATTAATACATTTTGAATATATATATTTTTTTTATTGTCATAATTGGGGCTTACTGATTTATTACATCCAGTGGATAGAATAGAATTGACTTATTTTGCAGATTATTGTGTAGTCATCTATTCTATCGGCCTGGTAGATTCATAAAATGTGTTTCATAAAGTGGTTATGTTCACTGTCATTTCGGGACTCGCTGTTACACAATTTGTGTTCATGACTGTTCTGGTTATATAATAGCCTACGTGTTGTACCATGCTTTGGTTGGTGCGTCTTGTGAATGTTGGAAGTTGTCATTGTTCTGAGTTGGTATGATGCTGTTGTTTTGCTGCCCGGTGCAAAGTTAAACGTCTGTACTCTCAGTCAGCACTCCTCTCGTAGTGCTAAACATTAATTTCCACGCTCAGCTAAACATATTGCTAGTCAATCTGAGAAAGAAAATGTATTCACCAGCAAGTCGTCGGCTATGCGAGCGATTAGGCAAACTGTTAAAACGCACTGTGCTCGAACCAAATTACATAACTTACGCTCCACTCCAGCGCCAATGCGCTGGTAACTGGTTCTGGCGTGTTTGATTTAGAATGTCAACCAAAATCATTACTTTAAAAAATAGAATATGCTGTGATTCGGTATTTTAACATTTTTATTATTCAGTTCGATATATCGTTTTAATTGTTTCCACCCACAGAAGACGTAGGTCCAATATCGTATAGGTCCAATATCGTAGGTCCAATATTCACAGTTTGCCCTATGAGCAATTGAATGTCTTTCAGTGTTATAATATTTACAGTTTAACCCTGGAGCCCAGCGGCACACTGGCTCGTAAGAATTTGGTCACATTCTGTTACACCACAGAATTTGTCCACACGATTTTACCATCTTGTGAATCTGCCGAAGTAAGCCATTTGTCTCTTGGTATTACCAGAGTGCATTAAAAAAATATGTTTTTGCCAAGTTAGAGTGCCAGAACAGGCAGAATTCACAAAGGCATCTGTACATTTGGAGCCGTTTAAAACAATTTGATTTGGACCTTGCTTATTGAAAACCATGATTGTGGAAATTAACTCTTGAAATCAGTGGCAATTTATGGTCAAATCTATAGACAACTATTTTTGATATGGCAACTGTCATTAAAATGGCATTTGATTTGAGCCTTCCTTATTGAGAACTGTGCCTTTGGGAATTAACTATCGAGTTCTGTGCCTAGCAATTTTGACTGTGACCTGTATACATTTTTTAGAGATGGCTACAGAGCAATTCCAGTGTTTTGGATGTGGCAGTTTCACACAATCCAAAAATTACTTCTCTAAGATAAATTTACATTTTAATGTATATATTTATAGAACCCTATTGAGCAATGTAGACACAAAATTGTAAGTCATCCCACTTCATGTTAAAGGAACAACATCACCAAAAGTATGACTCTTATGTTTTTAGGGTATAATATTACTAGCCAATTTCAAAGGTAGGCTTGGCTCCATACAACAATTATGAAAATAGGAACATTTCCATATTTACATTAGAGGAAAATTTACCATTACAGACCATTACATTGGCAAATCCTTTATGGATTTGATGTTGTGCAAAAGTTTGTTTCACAAAGGAATTTTTTTACCAAATTTCTTTATAATGCTTATGTTTTCATCAAAAAATTTAGTTTATTTCTATGTGCAAAACTATAAGTTATTTATTGGAAATTGTTTTTTCAGGCTCAGGTTGACCTTACTGCTGAATTTCCCCACTGTAATTTAAACAGCAGATTTACTACCACTATTTGCTTGCTAACCATTCTTGATAAGAAGTCTAGGATGAGTGCCTGTTTACTGTATAATTTACATGAGCAGATCTTCTGCCTTTAAGCAGCTTAATGAAACACAAATTCCACATCTTTGCTGTGATTCGGGTTACTGAACTTTTAATGGAATGAACCATGGTGTCTTTCACAGGACTTACGACCAGGGATAGCAGCATTCTTTTTTTGGTCAAAATTTAATTGAAAGAAACTATTTCTATTGGTTAATGTTTGTTATTGATGGTGTTTGTTGGCATCTGTGGTGTATTGCTTGTAATTAGTGTAGCCAGGGACAAATCACCCAATGGCCATGATCAACATTGGTTTAAAAATAAGAACTTTTGGACTTTGATTTCTTGTAGGGTATTGTAATGCAGCCATGTGATGTGTGTGCAACAAATGCTGGATCTCAAGGTATTTTATTAACAGACAAATACAGGGGAAAGTGATGGTTCCTGATTCTACTGCCCGCTAATTAAAATTGGATCATTTTAGATTGTGTTGATGACATTTTTTATGACATAAATGTATCATTGTTAACATTAGAAATTAGTGAATTAAGTAATAAGTCAATCCAACAAACAATATTTTACTTTATCAATTACATAAATGAGGTGTTGTGTGTTATCAGAGCAGATAAGGTGGTCACTTGAAGGGATACTGTGTGGAATCCTGCCTTTAATGTTTTCAATAATTTATAACACAACTTGTTTGCTATTCACTCACTGAACAAGACTGGAATAGTGTTAGCTAGTCCAGTAGTCCAGGCTGGTTTAAGGTGTGTGTGTGTGGGGGGGTCTGCAAATGTCTTAAGTGAGTATGAGGAGACTAAGAGTAAATAAAAACTGACAGACGGACCAGTGAGAAAGTGTCATTTGGGAATATCTCAGGCACAACAATTTTGTAAAAAGAAATATTTTGAAACGCAACTTAAAACATGTAGTGCAGATGTCTTCTGCTCATTTATTCTTGTATTTATGGTATTCTCACTTTGCCATACTGAATAGACTACCGATTTAAGTTGTTTATGCAGAGCTTAAAAAAAGGTCAGAGCAACGCACATACAGTGGGGAGAACAAGTATTTGATACACCGCTGATTTTGCAGGTTTTCCCACTTACAAAGCATTTAGAAGTCTGTCATTTTTATCACAGGTGGTACTCAACTGTGAGTGGCGGAATTTAAATCCAGAAAATCACATTGTATGATTTTTAAGTAATTAATTAGCATTTTATTGCATGACATAAGTATTTGATACATCAGAAAAGATGAACTTAATATTTGGTACAGAAACCTTTGTTTGCAATTACAGAGATCATACGTTTCCTGTAGTTCTTGACCAGGTTTGCACACACTGCAGCAGGGATTTTGGCCCACTCCTCCATACAGACCTTCTCCAGATCTTTCAGGGCTGTCGCTGGGCAATACGGACTCTCAGCTCCCTCCAGAAATGTTCTATTGGGTTCAGGTCTGGAGACTGGCTAGGCCACTCCAGGACCTTGAGATGCTTCTTACGGAGCCACTCCGTAGTTGCCCTGGCTGTGTGTTTCAGGTCGTTGTCATGCTGGAAGACCCAGCCACGATCCATCTTCAATGCTCTTACTGAGGGAAGGAGGTTGTTGGCCAAGATCTCGCGATACATGGCCCCATCCATCCTCCCCTCAATATGGTGCAGTCGTCCTGTCCCCTTTGCAGAACAGCATCCCCAAAGAATGATGTTTCCAGCTCCATGCTTCATGGTTGGGATGGTGTTCTTGGGGTTATACTCATCCTTCTTCTTCCTCCAAACACGGCGAGTGGAGATTAGACCAAAAAGCTCTATTTTTGTGTCATCAGACCACATGACCTGCTCCCATTCCTCCTCTGGATCATCCAGACAATCATTGGCAAACTTCCGACGGGCCTGGACATGTGCTGGCTTGAGCAGGGGGACCTTGCATGCGCTGCAGGATTTTAATCCATGACGGCGTAGTGTGTTACTAATGGTTTTCTTTGAAACTGTAGTCCCAGCTCTATTCAAGCCATTGACCAGTTCCTGCCGTGTAGTTCTGAGCTCATCCCTCACCTTCCTCATGATCATTGATGCCCCACGAGGTGAGATCTTGCATGGAGCCCCAGACCGAGGGAGATTGACTGTCATCTTGAACTTCTTCCATTTTCTAATAATTGCACCAACAGTTGTTGCCTTCTCACCAAGCTGCTTGCCTATTGTCCTGTAGCCCATCCCAGCCTGGTACAGGTCTACAATTTCATCCCTGATGTCCTTACACAGCTCTCTGGTCTTGGCCATTGTGGCGAGGTTGGAGTCTGTTTGATTGAGTGTGTGGACAGGTGTCTCTTATACAGGTAACAAGTTCAAACAGGTGCAGTTAATGAGTGGAGAACAGGAGGGCTTCTTAAAGATAAACGAACAGGTCTGTGGGAGTCGGATTTCTTACTGGTTGGTAGGTGATCAAATGCTTATGTCATGCAATAAAATGCAAATTAATTATAAAAAAATCACCACTGTAGACGTTGAGTTATTAGCTTTTATCAACTGCAATTTGTAACCATTGTAATGTTTGCTTCAATTTATTTACTTAATAATGAGTAAACACACTGTAAACGTTTCGGATGATAAAATAATATTTCATAAATGTCAGTGAGTTAAGAATGAAAACCGAAATTGTGATGAATTCCAGGATTCAGACGTGGACGATAAAAAAAAAAAAAAACTTCCTCTCTACAATGCGTGACAAACTCTAACTCCATTATAATTACGGTATGTTGTTTTGGTAAAATAAAAATTATTTATTGATGATTGAATATCTGATCCCAAATGAATTAAAATCATAAACTTTTTGATGCTGTGAACGTTGATCGGAACTCCTGCATCTGTCTCTGAAACGTATTCCGCCAACAGTACGCTAATTCACGTTTTTCCCTCTCATTTGGTACCTACGTTTCGGCGGTCTGATGGTGCCAAGTCAGTGCCGGCGGCATGTTCACCTCGTTAAACTTTATGAAGCAACCGCAATAAACATCCTACCCAACTGGCAAGCCCGCACTCAAAACTCCTCTCTGACCCCACGCATGTCTAGTCCGGAGGTGCGGAGTGCAACGTAGCCGCCTCTACTACCCTGAAAATACAACTCTTATTAGGTACACCTTGCTCTTTGAGTAATGCACTATAGGTCTATGTGCAGGTTTTCATCCTTTTGTTTTGTTCCGCATGACTCTCTTTTAGTAATACATGGGTATCGTTTTAGTGCTTTGCTGACTGGACACTACATGTGATGTTAAACTGCAGAGCTTTGCAGTGGAGTATTAAAGCGTGCAGCCGTTGCTTGGGGAAATGGGTAAAGGACGCCCTAGCTTAATATATTCCTTCCCTGTTGTCCTAAAGCATTATGTATTCTACTGTCACACGTGAACACGCACACAGACATACGCCCGCGCGCACACATACGTAGGCAGGCACACACGCGGAGACAGAGAAAACTTAGCGGGTCATTAAGCATTCGGATAGCCCCAGTTAAATGTATGCAGCTTGTAGATGACTAATTTCACAGGCACTGCTGTGGAACCTCAGGTCTCAGTTAATGTAAATATTAAAGCTCAGAGCAAAACAAACCTCAAAATGACTTCAACAAACAATCACCCTTTAATTGTTGTTGCTAAAAACAATGTCAGTGGGTATCTTGTATATAATACATGTCATTTTGTAGGCGCTTTTAACCGAAGCGATCAGTGGATGGCCCCAGTGGGAATCAATGAAATTAACACAAAGGCACTGAAATCACTTCCAATTTCCTGACTTTAATGACAATATTTAGTTGAAACGCAGATCTTTTTCAGAACCATTGCTTGAGACAAACAGGACCATGTCTGGTTCTGCAGACGTTATTACCTGTAATTGACTCAACGGATGGGTGATGACTAAAGAGGTTTTCAGAAGTCCACAGGGTTTGACAACAATATTTAACAAAAATGCACCCAAAAAAGCGCCTTTTGCAAATATGTCACCAATGCGGCCCTGGATTAGAAACACTTTCAAACACTTTTTCCTCTAGTCAGGGTGCAGAGATGAACAGCAAAAGCTAATGTACACCAGCAATTACGGACTCCTAATCATAGCATCCATTGAAAATATAATCGCAGCACAATCCAGGTGGTAAGCCAGTTGCAATTTGCAAAGTACCCCTACACCTTGGTGGGGTTGTCGAAATCCTCCCGTTCATGGAGGGCTGAAAAGATCTAATTAATGTAATGAGGGGGTGTCAGAGAGGATAACTGCCACCTCAGCCAGGCACTAGCCACCCAAACATCCTGTGGTAACACTTCTAAACCGTAGCGGCCTCTGTTATGGTAAGCCGGTGTCAAATTGGGCTTGATTTAGAAGATCAGGAGAAATGAGAAAGTTACAGTTTGTCCTGTAATTTCCCTCTGGGAATCAGCGTGTGCATGTGTGCAGCCGATAGATCTAGTGATTAGCGCTCTGCTCCAGTACCTCAAAGGTCACTGGTTCGAAACCCAGAGCCTATCAAGCCAAAATACTGAATGTCATTGTACCCTTAAGCAAGGCATTTCATTGCTCCTGTGATAATGTAAATCTGTGTGTATGTTGCTATATAAAGACGTGATAATATGCTGCATGATTATTATTTTTTCCTGTGGTGTCTGATTATCTTTGCAAAGGTCTGGCTGCAAGCCAAGATAAGTAGATATTGATAAGCTTGCCTTTTAAGTTTTATAATGTATTCGTGTTGAGGAATGGTGGAGGGGGGGGATCTGTAAAGAGACAGACAAAAATAACTGCTGAAATTGCTCACGATATCCCAGCATGTTAACTGGAGAAAAAGGGAATACCTTGGGGTTATGTTATTAAACTAAAAAATGAACAACAAGGAAACTGAATTAATCTGCACCAAAAAAGCAGGCAGATATTCACAGTAGAGCAAATTGAATTGGAATGTAAATGTTAAAACGTTTCACGTACCGGCCTCCAAATTCACAGACTGTGCTTTTTCTCTCCGTTGCTCAAATAATATGGATAACAACGAAATTAATTATACATATTAATGCTCGTTGCCAATTTATTTTTCATACGCATCTCCCAAAAACAGCTTTCTTCAAAATCCGCCTGTCCAGAATTTGAACGAACTAATCTTGGTTGGCATGGAGAGAGAAAACAAGCTCCTTTGAGGGAGTAAGTTACATTCTGTAACAGTGTTTACACGTGTGGGTGAGCACAGAGCCCTCTACTCAGGCATTTCAATCAAGAGCCATCAGAGGAATGGTTAGCAGATAACACGGCAGTGCTGTAGAAACTCCTGTGCTGTAGAAGTAGAAATTGACGGGCACAGAGGTATGCTGTATATACACACAGTGTGATTAATAATTTAGTGCCCTTTACAATAAATGTCCCTTATAATTAAAGGGGTGGGGGTTGCAATAACTCCCTGCAGCTATCCTTTAAACTGGAACCCTCAATTCCATTCATGCCTTTTTTGCTGTGCTCTTCAAACTACCTTTGTTATGTCAGTTGGTAGCTGGACGCCTCCCAAAACCCTTCAGGCTTTATTGGTAAAGTGTATCCACCGAGCTTGCAGAGGACACCCACAGATAACAGGGGGAGGTTGGAACTCATCCGAAAGTGAGGTAACTGGAGGGAGGTGTGCATACCCTAGAACGGGCATAAGCCTCAACGACAGATTCATGTCACCCCACCAAGATGAATGCACGTGATCATTAGAATATTCCTTCAGATGTGTATATTTACCCCTTTTACCCCTTTTTTTTAATATCAGGTTCAAGTCACGAGTAATCAAGATACTTAGCAGCGATAATCAGGATTGACTTTTAAGGAAGCTGCGCTCATAAAAAAAAAAAAACTAGAGCAGAAAGTGTCACCTTTGCGAAAATGCCTCATCTATTGACGACTTGCTTTTTAATGACACGGATGACCTTTTCGAATTGCAACCTTGAGACAAATACATAAGGGAATTACCCATCTTGCGTCTGAGACAAATCTGACCCTCTGTGCTCTCCTCATACCATACCGAGGCTGCTTCCCAAATGGCACTCTGTTCCATGCATATTGCGCTAGTTTCCGACCGAAGCCCCTGCGCGCTACATAAGCAATAGGGTGCAGTTTGGGAAACCAGCGGTCACAGCTGTATTTCCATTGCGATAATGGATTGACTATTGGCGTCACATGACGAGAGGCCTATGCAGAAATGGGATGGGTGAGTATGGTATGATGATGGTGAGAGAGAGCCTTGTTGGGACGCCAAAGCAGTGGTTCCCAACCAGGGGTACTTGGACCCCTGGGGGTACTTGGCCTCTCCACAGGGGGTACTTGAAAACACTCATGACACCATAGACTTACTAGTGAAATTAACATGAGGGGGTACTTCGGGGATACTGAAAGCAGTGCAAAAACATTTTGGGGGTACAGTAACTGAAAAAGGTTGGGAGACACTGCGCCAAAGCTACGGCCGGGATATTAGACCTCACTAAGAGCTTGTCCGACTCTCACCCCCGGCTGAAGCACAAAGACACGGGGTAAGGGAAGACCAGGTCTGTGTTGGACTGAGGCGAGCAACCGGCTGGATTACTTGGTGGATAGGGATGTAGACACACCACCAGTGGCGTGGGACGGGGCAGCTTGTCACCATTTTGGAGCAAACTTTCACTTGAGCACACACCCGGCTAAGTGCGAGATTGTATCCACGTCGTAATTAGCAGACTTCACCCCAGGTTCTTACACACTGTAGCCTTCACCACATCTGAAGGGAGAAAATCACACAGGCCTTTGACTGAATTGACATTTTTCATATTAGATGCTGGCCTCTTCCAAAAGTCTGAGTGTGGGGAGTGTCTGTGTGTGCAAATGCAAGTGTTTGTTCACTTTAGAGAGAGTGTATGCGTGTGTCTAATTTCTGTATCAGTTTGGCTCTGATGGTGTGTGTGGTTTCAAATCACACCAGAGACCCGTGCTGGCACATCCATTATGCACTTCGTCAGTCTTTGGGGAATCTGGCATTTCACTAGCTGAACAAATTGTCAGTTATCAAAACTCAATTTCAGAAATGACGTGTCAGGATTCTCTCTCGCTCAGCATGGATCGGAATACCCGAGCCCCCCCCCCTTCGGAGGACAAACCAAGTTCAGTCCTGTCTGTGTCTCAACTGTTTTTAAGCCACTAGTTTTGTATGCAAAGAGTTAACTGGCGGGAGGAGTTAATCGCTCCTGAGCAACAGCAACGTTCCTGTGGGCAGATAAGACTGTTTATAAATTGATCCGGTTATGCTTCATTGATAATAAAAGGAGCCGGGCTTTGTTTACATAACACACAGAGAAGTGTGCATGTGCTCGTATGTCACGGGACAGGCGCTGTTTTAAAGACTGACAAGGTCAGCCACGGTACGGGGGGGTTAGGTCATTAAAGGGAAGTATGGTTGGGAGAATTTGTCCTTCTAAACTACCGTTAATGAAAGTAATCTCTCACATTTCTGTGGTACAGCAAAGCTAGACAGGTTTAGGTGCATATACACCCAGATACACACTGTACTTGCGCGTGCACACGCGCACACACCCAGTACACACCGATCAGCCATAACTTTATGCCCACCTGCTTAATATTGTTTAGGTCCCCGTTTTGCCACCAAAACAGCCCTGACCCGTCGAGGCATGGACTCCACAAGACCTCTGAAGGTGTGCTGTGGTATCTGGTGCCAAGACGTTAGCAGCAGATCCTTTAAGTCCTGTAAGTTGCGAGGTGGGGCCAACATAGATCGGACCTGTTTGTCCAGCACATCCCACAGATGCTCGATTGGATAGAGATTTGGGGAATTTGGAGGCCAAGCCGTTTTTGTGTTCCTCAAATAATTCCTGAACCATTTTTGCTTTGGGGCGGGGCTCATTATACTGCTGAAAGAGGCCAATGCCACGAGGGAATACAGTTGCCATGAATGGCAGGAACCAAGGTTTCCCAGCAGAACATTGCCCAAAGCATCACACTGCCTCCGCCGGCTTGCCTCCTTCCCATAGTGCACAGGTGTCAAACCGGTTCCACGGAGGGCCGAGTGTCTGCAGGTTTTCGCTCTCACCTTGTACCTGATTGATTAATTAGTTCACTAATTGGTTAATTTCTACCCCCACCTGGTTGTTCAGGTCTGACCTGGGAACCAATTTAAAGGAAAACCCAAAGACCTGCAGACACTCGGCCCTCCGTGGAACCGGTTTGACACCCCTGCCATAGTGCATCCTGGTAAGTGAAAAATAAAACACCCGGCCATTCAAGTGATGTAAAAGAAAACGTGATTCATCATACCAGGGCCTCCTTCTTCGTGGTCCAGTTCTAATGTTCACAAGCCCGTTGTGGGCGCTTTTGTCAGTGGACAGGGATCAGCATGGACACCCTGACTGGTCTGTGGCTACGCAGCGCCATAGGAAACAAACTGTGATGCACTTTGTGGTCTGACACCTTTCTATCAGTACCAGCATTAACTATTTCAGCAATTTGAGCTGCAGTAGCTCATCTGTTGGACCACATGAGCCAGCCTTCGCTCCCCAAGTGCATCAATGAGCCTTGGCTGCCCATGACCCTGTCGCTGGTTCACCGGTTTTCCTTCCTTGGACCACTTTTGATAAGTACTGACTACTGCAGACTGGGAACACCCCACAAGGGCTACAGTTTTGGAAACGCGCTGGCCCAGTCGTCTAGCCATCACAATTTGGCCATTCTGGCCAAGTCGCTCAGATCCTTACACTTGCCCATTTTTCCTGCTTCTAACACATCATCTTTGAGGAAAGAATGTTCACTTGCTAATATATCCCACCCACTGACAGGTGCCATGATAGCGAGATTATCAGTGTTTTTCACTTCACCTGTCAGTGGTCATAATGGTATGGCTGATCCGTGTATAATATCATTTATTCATCAGAAATCACCATAAATGAAATTTCATGTGGAAAATATAAGTACACCTCTAGGTTCAATAGCTAATGTTTCCTGCTTTGACTGAAATAACTTAAGTTATTACTGATAGTCTATCAGTCTCTTACATGGACTTTGAACTGTGTCATGTTTGAGGTCTTTCTTCAGTCCTCAAACATGACACATAACCCATGCTTCCTGGCCCTCCACAACATATTGATATCTGGGCTTTCAATAACCCTCAATATCTTTTATTGAGCCACTCTTGTAGCTTTGCTTGTTTTTTTTTATCCTTGTTTGGTTCAGCATTCATTCTTTTCAAGGACTCTCTGGTACAATATGGAATTCATTGCTGACTCAGTGATTGTAAATTAGCCCTGAGGTAGCAAAGCAGCCCCTAACCATAATGCCACCACCTCCATGCTGAATGGTTGATATCAGGATCTTTTCATTTTCGCTTTACATGGCGTCTGGCATTGCGACCAAGCAATTCCACCTCTGACTTATATGTCTGGAGCACATTGTTCTGGTTGGGTTTGATCTTTACCCAGGTGTTGTCTGGCAAATGTCAGTCTTGTCCTGATATTATTTCCCATGTAGGCCAGGTTTGTGCAGTCTCTTTCTGACAGTTGACTCATGCACTTTGATATTAATTGCAAGAGAGGCCTTTAGATCCCTTTTTATATTTAAAACGATTTATTCAACAGGGTGGTTTCAATTCTGAATGCTTATAGGCTGATAGCCATGGTACATAAGACCATATACCACGGGTATGATATGACATTGCACTTCCTACTGCTCCAAATGCTTTGGTAACCCATTTATAAGAGTAATATATAATCTTGGGGGTTTGTGATATATTGCCAATATACCACATCAATGCGCTGTGTCCAGCCACTCCACTATGAGTCGTGCCATAAACCACACCCCCTGTTTTGGCATCTCCACTTTTTGGCACCCTAAAGGTTTTCTTTTATATATTTGTGTGTGTATGTGTGTGTGTGTGTGTGTGTGTATATATTAAAACAAATATATAAAAATGCCTTCAGGGTGCCAAAAAGTGGAGATGCAAAAACATACGTTTACACCCTCTATGTTGGAAGTTGCTCTGCAGCTGTGCCATCTGCTCAACTGGTCAGGCGCCAGAGCACATACACACACACACACACACACACACACACACACACACACACACCTGATTGTAGTGCATCACTGTTTAGAACCTTTTGTGTAGTAACAATGGATTTCCATTGAAAATCCTAGTTTAAATAAACCTATCCATAACCGCTAAATCCATAGATCTCCTACACTTTTCCTATACTCCTAACGCTACATCCCTAATCTTATCTCTAATTCTAAACCTAATCCTTAAACATAAAATAGCCTTTTCTAAAAGTGAGGACTGATAGACAATACATCCAAACTTTTTTTCTTCTGTATTTTACTTGGTTTACTGCACTTGTGGACTTTTGAGGAATTCTTGTGCTGTTCTAGTTTTACTCCCCATTTTCTCACGTAATCCTCCTCACCAAACCATCAAAAAACTAACTGAACATCAGATCTGTCCTCCTTCAGCCTTTTGTTTTTCTGCCTCCCCATGCCAACTAAACTCCTCACTTCAGAAGGGAGGGCCTGCAGACAGCCTGAACTTTGTTTGGTAGCTTTAAAACCTCTCAGCAGTTGCAGTTGCGAACTTGCAGTGTCAAATTAAATTTGCTGTGCATTGCTGTATAACCTTGACGAGAGTTTCGAATTATTTGATTAGTCGCCCACTAAAAATGGCTCTACCAGTTTAATGGGATTATGACGGCTTTTTAAAAGCACCCTGCAAGCTACCTGAGAGAGAGACCAGATGTAGGAGAAGTTTCTAGAGGACTAGAGTACATCCAGTATAGGACTTTGGGCCAGACATCAATAACTCGCATTACTTCCCTGAAATAGTTTAGGTTTAGACCATGACCACTGTCACCAAACTTATCACCCTGAGAGAGTGATGGTAGCATTGTACAATATTAGTTTACATCACATTCAAGAGCAGTATCAGGCATCCAATGACTTTGAATAGGCCCACTGTACAGTATTGCTTCCTCCTCTCAAAAGGAAGCAATCGGCTCTTTGTAAAATGTGCTCATACACTGAACATCACATTCTAAGTGTACGCTACGGACAGCGTTTTGGCCTTTTACTAATCTACAGCCTTTTTCATCCACGAACTGAGTCCCAATGGTGTCAGAAATCAGTGTGACAGTGCTCATCTTCGAGGAGAGAAGGGGGAGAGAAAGAAACTCTGAAACGTGTGTGTGTGTGTGTTTACATTCACGTAAGACAGACTCAAAGATTTTGAAAGACTGAAACAAACACAGGGAGGGAGGGAGGAGGAGAGGGAGGGAGGAGGAGAGGGAGGGAGGGAGCGAGGAGGAGTGGGAGGGAGAGACCTTTCAAATAGGAATTGCGGGGCTGTTGCAGTATTGTTTTTGAAAATAATTCTGTGATGTTCAAATGGTCACCATTTATACTTAGAAATGGTTCTCCAATGTTTGCAGCATACAGGTTGTTTACAGAAGTTGTGATAGACGTGATATTATAAAAATGCACTTAACACCAGCTATTCAGGGACGTAGGCCAGCATTTGATGCTTGTCTGCCAACATTCGTGGGGCTTTGATAACCGATTTATAAGAACAATAACGCGGGTCTTTGGGATATATTGCCAATATTCCACGGGCTAAGAGCTGAGTCCTGGACCTGCGATGTGGTCGTGTGTAAGAACATGTATTCCCAAAGATCATCTACTGTATTACGTTTTAACTTAACTAGTTAGCAAGCTATTCAAGAAGGTTTAACCGCTGATCAGTTTATTCTACTGGTCACTATAGAAACACTAGTAATAGTCTGGACATGAATTTAACTTATTATATATAACTTTTGTTTTTTGAAAGCAAACAATATGTTTAATACACTGTCCAGGGGTTCTGGGCATTAATGAAACATTAATTACACAGTTCTGTGTTAACTGTTTTAATTATGCCTTTTGAAAGCAAACCAAAACATTGTTTTACCAGGGCTGTTCAAAGGAATGGATGACTGTGGTGACAATCTTGTAGTGTGGGCTATCATTTGTTGGCTTGCTAATAGCATTGCGTGTTACCAAAATGCATTGGCTAAATACCTATGAAATATTTCTGAGCTTCAATGAAGCATGTATTATTAGACAGTTTGGTGTTGACTGTTCTTTTTGGAAGCAAGCACCGGGAAGGAGTCTGTCCAGCAGGTTTAGTTGATTGTCCACTTTCCCAATCAGGAATGTCAATAAGCTGGGCTGTGAAACTTTGTGTTTGGTAAGTCTCCTTCTTCAAGACCTTGAAGTAACAGTAGAGTTTCATACGTAAAAAGAAACATAGCCACTGCATTAGTGCTTCATTCATACTAAGCAGGAGGCGATACCCATAAATGTGACCATTGCCGTGAAGAAGTGCATCGGCTTTGTTCCCGTGATTCCCTTTTCGTACATTTTCATACATGAAAGTGTCTGCACGTAATTCATGGCATGGTCAAATTAGGGGAGATTAGGCTGTGTGTGAATGGGATAAGGGACACGCAGAGAGTCCGACAGACACACAGAGAGACTTGGATACAGCAAAGGAATAAAACATGGAGTGAAGAAAAGCTCCAATAATCATAAACATCCGGTGGCCATTCCCAGAACAGTAAATACCGGAGCCCAGAGCTCATCAGCATTCCGGAGGACCCGCCAGATTACTCGGGCCAGTCTGTAATTTGCAATAAAGAATAAAGATGATGCCAAAACAAAAACAATTCTGAGGTGATACAAATTAAGCGTGCGCTCGGTTTAGTCTGTCAAAGCAGTAAATTTTCCAGCAGGCCACGTAAAACTTGGGCGCAAGTGCGTCGGAAATTAATGAGCTGTCCCTTTGCGTTACTTTATATCCTTGTATCTCCGGCATTTCGCCCGGACGGTGAATCAATCCGCCTTTATGGTAATGACGCTTCAAAGCGGGAATTATTGCATTAAATGGATTGCATTCGTTTTAGGTGTGAAAAGGGAGACATCATACTTCACGTTTGCCACGGACCCATACTCTCCCGAGACTGGAACCGTTAACTTTGGCCACGCTTATCGGGATATATACGTACGCTGCAGTTCATAAAGTGTCACATCAACTGTTTTTTATCCGCGTGTCCGTGACATTTCTGACAGACCACTTCCAACTTCCATAGCCAGCCCACACCCATTCCCACTCACACCCTACTCTACAATATTTTAAGTGTCACTCCCTCAAGTGATGTAATGTGGCATGTACTGTATATCAAAATGCCACACTGCCAAAAGCCTCAACCCCTAGTTTGTCGGCTTCAAACGGTGGTGTCAACCGTCTTCAGTCGGTCTGCTCGCGGTGGCGAGGATGATTCTTTGCCCAGTCGCACAGGAGGTCTGGAGAACGGGGGTGGGGGGGGGGGGCTTCAGTCAAAAGTAGCGCGTACAGGAAGCCATTTGGGACGCGCGTGTGGAGGGACAACATGGCTGACATCCAGATAAGACCGGACCTAACCTCATGTCGTGTCCCTCTGCTGACTCAACACTACTTGCCCTTTTAGATTAGCGGAGAGGGCCGCCCACGGGGGAGTTCAACGTATCCATCCCCGTCGTAAAAAAAAACAAGCCGAGCCGCTATTTCCGTTGGTCACGTCTCGCTGATACAGTACGCTGCTACCTTTCGTGGAACGTTTGCGCTGAGAGTTGTTGTAGGTGGGGATGCCGCGGTTGCTGAGGCGGCACTAATGCGTGAGAACTGAATGCCGGGCTCTTTTCCCTCCGCTGTCTTCAATCTCCCCATCTCTCTAGCTATCTATCTCTCTTTCCAGTGGTTCTGTGAATGTTAGTCTGACCCCAACCTGCAGCTTCTAGGTCAGCTCTCCTGGGACCTCTCTGACTCTGCTTCAGGGGGTTTGGAGGGCTGGCTGCACACTCCGCTTGCTCTCGTCAGCATGCTGCGGCCAAGCAGAACTCCTCCCCTGGGGGGGCTTTTGCCATGCAATGGTCATTCGCCAAGCTTGTGTGTGTGTGTGTGTGTGTGTGCGCGCACGCGCATGTGCGCGTGTGGCAGCCGGCACAACCTCCTTTAGCTTGTAACAGAGGACAAACATGTTGTTGAATTGTGACGGAGCTTGCTAACCTTCTGTTTTCTGGCCAGACCTTCATGTAGAGTCCACCGGCAGAACGCCGTGGGGTCAGCAGGGCCTGAGACACTCAGAGACCTGATGTAGATACGTTGGGAAAATGGTTTAGCAAACATTGTTTGTCAGAGGATAAAAAAACAAGGGGACAATTTAGATGTGACAAATTACAAGGTCTTGTACTGGAGCTATGAACATCTGGTTTTCTCTATTAGTTGTTCTGTTATGTCCATCTCAACCTCAACCAATCAATTACTTGTTCCTAACATGGTCAGTTGCAATCCCCTTAATGTTGACCCAAGACTCCACTGTTCAACACCGTTGGATCAGAAAAATATTTTGAAACGATTTTATTATTCTCTTACTGTGTGTTTTTAGCGGGTATGTACTGTGTGGCTTCACATGGCCGATTTCTGCGCAGGCCCAAATGTTGAACCGACATCAGCTGAGGTCTTGTGTTTCTCACCTTCACGTAAATCCCTTACACGGCTGTCTGGAGGTATTTACGGACACAACGGCGTTCGGGGAGAGAAACCTGCTGAGACTAAACCGGTCTGTATTTATATCTCACACCCAATATAAATATATACATTTTGTATTTGCCAATTCAGTACGGAGGCGAACCGCCTGGCTGGAGACGGAGGGAGTTGAAATAATCCATCATGTCGGCACCAGTCTAAATAGCAGCCCGACGCCACTGAGACGTCTGTTTTGTGATGGTGCATCGTGATACACCCAGGGATATTTCTCTCTCTTCCTCCCTGGCCTTTGGTTGCTCAAAAGGGGCTCTTTACAGGAACTGAATCCCCAAAATACCCTTGCCGTTCCCAAGTGTGGCCGACTGAGGCCTTGGGTTCCGATTGCCACTATGTATCCATTATCCATTAGTCCCTTCCTCCGGTGCTTGCAGGTCAATATGTCCGACTAAAAAGGGCAAGGGGAGCTCGGCTGGCAGGCCGTTCCGTTGACAAAGCGTGTCTTGGCTAGTCGATAGCATATTAACGCGAGACAATGGTGGCCCCGGCGCGTCCCTCGCATCGCTAGGCTCTGTCGAAGACTACGCCACGCCCTGTGACTGCCTGAATGGGAGCCGCAGGGATTTCACCGGGGAAGATGGCCGGGTTTGTGTCTGGAGGGTTGTGATGGGTGTGGAGGGAGGCCTGTGGGTGTGTGTGTGTGTGTGTGTGTGTGTGTGTGTTGTGCGTATCAGTCGGATGTGAATGTTCTTGCCCCAAGAGGTCCTAATCGCTGACCAGTGGACTGGAGAGGGAGTGAGAGAGTGTGTGTGTATAGGGCTGTCACGATTATGACGCTTTTAGTTGACGATTAATTGTCACACAAATAATTGAGATTAACGATTTAATTGTCTATATTGTTAATATAATGGCACTAGTATAGTGTAAGCCTAATATTTTTGTTAGAGTTCACATGGTGGGTCCGGAGATGGTTCTTCAGATTTGTGGTGTTTGTGCTTTTGACCGGCACCTTTCTAGGGCAAATCCGACAATTTGGCTCCTCCAAATAATTGCTTCACTTGGCTTAAAACCAAAATGCGCCCAGAGCCGGGTAGTTGTATTCAGCCTTGGAACTTCCCCTAAATCGCTCTGTTGATTAAATCAGTTTAACATTAGTTTTATTTTCTAACATTGACCTAAATATGCAATAGGACAACAGATTTAGCTATATAAGCATTTTAGTGTTAATTATCTAATTAGAAAGTATGGAGACGGCGAAAATTGACTTACAGTATTAGTAAAAATATTTTACATTGTTATTTATGTTTGCCGATCAGAGTTGATACAACAAATAAGCGACTGAACCTTGTTTGTCTAATTAATAATGTTGCAAAATTACATAACGTTGCATTGCAAAACAATTCTAAACTTGGTTTAAACATACTGAAATTAAGAAGCAAATAACTTTCAGTAAATTATCCGCGCCTGTAACATTTTCCACTGAGCTGTCACACGCTCTGCTTCACCCCGAGGCTAGACATCCTAACTGATTGAAATGGACATAATTCGCATCGTATTTGTTGAGACATTGCTAACATTGGCATAAAACTCTCTTATTCAAATTGAAAACAATATAAATATTGAGCGAAAAGATCATTGTCGCGTGCGTGCGTGTGCGTGCGTGCGTGCGTGCGTGTGTAATCCAGTCAAATTAGGAAATCAATGACAGGCACGGTGCCCCGACAATAATGTGTCAGTGTTTGTGTGTTTAGTTTTAAACGGCAAGTTGCAAAGGATTGGCACTAACGGTGAATCGTGTGTGTGCTTTTGCTGGGGAAAAAAAATCATTTCTATTGAACAAATCAAGTAGATCCTTCATTTTGTTTGATTGGTTCTGCGTGGTTTCTAGTGAATACACCCTTGGCCCCAATAAAACAATCCTATTTGAAATGAAATGCCCACTCTTAACCGGTGCTTGAATTGGGATGGAGTGCACGTGGTTGTTTTAACGGAGTACTAGCACCTGTTTCAGTTCCTCTACCCCTGATAGAATATCAGCTCATCGGTACTTGGGAGTTCATGCACCTACATCAATATAAACTGTTACAGTACTGCTGGCACACAAACTAAGTACTGGACCTTCTGTCTGTTTGGCCTGTTTGGCAGTCTTTATGGGTGCCATTGTTAGGGGGCAGGAGGAGGAAGTTGGTAAGTTATATAGTAGGGTTTCTAATCTGTAAATCAGTCTTGGTGGGATTTAGGATAGGCTGTCTATCTGAATTTCTGTATGTTTAAATGTATTTTTCTAATCATAGATTAAGTCAGTATGCAATTTCAGTGTTATGTTGTGGCAAAACCTGGATTCCCCATTTTGAATGGATTCTGTGTGTTTACGCAGGCATGTGTGTTTAACATAGACACAGCAAATGTAGCATTCCCTATTGTGAAAGTCAGACCCAAGATCTCTGGCTAAACCAAACGACAAAAACAATGTGGCAAAAGTATGACAATGACTGGTTCCTGAACTAAACAGGCTGAATTGTCCTGGCTCATCAAGCCTTCTCTCCAAGGATGCTTCTGTGACATCAGCATCAGGGAAGCGTAGTCTCTTCAAATTGGCCGTCGCCACAACACGTTTGACGTCCGCACGTTGCAGTGTTCGCACTACATCAAGCTGCTAGGCGACGTCACTCAGCTTGCTCGTTAATTTGGTTGAAAGCGAAGGAGTAAATCAATTGTCCACCCCACTGATCTGTGCATATTTCCGGAGAATCTGCCACCAGTACACGTGTAGTGAAGGCAGGTCCTGGATCACGCTAAGCAGAACAGTGGCTTGTTTTCCTATACACACCAGAGAGATTAGCAAGGGACAATCAGGAATGAGATTACTTGGGACACACGCTCATAGGATCCTAACACACGCTCATATTTATCCTCTCCAGCAAAGTCCCGGTTTTGATTTGAGGCTGCATCTAACACAAGGAAATCGCCTGCCTACTCACCGCAGCCTGGGAGAGCTGTGTGTGTGTGTGTGTGTGTACACATGTGAGTTGGGGGACATTTTCATCTGGCCATGTGGGATGCTGATGGCCTCAGCCCATCTCCATTTGCTTCTACCTACACCGTCAGCCCCAGTATTATTCCTGGAGAAATATAGGCCCTGGAAAGTCCTGGCAGCAAGGGGCTTGTTTATTCGCTAAACACCCGTGGTTGGGACCGGCGCTTTCAGGCCGTGGGGGTGCTGCTGATGGGGCTTGGGAGATTGACTGCCTGTGGAAAGGGGACGGTTCGCGGCAAGAGTGTGAACTCCAAATGCATTCTTGAACGTCCTCTACATCCGCCGACATGCTTTCCCATCACCCACGGCCATCTCGGCTCACCGCAATAAAATCCATGTTCATCCCAATGAATTAGACCTGTCGCATCTGAATGATACAGTCCTACTTCCCCTTTTTTCAATGTAGACGCGACTGTGAATATATATATATTTATATAAACCCACCAGTGTGATGGACACCGGATTAGAGTACCAATGACAACCGATCCCCTTGCCTTTTACGACTTCATTTATTGTTGCGTTATCGTCATAATCATTGTAATCATTACGGTCTCTTTTTGCCGTTTCGATAACCCCTGTATCTCTTTTGAAGGAAGCAATGGTGACTGACTGAGATGGCGTTCTCCGAATCAGCCGGAACTGGGGCCTGTAGATTTAGGGTGGCTGAGGGACGTGGCTGACGCGGCTGCCAGTTCGTTATCAAAGTTCACGTGTTTACCAGAGATACGATTTACCTTAACACGGAGCATATATCAAATCATTAATCCGTAAACCAGTAACATGTTTCCTCACGCTCCTCCATTAAGTATATTTGCCTGATAAAACAATCAGTTGCCTTAGTGAGGGTGAAGAGGATAAACATGTAATTTATCTGGCGGTTAGCTGAGGTATTCTTTTCATTTTAATCTACGGAATATTTTCTGGTCCTGTATTAAATGAATTGCTCTAGAAGAGTCATTTTTATATTTTCATACACACAAGTCGAATTATATTCCGAAACCTATTCCAGCAGAAGGGGGAAAAAATGGATTTTAGGGAACATTTGTCAATTATTAGCCAGTTTGACAGATGTAGACGTTGCCAGAAGGCATTGAGTTCCCTTTGGCTTGGCTTCCATTTAATTTGAGACACTTTTCTCTACCCCAAGCCATCTAACTTTAATGCGTTGGTATCCTTTCATAGTACAGTATCTTCTGTGAAATAAAAATACTTAAACCAGTCTTCTCAAGCAGTACCTGCCAGTTGGTGTAACATGATTCAGTAGTAGAGAGCTGTATTTTTCCTAGCCTAGCCGATGGCGCTGTCCACTGAAGAGGGAGGACCCTGTCAGTAGGCCATTGCCCTAAGCAGAGACACTGAGACCTGAAAATAAAATAGAGATTTCTTTTAAAATAGAAACACTCCCATTGTACGGCTGATGTTTCCATTCCGTTATCAATGTCAATTTGTTTTCGATTCAATGCTTTTCAAATTGATCGTGAGGTTTTTGTTTGATGCGAACACTGCTATATACTGCTGTTTCTGTCTCCCATGTTGTCTGGGACAGCTCATCCCTGTCTTTTCCTTCACTCTTGTTTCCACTCAATCTGTCAACCATACAGTCTCCCTTTTTTCTGTGTCTCGCTGATAGGGATGTCTGTCTCATTTTGTCTCTTTGATAGGGATGTCTGTCTCGTTCTCTCTTTGATAGGGATGTCTGTCTCGTTCTCTCTTTGATAGGGACGTCCGTTTCGTTCTGTCTCTTTGATAGGGACGTCCGTCTCGTTCTGTCTCTTTGATAGGGACGTCCGTCTCGTTCTCTCTCTTTGATAGGACGTCAGTCTCGTTCTCTCTGTTTGATAGGGACGTCCGTCTCGTTCTGTCTCTTTGATAGGGACGTCCGTCTCGTTCTCTCTCTTTGATAGGACGTCAGTCTCGTTCTCTCTCTTTGATAGGACGTCAGTCTCGTTCTCTCTCTTTGATAGGGATGTCCGTCTCGTTCTCTCTCTTTGATAGGGACGTCCGTCTCGTTCTCTCTCTTTGATAGGGACGTCCGTCTCGTTCTCTCTCTTTGATAGGGACGTCCGTCTCGTTCTCTCTCTTTGATAGGGACGTCCGTCTCGTTCTCTCTCTTTGATAGGGACGTCCGTCTCGTTCTCTCTCTTTGATAGGGACGTCCGTCTCGTTCTCTCTCTTTGATAGGGACGTCCGTCTCGTTCTCTCTCTTTGATAGGGACGTCCTTCTCGCTCTGTCTCCTTGATAGGGACGTCCGTCTCGCTCTGTCTCCTTGATAGGGACGTCCGTCTCGCTCTGTCTCTTTGATAGGGACGTCCGTCTCGCTCTGTCTGTCTCATTCTGTCTCTTTGGGGTCGTTTTGATAGTGATGTCCGTCTCATTCGGTCGCTCTGAGAGGGATGTCTGTCTCATTCTGTGTCCCTTTTCTCGTTCCTCTTCCTTCTCTCTTCACGTCTGTATATCCTTCTCTCTCTATCTCTCTCGGATGGTGATGGATGGACCCACACGGATGAGTGGTTTGGGAGGTGGGCCCTGGTGAAGACTGGCCTTGGAGAATAGAGGAGAGACGCAATGAAAAGAGTGTTTGGTGAAACGGCTCTGAGGCAGACGCCAGGAGAGAACATGCCGACCCTGTCCGGGAAGGGGCCTACAGACCCGGGTCAGAACCCGGGGCAGCCGCAGGCTCATGAGAACCACAATGGGGATGTGAGGTGGGAAATGAAGGCGCATGCATCGCATGCAGTGTACGTATCGTAAGACAGCATGACGTACGAACGTGATGGCGTCGTTCTCTCTGACGCTAATAGACACGCGTGTACGCACACACTCACAAACGCCCAGACGTTTGGTTATAGTCCCTGGTAGTGATCAAATGATGCCACACTGCGCACTCTGCAAACAGCCGTAGAACAGGAATGTGTTCATATGAACTCGCCTGGGACCAATTTCCAACTTTGTACTCCCACAGATCAACATTTGATTGTTAATATAATTTTTGAAAGAAATTTTCCAGAAATGTCTATCTAGCAAAATCATACCTTTTTCAATGCATTTCATATCGAAGTGCTGACATCTACATTAGGGATCTTGACATCTTGACAATTGACCAGGAAGGGAGTGGTTTTCCCACAGGAGACTGGAAGGGAAACCATTACAAAGTCAGTGTCACAATGAGAGCTACTTGACCATCTCAGCCCATTTGCCCCATCTTGAAACTGTGGGACAAGGGACATATAGGCCTGTCATGGAAAAGCCCTGGGGCTACAGTCTTTCACTGTCACTTCTGAGAGATGTGGGTGTCTGGCCCGAGAGCTATAGCCGAGCTTGATACCTAGATGCTCGATTCAGGGCATACTACAGTCCCCATGAACCCAGGACAGGTGAAAGGGTCAAAAGGGACAGATATTTCTAAATGGACTGGTGACAATACAGTTGTGGTCCTGGGAGGGGGGTGGATGGATAGGAGGAGAGGCATGAAGAGGACGAGAGTGGAGCTATAAGCGATTGACGTGTCCATTATATAGCATGGTCCCTGATGTCAGGGGTCATGGAAGGGGTAACCAGAAGAGAATGCAGAGGTCTTTTCGCTGCTCGGAGACAGCGTTCACGTCCACCATGCACTCGCTCAGCCAGTCAGTCCAAAGAGCTCACGACAACATCTGTCAGGGGAGACAGGTCGTTTTGGCTAGACTGCCATCTTGTGCTGGTTATATACCGATTTTATCCAGACCTCCTGGGCGCTTCTGTCCCCTGCTGAGGGTCTCTGCTGTGAATTGACCACCCCGTCCGCGAAGATAGCTCCCCCACGGTTTCTAGACAATATCGTGTTGCCCACATCAGTCAAATTTGATGGCTTTGGCTTTCTTTCAACCCCCCTTCATTTCTCTGGGCTGTGGGCAAATGACCACTGTTACCTCTTCAACTGGAACAATTGAGAACAGAAGGCTTTGTTCATCTTAATCTGAGCTAACGTGCTAAGATAATTTACCTGCTATCGGAAATGAAAAGTACTAAATGAAAAGAAGTCTCCGCACACTCGGGATCAATGCCCATTTTAAATGTAATAAGCTGACATTCATCAGAGCATACAAGCACAATGACAGAGGCCAAAGATAGCCAATGTGAGCTTATGCGATCTAAAATAAAATCGTAGACAAATATTATAGTAACAATTGTCCCTTAACATTTAAAGCATTTTCCATTGGGTCAAAAGTATCACATGCTAAATCAATCAGTCAAGTTATAAGTCATGGCCAAACAAGGGACTAAAATGTTGCATCTGCAAAAAGGTGATCCCTAGATGTTTTTTCATTGGTTTTAGTAGTATCATTATTTGATATTTTGTTTTCTTGTTAACTTAGCGAAATGAATTGGGCTACTCTAGAGGTAGAGAACATTGAACTAAACAAGGCCATGTCAGTAACTAGATTTTTATTAAACTGTTGACAGAACCTTCTAGTCTCAAGCACTATATAACCTACAGTAGGGAGTTGATTAGTATTGGCGAGATGATGATGAACTTGTTTGCACATCACCTTGCAAGGCATCACATGACTGTTTGCATGCAACATAAACAAATTAACTAATTTAATATGCAAAGAACAGTAGCAGGTCACTGGCAAACACAAACACAACAAGAAACAACATTAGGATGACAACATGATTTCTTTAATAAAAATATGCTAATTGACAACCAATTAAACAATGCAACAATGCATTGTTTATGTAAGAAAACAGAGCTACATTCCAACTGATTGAATGAAAATGTTTTATAATAGAGTGGTGTACCTCTTCATGATACCCAGGGCAAATGTTCATGTGTTTTTAGAATCCAAATAAAACTATTAAAAAGGCGTTTATAAGTGACCTCATATTTCAAATCTAAGACCCATCTACGACGGCTGAGACCTATCCCACTAGTTTTCAAACCGGTTCACGGGGAAGCTGTTTTGATTGGACGTTTTTAGATAGTGCCTTTTTATTTTTTTAAAGGTTTTAGTTGGCAGGATATGAGCAGCCATTTTGTTATGCAATGCAACTTGGATTGGGTCTGCTTTCTAAAATCCACTGAGTGGTCTCTACTGTGAAAATAAACTGAAAAATAAACCATAAAGGACAAGGTGATTATTTCAAACTAAGGCCAGAAAGGCTCCCAGTGGCATTTCCTTCTACTTCAGCCAGACAAACATTGGGGGTGGACGGTGGATAGCTGGTCATTTAGTCTTGGCTGTTATCAGGATCTCTCTAATGTTGCTCTAAATGTGATACAAAAGTGGACTGCTATGTGACCGTCTGTCTGTCTATGGACTCTTGGGGTTTGTGTGTGTGTGTGGGTGGGACAGCATGTGGGTGTAAGAGTGCGTGCACGTAGATGCGCATGTGGGCCGATTTGGATGAAGGGCTGGCCTTTCCAGGTCGTCACATCCCTCCGCGTTACGGCATGATATAGCACAGGTGATGCTATTAGCATTAGAAAGGTCACTTTGAACAGTGGAAATCAAATATGGAATTCGAAGGGCCATTAAGCCAACGGGCCTATTAGTATTCATGCGGTGCGGATTAATGGAAAATATGAGCCCTACAGTGGGGCCATGGTATTAAACTCAATAAGTGCTAATTTGCCCAACCTCCGACACCCTGGTTTTTCCACCTCCAATTTACCCCATTCGTATTTGTATTAATGGTCATATTTTGGGGGTTTTAAAGGCGCGGGGTGTCAGAATCAGTCTCTGACGTGGCTTTCACCATTATAACCAAGGAAATGTGTGATTAATGATTTTCTTGAGATGGCTTTGGGAACAGCAGGACAATTTTCTGTATTGCTATCATGACTAATACCCAGAAAGGTATGACTGGGTGGAACAACGTAGGCTTGTGACTTTATACCGCTGTGTTTGTGGCTCTGCCAGACCGCAGTCATCAGCGCCATTACCTGACACAGCCACTGACAGAACTCTTGCCTTGAAAAGGCTGCAATAGTGTCGGCATCGCTTCCAAGGTTTGATTCTCAGTGGCTAATGAATGCGTTCATTCTAAAGTATATTGTGAATAGAAATAATGAGGACAACAGAGTAGCTTGTAAGACACTGATTTGTGAGACAATTAATATTTACTGTTTGTCAAAGTAAAAAATCCAATCCCCTTCAGGTATTTTTGTGGTGTTTCTTTCTAAACAGAATTTGGTTTAATTTACAAGGTCAACTTTTATACAGAATGTAGAATTGTTTACGCCAGTGTTTATGAAATATGCATTTTATGTACAGACACTGTGGCAGACAAGAGTTCTAATAGATATCTAGGATGTATGGGGTACGGGGGGTGTAGTGTTGGCTAACATTGGTGGCAAAATAGGTTATTCACAAAGTCACAGACTGCGTCTTAAACTAGCTAGCCAGCTATGCACGAACAAGGAACGTCGATAGCCTGTTGTCATTGCAGAAACGTTTAATGTTGTCTATGTTTTTCTAACGTTTTACTACTAGAGGCTAACAATGACGCCAATACAGGAATTAAATTATATTGTTATAATATATTGTATTATATCCTAGTTCTGTTATCCTCTGCCCCAGGTCTTTAAGTCAGACGTGAGTTGTCCATATCTTCCCAGCCCACCCTGATCAAAAAGCATTAATGTAGGGCCCTTTAAAATCTGTTTTATTTTTGGGCCCGTTCCGTTTTATTCTTTTTAAAAATCATTTTTTCCCACTTTATTTTTATTTGGTTGTGTTTTATACACAAACAACAAAAATAAATATATTTTAGTAAGTGCTTTCTGAAAAGGTACTAGTGCAATAAAGTGCAATCAGTAAACGTTAAATGACATTTGCCAAACAACCACCAAGGAACACGCACAAACACTGCATTCTCAGCCAGCGGAGCCATGTTCTTTCAGATCCAATGCACTTTTAGAGTAGACAAAATGCAGCAATAATTATTAGTACAATTACGGCAATATTAGAATGATGTATATTTTTTAAATATTAAAACAAATACGCAGTGATGTGCAGAGAGATCTAAATCAGGGTCCCATGTAGTAAAAATATTTTACTACGTCTCTCTTAGCACATTTCCATAATACATATCACCGGTTTCATGTGCATGACTTGCAAAGTAAACAATTGTGCGTGCGAGTAGTGGACAATTGTATAAGCACATTTATTTTCCAGAATATCATCAGCGTAGCCTATTTCCCACAGGTATGCTATGCATCATGGCCCTTTACAAAATGTCAGATTAAGTAAAATAACAGCGTGTTTGATTGACAATCCACAAACTTCAAGTCTGAATCCAGTAAACAAATATAACCAACAAAATCAGGGGGTAGATCAACAAACTTTTGCAGAAAATAGCTAAAAAACTATTTGTAAACTTTATTTGAAGATGAAATCCATTCACCTATCCTTCTGATAGAATTTGGATTTTGTTGGCTGTTTGCAGATAATTAAAGTCAATTTATCCAATCCTTGACCACATGGTGTCAGCTGTTTAAAACCACAGGTAAGGAAAGCAGAACAACCTGCTAGCTTCAGCACAACCATAAAGCCACTCGGTTCTTAAATTCTGGTCATTTTGGAAACTTCTGGTAATCGTCTGCCCCTTATGCTGTTGTAAATCCGTATAATCAAATGTTAGTATTCCCTCTGACAGAATTTTGTGGAAAATAGTTCTACATGTGACAATGAATCTGGCACGATCATAGCTAGCTAGGCCAGTGAGCTTTTCTAGACATTCTCGTGGGACTGGAGAGCCAGTGGATAAAATATTTTGATTGGTAGGAAGCAATATAACTACCCAAAACCAGAGGCCTTTTCCTTTTCCATACCCATTCCATACCCATTTATAAGAATGTGAACATACTACGCATGCACCAGCCATCAAAATTGTACTTTTGGTCTGACCTTTTTGAGGAGCAGAGCCCGCGAATGTTAGTGGGAGCAGGAGTGAATTCCGCGAACCCGTCCGCATTCTCCGCAATGTGGAAATCCTAGGGCCCTATTCATGTGGGCATGGATTACTGGGTGAATGATACAGCCACCTTTTCATACACAAACAGATGTCTGCATGTTATTGACAGTACGGTGAAATTGCTGACTTCAAAGTTTGATCCTAATGGTCTGATGAAGTGTGTACAGGAAACCGGCCCCAAATGTTTACCCCGTTTGTCTCATTCAATTTTTTGCGGGGTCTGCACCATGGACCTCTGGGAGAATACGTTCTTATGAGGTTGAGTCGATGAAGGCTGAGCTGAGGGTCCTGGCAGATCCGTTCTCGGCAGTATCCCATTCGACCTCCCCACCTGCCGCTACCGCCCCACCTTCCGCTCCATCTGTCAGCCAATAACCTGCTGGAGCTCACCATGCCGTTAGCACACCTGTGCCTGCCACCTCAAATAGAGACGTCTGACACACACACACACACACACACACACACACACACACACACAGAGGAGTGTTCTCATGAACTATGATGTTTTACTGAGATGTACAAACACATCAATATCCACACACATGCACACGCTTCTCCCTTTCCCATGTAGTCCGCTAAAGGCTTGGCTAAACTGAGTCCCGGCTGCTTCTCAGTGAACGACAGGCAGGCAGTTGGTGTTTTGTGACGTGGAAGGTAACACACACACACACACACGGCGCGTGCTGTCGCTGTGTCGTTCCTGTCCTACTCCTACACTCAGAGTGACTTAAAGAGGACAAATGGAGTGCCTGGGGCCACACACACACACACACACACACAGTACCATGACTTCAGATGAAGAGCGTCTTTTACACACACACACAAACACACACACACGTGTCATTGACTGTCGAGAGGCGTACACCCCAAACTAAACCCTGGTTGAGTTTAAAGCACGGCCGAGAACCAACGCTTTCCCGTCCCCTCCGATCCCTAGATAGACAGGCACCGTCGCTCTCCTCTGATAGGGGACAACACGGCAGCCACCCTGCGACGGAGTGTCGCTCCCCAACACCTTGAGCCATCTGTTTACCAGCACACGGCCCGCGTCCTCAGTGAAACTCTGTTCCCTGCGCCGATCCCATCTAGTCCACGGTAGTGCTCTAGATAGGGAGCAGGCTGTCGTCCGGGATACACCCCGAGTCACATTCTGTCCCCGTTTCCAGGCCCAGGTAACTTTGTTAATTCACGACTAGGGGCCGTCAACTCAAGGTTGGCAGTTGTTGTTCCGTCATGGGATTGAAGATGTCCCTGAGTGCTCCAGCAGAGAGGGATTTTCTAACATCATTGTCAGTCGCAGTAAAGCTGCAGTACACCTGCAATCTGAAGGATCTGAATTAGTCATCAGCCACTTGCTGCAAGGCAATGTGATCAGTTGCTTGATTTTAAAATGTGTACATTAAAAAAAGATTTAGTAACCACTTGCTTGCTTTGTGGGAACATAATTGAACGCCATGACAGTCTCATGTCAGCGGTGACTTCATGGTCAAAAGCTGCAGCCCAGAATAGTTTTTCTCAAAAGAGAATCACTGCTTCTTTTTTCAGGTGACTTACAAGTGTTGGTGTTTCAGAAGGTGAACCGTGGTCTTTTACGTAACCACTGTCGTCTTCCTAGAAAAAGGGAACAATTAGTCAGCAGAAGTCATAAATGAATAATTGATTTTGTTTTCTGAAATTTAGATGAGACTACCCCTGGATTCCCACGTGACGC
Organism: Esox lucius; assembly: GCF_011004845.1. Taxonomy (NCBI): domain Eukaryota; kingdom Metazoa; phylum Chordata; class Actinopteri; order Esociformes; family Esocidae; genus Esox; species Esox lucius. The sequence goes on along the minus strand of NC_047592.1, from coordinate 11,138,730 downwards.
TGCCGCCAAGGCCTCGGCAAAACAAAAAGCCTGTTTTCCAAGATTATATATGTTTAAGTAATGCTACTGGAAGCCCCGCGTCCCCGTCCCCACACACGGTTAAGATATATTCAATACCATCCCCTCATTATGTCATTCCGATTTTCACTGCCTTCAACATTCAACCACTGTCGGTATTTCGGTGGAATTCTCTGAAATAAAGTCCCAAACTCTGCTGTAAGTGGGTTTGTTTAATATTCAAGTGTTCTACAGCTACAGGACAACAACCCAGAAATCCCCCTGCTGGCTCCATCCGTCATCCAGTAGTCCCATAGACCGTTACTGAGCTTTCTGACAGAGGAAACGAGTTTGAGGCATCTTGATGACATTTGCGGAGAGAAACGACAAGGATATCACCTAGGTTATGCGCATGAACCATTTTGATCCTTTTCTACCGAGACGTAAGGATAAGCAGTTGAAAAAGGCACTTCGGCTGTCTCTGGTATCCTTTCAGCGCCAAGACGGGATAGACGTTCTCCCTCCGAACATTGCTTTCTACGATTTAATAACTGCCTCCATTTTGTATCCAAAAAGAAATGTTGGATGCCTGTCAGATAAATATGGGGTCACCCAACTTCTCCTTCTACGACCGAAAATGGATATGTACTTTCTTCCCATCAAATTCAGACATCACCATGCTTCAGTCTGTCAAATGCCGTGGAGCAATGCGACACTAAAGAATTATTCTTTATTTTTCTCTACATCCCCCTGTCCCCATGGAACTCTATGCTCCTACATCAACTGATATTCTGCTGGTCAACACAAAGGCCAATTGACCTTTTCCACAAATGACTGGGCCAATGAGTGGAAACTCTTTGATTGTTCTAGACACTTGCTGACAGTAGTTTAACAAAGCATGGTGAAAAGGCTCAATTTGAGAAGAGTTCTTTCCCCCTCTCTCTTTCGGCTAATTGGTTTGGACATCCTGGTTGTATGGATTTAAAGAATCATAGCACATTTGTAAGGCTTCCTGTCGACTTGAAGAGACATGCTCCAGGAATTGAAGCTTTGATGTTATGGGTAGAGAACCCCTGTCAAGGTCTAGGAGTTTATGAGGGCCCAGTGTATTATGATTAGCTACCGTCTACTTTTTGTTTTTGATATTTTTCTGAAACATTGTTTTTGATTTAATAATTTTAGCTGAAATTGCCAAACTTGGTGTTAATTTGTTTATGAATTATTGTGTTATGAAGGGATGATTAAACAATTCATGTTTTCAGATATACAGAGAAGCTATCTTTATCTCGCTCGTATCAAGTTTTGCATTCCTCTTTAATAAGCAGGCAAGGAAGCTAATGACAAAACTAGATACAAGCGAGACTAGCTAGCTAACAGACATAAGCGAGCTGACGTAAACAGTGTGTTTAACTTGTGTTTTTATACACTAACATTTTAGACATACTGCCCCTAGTTATCAGAGGTCAGTCTGTGGGTTAACATATGTTATGCTTTCGATCAACTCTTTGCAGCAGCAATTGACACATACTGTACCTACGTCACGTTATTTTAGGCATTTGTAGGTCCTAAACTGTGATGCTGGCACTGCAATACTGGGTTACATCCAACCACTGAGATGTTTCCAAGCTGGACAGTTTACTGCTAGCATAGAGTAACAGACTGGCTGTATTGTCACTTTGCATGCCATTGGATACTGGCTGCATTCTAGCCCTTTATTGTCACATTGTTTAGCCAAGAAATCGCCTACAAAAAGTGAACTTACGTAAAAAAGAGTAAAATAAGGAAAATTGGTCCTGTATTTCCAAAATGTTATTGTTTTTGTGAGTATAAGAGTTACTGTTTGTGATTTGAGTGAGCAAATCCAAAATGTAAAAAGATAATTGTATTTTTCACACAAAAGTGTCTTTAAAGCACTTCTAACCAGGACAATTTCAATAGCTACTAGGACAACATGTAGTATTGTCTTCTAGGGCTTTGTACAGTATTATTACTTAGATCAATGTAAAAGATTAATGATGGCAATTGCATTCGGACTATGTTTTTACAGAATATGTATTGTATTAAAAAACTTTGCAGAGTATTTCTACTATGCGACTATGTGCAGTATAATCCACTAGCAGCGTCTACAGTATTTACCATGTTGTCTATGTACAACATTATAGGAATGTACAGTAATAAACTTCTATCCGGTTAACAGGACTGTTTGTCTGTCTGGGCAATCCCTAACCCTCTCGCCCCTCACTGTCAATCAATACTTTCTTTCATCCAGGGGTTTGAGATATCATTAATAATGGCTGACACGATGCTGTATCTGTAATAAACTGGGGGAATCTGGTGTATAATGGGACAGTAATGGCACCTGGACAGTGTCTTAGACACGGGACCGCGGGTGATGGATAAGCCCAGGTAAATTGATTTCGGGCTCATCCCCATAGAAGAGCTACTCCTGGCTTTGAATTGCCTTCACCCCTTTCGAGTGGTGTCTGAATATAGGGGCAGTGTGACCTGTGATTGCTCAGGGAACGTTAGCTATATAGGCACGCGGATGTATAGTTTTTAAACAGTCCTGATGGTGGGCTTTAGGTGCTGCTAAGTGCGAGCCCGTGGACAAACGTTCGTTTTTTCCCGAATCGGAGACCTGGGTTAAAACTGTATCTGTCGTCTCTCAAATGATTTGATAATGTTACCGAGGCTCTCCATAGTGGCGGACGGGTGCGGTCTGCGCTCGACAAGCCCGGCTAAAAGAAATCTGAAGGAAAACCTCACATTTGAACCCAGGCCCGGAGTGTACCTGAGCTGGGGATGAATGAGAATGTACTGGGTAAGTGGGTGCTAACTGGGGCATGTTATGGCAATTGCCATCCCCCCTCCCTCGGTTCACTATGAAGAATGATATGCTGGTCGGGTGCTACTCCGTCTCTGCAAAACAAAATGTGGAACCGGGTAGAGCGCTAAAAAGGCCAAACTTCTTCAGTCGTTTCAGGAGCCAAAGAGTTGAATTAGATGATTGATTTCTATAGATGATGACTTGTCATTTCAGACCGAGCGACGAGGGAGGGAGGGAAGGAGGGAGGGAGAAAGTCAAGCAAAGATGAGAGATATTTTTCCTCTCCTAACTGACAACCCTGAAATATGGTCTATACTGGTTAACCAAAATGAACACATACATTTTCTACATTAGAAGAATTCCCATTATTTCTCTCTCAGCCATGAAAATCAATTCTGAAATGATTGCATTCAGGGACAGAGGGGAACTAGAGAGAAAATAGTTGATGCGCCTTTGGCTGGTCAAATGGATAGAAATAGAAGTTGTTTTTCTCTTCCTATTTTCCAGTCCCGAGAGAACCGGCTGAGATGGCGACACCTAACTATTTCTGTTGTTCTTTTTCTTTCCTGTCATCTTCCAACACGTACCTTTTGTTTACCTCATCAGGAAACCTGCAGTTGCTTGCCTGTGCTCGTATACCCCGCCACTGCTGTAGTAAAAACCCCGAGACGTAGGTGTTCAAGCTGTTGAGGGTTTGCCTAGTCTGCGCATTTGCATTTGAAGTGCACAGATAATGATGACGTGGATGCCTGAGAACATTAAGTGTTGTCTCCCAGGATTAAGTAAAGCTCCCTAGAATGTCTGTGACCAAGGAAAGGGTGTGCGGGCCAATCAGACATTTCGTAGCCCTGTGCCCAACACTTGCCGAATCAGAGGCTAGCCTGATGTGGCGCCTGGGACTGGACATCCTCTGGAAGAACCGATGACACTTTGCTTAGTGGCGAAGTGGTAAACCCGTGATTTAGCATCTCAAATGGCCACCCTGACCTCCCCCACGCCTCGAACAACGCGTCACGTGTTCCTACCGGGGGCGTAATCACAGAATGAACTACCACGCGCAATTTCATGCGCTTACGCCCATTCTTTTTTCCATGCGGCCCGGGTGTGGGGTTTCATGGCCAGAACATATGATGTTTCCTTCGATGTGAGGGCTGAACTAAGGCTTTGTAGTGCCTGGATTGCCTCGGAGATCCCTCCGTGCCCTCTTCACATTGCTCTGTGTTCTTGGAATTGGACCAAACCCCCTAAGTGACTTTCCGAGTACACTGTATTCACAGGTTTCTTTGTGTTGTTTCAGGAATTCTTCACAACCCCCACTCGCACTCGCACCACTGAGGGAGAAATGTGGTTGCAATAATGTCCTGCTTTGGTGTGATATCTGACTGGAAGGTAGCTTGGTTGACAAACCAGATTATAAATCCAACAGGTGAGAGGTTGTAATAGGACCAAAGTTTAAATAGCTCTCGCTCTTCCGTTCTTGTCCTGGTGATTGTGTCTCGAGAAGGATACTCTGGTAATGTCTGTGCAGTTGTGTTGCAAGTATATGGTTTTGTATAATGTAATTATACATTTTTCAATGTCAATGAAATATTTGCCTTTGATGGACAACTCGGACCACTCAGACTCATGCAGTCAAGCCATTGATTTATATTGCTTGCATATCTCCTGTTCCTTCTTTAATCCTTGGAGTCTGATTACTTTTTAATAGACTGTGTTCATTAATTTGCATAGTGTTACACGGGTCACATGAGATTTACACTTATATGAAATATTATTACGCTACACTCTCTCCGAAAAGAGAGCTTTTCAAAGGTCTGCCGTCTTCAAACAGGTAAGATGGCGGGGTAATGGATTTGGTGTTTGTATCTGGCTGTGCACGTGTGTGGTGTTTGTGATCATGTACGAGACTAGCGAGCACGTGTGTGTGTGCGTGTGTCTGTGTGTGTGCGCAAGCAAACGCATGTGTGCGTGCGCTTGCTAGAAGCTGTGTGTGTGTGTGTGTGTGTGTGTGTGTGTGTGTGTGTGTGTGCGAGCGTGTGCGTGTGTGGGCGCGCGTGCGTGTTCGGGGCGCGTGTGCGTGCGTGCACATGCGTGTGCACGCAGGCTAAGGGGGGAAATTAAAATGCCAAATCCACATCTGTCTGAGTGCCTCGGCCCCATAGCTCATTCGAGATATGCTCATCTGTTAAAGTGGCAGCCACTGACATCCTCAAGGAGCCATTCCTTTCCCGCAGAGAACCTAGAGTGTGGGGGAATAAACCAGGGCCTGCACAAGAAGAGACAGAGCTCCTCCACTTTGCTGAGGGACCCCACATCCTCCTAAAATGAAAAAAAAAGTTATATGCGGCACATTTCTTCTCAAGTAATACACAATCCGAGGCAAGGGGAAATTAGCACATTTGGGCACTGAATTTGGCATTCAGAAAAAAGTGAGCTGTATGTACTCTGGACACAGGAAATACATATTTTGTGAGGAAGTAACAGGATACCCCGTGAAGCCGAATACCGACATATCCCGGGTTGTTTCTCTCCATGACCTGTTTAAAGTGACCCCCGTATCTCCGCCGCGATTCTTCACTGTGTGTCCATTAAACATAGATGAGATGGACTCAATATTGCTCATTGCTTCTTTGCCACACTGCAGCTTTGCTGGATGTGCACCAGTCCACCTCTCTCTGTTTTTCTTTATTTTGTATTTTCTTGAAAGATTATTCAAGGTTATTACTTTTTCCAAAGTGGATGCACAGGAGTAATATGCCAGAGTAATCTTCTTCAACAGGTCTGGACATTCCGAGTGTATTTCTAATTCAGTCTGGTGGCTTGGTTGGCAACATATGACATCTCACCATGGCTTTCAATGGACCTAAGAGGGAACACATTTATGAACGCGATGTCTACCAGAGTGGACTGGGGGATGGTGGGGATGTGGTTTGGCTTCCCAAGCGCTTAAGTGAAGTCAGCCATTTGTGGCACTATATTATTCATAAAAAATGGAGACGTCGCTCTGTGGGTGACCTCCATTAATATTACATTACGGTAAACAGCAACAAGTAAACAATGAAGGGACAAGGATCAACGGAGACGGGGTACGCAATACGCATGCAACTATGCAAAAGACGGCATCCTTCAACATGTGTTCCAGGAACCTTGAAATCCATACGCTAGTCAGGCGTTGTCTCATCCTTTGACAGTTTGCAGTTGAAGTCTAGAGGTTGGTCATAAAATAGT